>NC_052635.1:40549936-40852967 GCF_016161935.1 Mauremys reevesii | reverse complement strand
ATAATATTTACTTATCTCACAGGGGTGATGTGAGGTTTAATAGCTTGGGGACTCCTGAACAAAAGGTGGCACATAAGTGGGAATTATTATACAACACCGTTAGCAATTTTCCCTCCACAACTTTTTAATAAGACCTTTTTTCACTCGCATGAGTGGATTATATACATCTGAGTTAAACAGCTGTAGATAACAGACAATCCGTGGTTTATTTTCTCCCGGCTTCTGTCCAAATGGAAGGTGGACAGAATTTAGCACAAAAGCAGTGGATAACTGAGAACATATAAAGGACAGTAGTATTAATATTTATTAACTATTTGACTTGCACCAGGATAAAGCTTTCTGGCATTCATTTCATAGCACAATGGGCCTGATCCAAAGCTCACTGAATAAAGGTGAGTCTTTTGATTCATTTTACTAGGCTCTGAATCAGATCCAGCGTTAGCTTGTATCATACTGAAATCAATAACAGAAAATGTTAAAATCTATCCTAAATATAAAATTTTAAAAATTGTTTAAATATTTTACTGAACTGTTTTTTGGGTTTTTTTTGCAAAATGTTTGCTTATTTTTTATATAATTTTGGAATTTACTGCTAAAATACTACATTCATAAATAAATAGATTTGCTTCCTGTATACACATCTGTTACCACAGCAACTCATTATTTCCTCAGCAGACAATGAAAACCTCCATTTGGAACTCATTTAGAAGCTGTTTTTTCTGAATTTCATACAGAAAGGGACACGCTTAAAAGTGAAGATGAACAATGATGCATTTGTCAGAAACCCATAAAGATTTGGGTGCAAGATTTATCTAGGGCTTTGATACTCCAAATGTGGCACAGATTTTATAGACTCCGATGCTATATGCACAGTGAGGGAAATTCACCACTGCTCCCACCCTGCATGAAAACAAAGTAAGTGAGACTAAACCGTGACTCAAATTCAGCTGAGCAGTTCATTAGGTCACCTGAAGCTACTCCTCTGATATCATATACAGGAGTTTTGAGACATACAGTCAGTTTATGTGAAGGTCAGAGCTGGTCAGAACATTCAAATTCCATTCTTATTTTATTTGACAATAAAGGACTTTTTTTTTTTTTTGCAAAAACTCTCACACACAAAAAAGTTGCTATTTTTTTTATCAGCTCTTGTAGTGATCCAGTGATTGGTGCCTGGGCTTGCACCCAGCAATGCCCTCTATTTTGTACTATTCTCCTTATTAAGGTACAGAAAGTTTGCAAGTCTGTACCCTGCACTTGGAGTTTGCCAGCTCCTGGAACTCTGGACTGAGGGCTTGTCTACACACAGAGTGCTGCAGCTGCCCCGCTATAGGCTTAGTGAAGACATTACCTATACTGACAGGAGAGTGTCTTCTGTTGGCGTAGGTACTCCACCTCTCTGAAAGGTGGTAGGTATGTTGACGGGAAAAGCCCTCCCAGCAACAAAGCACTGTCTGCACAGGGGGTTAGGTCAGTATAACTGCATCTGCGTCTGTTAGTCTATAAGGTGCCACAGGATTCTTTGCTGCTTTTACAGAACCAGACTAACACGGCTACCCCTCTGATACTATAACTGCATCATTCAGGGATGTGGATTTTCCATACCCCTGAGCAACATAGTTATACTGACATAAATCTGTAGTGTAGACAAAGGCTGAGCCTCTAGGGGTTCGTATTTGATGGACTGTAACAATAATGGCTACCAGAGCCCTCTGACGCCATTTCCCAGCAAATTTGGAGTCAGAGGTGAGGGCAGAATGGACTAGAAACTCCTGCTGAGGACAACTGGGAGGCTTAAGCATGGGGTGCTCTGGCCAAGCAGTTTGATGGGCCAGTGATGAGCTAGGCAGTCTCACTTGGGAACAAAGAGACTAGTTATACTAAGTTTTCTGAGTTCGGGAGCTGTGAGAAGCAGAGAAGCTCAGGGAGTCTTTGGTTGACTCCCCCTAGCCCCTTGCACAAAGAGGGTCTTTCTGGGATCCAGTACATGGTCCAGGCAGCTCCCAGCCCAGGAGAGACCAGCATCAGAGTGGCAGAGAACCAACCCAGGATGCCAGGCCAGGAAACCAGCAGAGAACCCTGCCCCACCAGGGTCAGACACACTGTAAGAGGGACCCTTTTTGCTTAAGCCGTTCACTGTGCTACAGCAGCACTCATCTGCAGCCTCCCACCTGCCTGGGAAGGTGCTGGGAAGGGGTTGGGGGGAAAAAGCTGGGGCCTGGAAAGAGTTGTGGATGCTGGGAAGTGGGGAATTTGTTGATGCTCAGTACATACTAGTTATCCATAACCCTAACCCTGACCTACTAGTTATCCCTAACCCTTTCCTTCCCCAGATTCTATGTTTCTGCTCCAAATAAAGGCCCTTTTGTTTAAACTGTTAATTTGGGTGTGTCATTCTTTTGCGAGGGTTTGTGTTGATGTACTTTGTTGTTTCTTGTGGACTGGATTTTATACTCCTTGCCCATTAGCAGCATTGTTCAGTATCCCCAGGGACAGCACCCCTTGTGTCCTGGCTCAGAGGTCACCGTGGGTGGAGGTGCCGGGCGTCAGAAAAAGAGCCCAGGACCCAGGCCAGGCAAGGAGCGGGGAGAACCCACTGCAATAGCACATGCCAGGGAAGGAGCTTGAGCTGTGTTCCGCAGAACACTCACAGAACTCTCAGATCCTCCATAGGCATAGCTAGATTCAGCTCAGGGTCCCCACTCTACTTAACACAGGGCACTTGGATATATTCATAGCAAAAACAAGAATTAGTTTATTAGCAAAGAACAAAGATTCGAGTAATAGTAAGAGAAAATATTGGAAACAAATGGTTACATGTCAAACAAAATCATAACATGCTTTCCAGAGCCCAAACTTAACTCACGAGACATTCCCCTGTCTTCTACAGGATAGCTTGCCCCAAGTTCTTTTCCCATTTATGTTCAACCAGAGAGCTGAGATCCTCCTGAGATCAAGTCCAGCGGCAGCTTTTCTTCCCAGACTGAAACATGCCTGGTACACTACTATTCATTGTCTTTACTCACAGGCAGGATAACCTCTGCTGTGTTTGTTTTTTTCCTGCAGCACTTGCAATCTATTAATTAGCATTTGACTCAATATGCAGGCAGTCTTCCACTGCAAGATACGCAATGGTCAACCAGGGAGAGAAGTGTCTCCTATATCCTCTCTGGAGATGTCTGTCTCTAGGCACGCTACCTCTGAGTGACCTGCCTTTATCTGCCAGGCCTTAAGAACATAATTTTCAGTATACATACATAACTCCTGACACATTATCTGCACATCTGCACATGATTATGATGACCAGTGTGACTCATGCTTTCAGCAGAGATCTTACATGGCCCCTTTTGGTGAACTCAGGAGATCCCTGTACCCCTAAGACCTCTGCCAGTGGACATCAAGAGATCCTTGAATCACACCTTCCAATGTGGAGGGACCTTTGGTTTCTCCAGTCACCTCCAGTCCTTTGGAGTCTCCAGGAATTAAAATATTAATCTTTAATTAAAGACTATTCATGCGATGAAACCTCCAGGAATACGTCCAACCAAAATTGGCAACCCGTGTCACACCTCATATTTACATAACACTAGCAGCTACTCCATGCATTCTCCAGCCTACTTGGGTCCACTATAGACTCCCTTTCTCAGCAATGCAGTGTCTACATTTAGGTAGGTAATAGCAGTCATATAAATACCATCATATGCAAGCCCCTCGCAATTTTTTCATGTATGTATCCTCACAACACCCCTGTGGTACTATTATCCCCATTTTACAGATGGGTAACAGACACATGGGCTATGTCTATACTTTGATCTGGGGGTGTGATCCCTACCTCAAGAAGACATATTGCAGTAGCTCCCATCAAGTTAGGAGGCTAAAAATAGAGTGGGAGCAAGACCTGTGTACCCATCCAAGACCCTTGACAGGTACTCGGGGTAACCAGTCCCTCCCCCCTCTGCCACAGCTTCACTCAATTTTAGCACACAAGCTCGATGAGAGCTATGAGTATATCTCCTTGAGCGGAGAATCACACTCATAGAATCACGCTTCTGCCTCTCATTGTACCCATTCTAACCGACCAACCCAAGGTCACGCAGGAAATCTGAGGTGGAGCAGGGAACTGAACTCTGGTCTTCCTAACGCCCTATCCATGGAACAACCCCTCCCCCCAACATGGCCACTACACTTAGCTTTGCCCCCACGAGCATATTGCTCACATGTAATGCAGGGCACCTCAAATGTGGGTCCTCTTCACCCAGTCTGTAGAAATGGAGGATCATGTTAACATGCAAGAATGATGGAAAACGACAGAGATGTTTACACAACCTGCCCAATGCCATAAATGGAGTTTGCATCACTTCCTGGAGAATTACTAACTCAGAGGGATATTCCACCATTATGTCTGCACTGATCTGCTGTCCACCAAAGATAAGGCACCTACCTTCATCAAACACCTTGAAAGGTTGGAAAAGTACACAGAGTTGTATTTTGTTGCAAGTTTTCACTGCTCTATCCTGAACAAACCTTTTTGTTTTTCTTTCCTCTGTATAAAGTGGAGTCAGATGCAGTATTCGAGTTTTTTCTCTTCATAAGAGCTTGACCACAGGCTCAGAAGTGAAAACACAGACACACATCCTGTCCAGAGATGCTGCTATGCATGAAATTTTATTGAGACAAACCCCACAGGGAAAAGAAGCTACGTGGAACACAGCTAACTCGGCCTAAAAATGTAAGTGATAAATATCAGAGCTGTTTACAGTCCAATGGCAATCCAAATGGTGCTGAACATCTCCTGTCTGGGCTATACCCAGCCTCACTCAAGCTTGTCAAACTGAAAACTTGCATAAGGATCTGTGTGCAGCATCCAAGATTATGCTCAAGATTGTAGAAATGCTCATGGCTTTGGATGGATAGTTACAGCACCATGGCAAAGTTTTACAGGCAATGACTGGAAACCTTTTAGAGTCAAAGCACGTATAGCAAATCTAAGGTACATAAAACACCCTTTTAAAGAATCAAGTTAAAGCGCTATGCAGCCTGCAGCATAAAAAAATACTAATTAAAAACTTAAAATGTCTAAATAATCCCACATTTATAGAATTTCCTGTTCCAGCTAAAACACAGTTTCTGCTGTAAAGCCAGCCTCCCTCGGCCTTCAACCACATAATCTCCTTTTTAATAGAACTGTAATGAACTGAGCTTTGGTGCTACTGTGTGTTAGAGCTGTTTTGTCCTGGAGCCTACAAACAGTCAGAAGAGCAGAGCGTAAGGAGACTAACTCCCATTGAAATCAAAGATAGCATTGGCTGAGGACTGCAGGTTTGGGCTCTATATTTGTAAGGCAGTTCTCAAGTTAAAGTACACAGATCAGAGATGAATCAGAGAACACTGTCTTGCAGCTTTGAAGGTGTTCTAGCATCTGAGATAGCAACTAAAGCATCAGGGGAAAGCAAAGCCTTCAGTAGTCCTACCATCAGCCAAAAGGGAATCATCATCAAACACAACTGATAGGAACCCAAGTCTGGCCAGGATGAACAGGAATGATCTATGTTAACCTCCGCTGGTTCTGAAACATTGCTGAGCAAAGTTTAAAAGGTGGAGACACACAGAGGTGCGTGTGTTATATGGAAAAAAGCTCCAGCCAGGAAACAAAGCAGAAACTAACCCATTCTCTGAAGCTGCAAAGTCTGAAGAAACAAATCAATGAGAATTAAAGCAATCCTTTATTCTAATTCTTCAAATTTGTTTTTCCTAACAGTGGGAGATTTTGCTAGCAAGAAAAAAAAATCTTATTCGGATGTGTCTCTGCCCTGGAAGATCTTAATTCCCATTGTGACATATTTATTTTTATCTAGAAAGGGCAAGGTCTCTAAAAAGACTTTATTTCAACAGTAATGTAGTTTCTTCCTCTAAGGAACATTATACATGAGTCCTGCTCCATTACTCTGCTTTCCTTGTGCTGACGTTTTAAGTTTAAAAGACGGTGCCCACTGTACATGCATTAGATATAGATTTAAGATCAAATACAGGCAAAGGTTGAGCACGATTAGCAGTTGGGAAGAAGCAGAGAAGAGTAACTGAAGTGGTAGAAACCTGGATGAATAACAAACTTAGTAGCATCAGGTGGTATCAGTAAAATGTATCCATATGTTCTTTTAGGATTGAGTATTAAACGATATTGAAGGATATTGGAACAAAATATTATACCACAAATACAATGTATTTTGTTACCTAGAAACATTAACTTTACAACATGCCATTAAGAAAAACAACAACAAAAAAACACCTTACACTTACCATCTGTTAAAATTACCACAATTACAAAACCATAGCAGCTTTTAGTACTGTACTTAAGAAGAGATCCTTAAAATGAACTCATATTCCTTAAAATGGAAAGCCATCAAAACAGAACCCTTTGTAATGAAACATTTAATACATTTACATTCTACCATAGCTACTCGGATTCCCTATGAGATGCACGTAACAAAAATGAGCCAAATTATAATGGAGCTTTGTGTAGCTGGGTAACATAACATACAATTATTGTAACCTTGCCCTGAGGCATTTCACAGGGAGATGAAAAGAGAATAATAGCCTGTATTTAAGTATTTAATTTTTTTAAGGGAAAAGATAACACAGTTTCCTTAGCCCTTCCTAAAAGGACAGTGGACAGTATTAATTAGGACACATCTCCATTCCTACAAAGACAGATAAAATTATGGACTTTCTTTGGTAAGTTATTAGACATTTGCACAAGACATCCCCATGCCTGCCATTTAGGATGTTTGTTCCAGTTATAAAAAGTGTGAGCATCAAGAAGGTGACTCATAGCAAAGAATAAAGAAAGGACACAAGCCATGCCACTCAGGTCAGTCACTGCACACTGGCTTCTGCTTCAGAATCAGCTTTGTAAAGCACATGACTGGAGAGAAGTGCAGCGTCACGATTAGTAAGTGAAAGACGCGGAAAGCAGCTACCATTCTACTGCACTGGACCAACAAGAAACTGAACTGGCTCATCAAGTAACTTAAAACTGATGGCTGTTTTAAGATATTCTGGATAGATTTGCTCCCTAGAGACTATCCTATGGATCTGGCACTGTCCTTGCCACTCCCCATGGCGCATACATTCAATCACTGTCATGTCTTCAGCCAAGTTCAGAATTGCCCCATATAGCTGAGGGGTGGGAGAATGGATGGCACAGAGTCAACAGTGCAGCTTTATGCAGGGGATTTGTGTACAAGAGGGAATTCTCAGCTGCCCAGAATGGGCCAAAGAAACTGGAAGACTTAGGCCTTGTCTACTGCTTAAGTTGACGTACGTTACATCACTCAAGTGTAAAAAAAACACTCCCCGAGCCACGTAACTTACATATACTTAATGTGGTGTCTACACTGTGCTGTGTCGATGGGAGACACTCTCCCGTCAACATAGCTTCTGCCTCTCCTTGAGGTGTATTAATTAAGTCAATGGGAGAGCACTCTGCTGCATCGATTGTAATGGCGCCGATTTAGCACTGCAGTGAAGACAAGCCCTTAGATATTTGTAATTAAGTTATCTTTACTAAGATTCAACATCCTGTAGGATGCATCTACCAACAAAGACCAATCTCTGCATAAAAACAAGTTTAACTTTTTCCTTGCAGAAGAAATGTGGATATATGTTCCGACAAAAACTAACTATTATCCGTCACTCTCCTATCATCTTCCTCTTTCTTTACCTGTTTGCGCAGGTTAGGTCTATAAAGGCTAAACATTGAAAACCCAGTGGGACCTTTAGGAAATATGAGCAGCACGGTGTATAGAGAATTTCTTCTCTCAAACTTTGTAGGGTCGAACACACAGTAGAACCACTCAATTACGTTAAAACCATAACTACAAGAATTCCTACACAAATATACAAATTATATTTTGGAGACTATAAAATGTTGCCACTTAAAATAGCAATCTAATTACAAAGCAAACTGGCATACTGGTGGGTTCTAAAAGGGATACTTTGGCAGCTGCAGGATCCATATATTAGAGCTTCAATGCATATTATTCCTGCAGTCAGTGTCTTACTCTGTGGCAGAATTCTTGGCTGACAGTTGTGGGGACAGTACAAATTAACCAACCAAAGGGCTATTTTGGCATTTTTCATATCATTTTCCTTTAACTCTTTGTATGCTACAATCTCTACAGTAGACAGCTAAAGGGAGTTTAGTGATTGATGGGGAATTTACTTCTTTTTTAAAAATCCGGCATCACAAATGCCCCTTTTCAGAGCCAGATAATCAAGGGTTTTTAATGATTTTTTTCATAGTATCAATGAATTCAGGTGCTATAGAGCTGATAGGTCAACTAGTCCATCTCCCTGCCAAAGCATGATTTTTCCCTAGTATACATTAGCTTGTGCTTCTGTCCAATCTAATCTTAAATGTACCAAACAAATAGAGTTTCCACCACTCCACTTGAAAGACTATTTCAAAAGACCTGACTCTCTGAAAGGGTTTCATATCTTAAATGTTTCATTTTTTAATTTAATCCCATTAATCCTGTTTATTCCCCCTTTACTGTTCCATTCATCTTTCTCAGTGTTTGGATCACTCAAACATATCTAAATGTTAACACTCCTCCCCTTAGCTGCTCCTTAGCCAAGATAGACATATGTACTATTTTTCCCCAACAGTCAATCTCTTTTATTATGGGAAAAGGGGAACATTTTGCTAGGGGCTGAATTCACACGTCTGTGCACCACTTAGTCCAAGCTGGTGCATGGTCCTTGTCAGGTGTGGGCAATGAATTTTTAGGTTTGGTCTCAGACTTATGCTTTGGGGAGTATTATGTGGATCAGGTATTTCAATAGTGGTCCACTTTTATTAGGGACTAACCTTCAACATGCCTCTGGCAATGCATGATCAAAAGCACACAACTTTGCACCCAAATCAGTAAATGCATATTCAACTGGCTGCTTAAGATCACAATTACTTGACCTACATTTCCAGATGCTTCCAGGGACCTTTGAAAATCTGGTCCTTAATGTGTACATACGCTAATATATATTTTTTATTTATGTAAGAAGTTTTACCAAGATTACAAATCCTTGCCATGTAAATATCAGAAACAAAACAATCATTACAACAGTTAGCTTTTGTTTAAAGACACATTATACATGAATAGATCTTTCTATTTAACAGAGTGTTGCCATATTAGACAGAGAGCATCATAACAACACCTGGGTTGTTTACAGGGATTTCATTAAATTGAGTGAAATATCTGTAACCACATATTTAACAGACCAGGTATGTCTATCAAATGGTAATATTTAAAAAAATTGGACAGGTATGCTGGTGTTTTTGTAGGTGAATGTACTTTGAGTACTGAGTAAAAAGAAATCAAGTATCTAATTATCTATCTGTTCTCCGTCCATTTTGCTGGGTACGTAACTGGTGTTAATTTTTCCATAACCACAGCCTCCCATATTTTTTGAAGCATGGTTGGGCTATTTTTCTTCTTCCCCTGAGAGGCTACCAATAACAGAGCAGCTACTAGCAGATGAAAGATTAATTTTCCGTTTCCTTTTGTGTGACCACTTCCACGAGGAAGCCCCAGAAGGATTATTAAAGGATCATTTGGTAATAAACATCCAACCATTGGATTGCATACCAATACCCTCTAATGACTGGGCGTCATCACCATATATGCATAAAATCTCCTCTTTCACCAAAAATTCTCCAGTATTTATCCCCATTCAGTCTATATCTATTTTTTAACCTGACCGCTGTGAGGTACCATTGAAACAGTATCTTAAAGAAATTTTCTTTTATTGTGCTACACACAGGTTGCTAGTCCTCTTTTTCAGATCAAACCCCATTTTTTGTTTCCTAATTGACCAGATGCTATCACTTCTATTAAAGTTAACATTTTGTATAAAACTGGTTTTCTAGAAAGCTGAGAAACATAGTGCCCGACTTGAAAGTACTGGTATCAGGGCAGGGAGAGTGGGCCAGCTAAAATTAGTTTTGGTCTCTAAATAAGTTAGAAAAGCTTCTTTACTGAATTGCTGACTCGCCGTGTCTCCCCCATGGCTCTCCCAATCTTTGAAACTCTCTGGTTTGTGATTTGGGTTAAGATCTTGATTATTTGCAATGGGCCGCACTGGTGAGGGAAAAGAACTGATCTTATCTCACACTAATAATTTTGAGTGAGTATTTGTGGAGACCCTTATGCAAGACTCCTCCTAATTCAGCATGTATCGTATAAGAACACAACATCTAGGAGAGCGAGCAATTAAGTGTTTGCTACAACAATCAGTTGTGGGGCATAAAAAAGGGCTGGAAGTAGACAGGAAGCTGGCATTTGTCCCATTTGCTGAGACAAGAAAAAAAATGCAGAGCACAACTTGGTATCTCAGGCATCACAGCATCAGCAGCTGCCACACACATCAATGACAAAGTCCTATAAAGGACATGCCAATTCATTTTGAAAATTGCACTGCTATTTAGACAAGTAAGATCTATATTGGATAACCATCACCTAAAAACATATCTGTGGACATCTGAGATTGCAATAATGTTGCAGTACAAAATCTCTTTAGCTAAAAAGCACATACCCGTGGAGGCAGTCAACACCAAACCATAAGTGGAGATAAGAAAACAGAGGATGACCACAGCCTGGATGATTTTCCCAATCAGGCCTAATTATTAAAATTAAATTGAAAATAATTGTTTTTAAGAGAACAAATCTTTTTGACTCAAGTAACTTCCACATATAGCCTATGTGTCCACAGGTGATCACTTCATTGCTGAAGAACAAACCTTTGCCAGAGTCATCAAATTAAAATTAAATGTTGCCAGTTTATTCTGTATAATTGAGCTGCTCTCTGGAATAAAAGAGCTATAACTAGAGAGATCTAGTGTGGCCATTCTCAGATACAGCAGCTTTAGTGTAGAGCCCTGCCATGATGTGTTTAAAATAAGGCCTGGTCTACACTAGGACTTTAATTCGAATTTATCAGCGTTAAATGCAGAGCTCTCCAGCAGAGGAGTCCGGCAATCCCAGACTAGAAAGAGGTCCCCAGCATGGAGACCGGGAAGTCCAGGATCTGATCGCTGTGTGGGGCGAGTCTGTGCTCTCGAGCTGCGCTCCAACAAGCGGAACGCCAAGACCTTCGAGAAGGTCTCTAAAGCAATGAAAGACATTGGATACAGCCGGGATGCGATGCAGTTCCGCGTGAAAGTGAAGGACCTAAGACAAGGGTATCAAAAGTCAGAGCGGCAAACGGCCCAGACATGCCGCTTCACGAGGCACTGCATGCCATTCTAGGTGGGTCTGCCACCAGTGCCCCACCAGTGACGGTGGACTAAGATGAGGAAGGGTCTTGACAGCCAGGATCTCTTCATCACCCTCACAGAGATCTTAACCAGGACTCGGAATCAGGGGAAGGATCAGGCGGTAAGTGCTACAAACAGGGAAACATTTATTTTTTAAGAAACAGGGATTTATATAAAAATAGAAATACTATATAAACATTTTTAAATATGAAACTAAACAAACAGCAGGTCTACACAAACAGCAATGGAGCAATAGTCCTCTGGGGATATTTCAAAAGCTCTCAGAGAGCAGCTGGAAAAGCCTCAGCAAGAGGTTTCTTGGGAGAGGTGCTTATTGGAGCATGGCAGCGTAGGGTCCTGGTCTGTGCAGGGCTTCTATTAACATCCGCTCTGTTGCGCCTGACACGCCTCAGGGTGATGTCGTTGTGGAAGTGCTGCATCTAATTAGTGGAATTAGTGTACTGTTACTATTGTGCATGGTAGACTTTTACTTTGCATAAGAATGACCCTCGCTTAACAGAGTTTTACTTTGCATAAGAATGACCCTCGCTTAACAGAGTTTTACTTTGCATAAGAATGACCTCGCTTAACAGCCACTTGTGGCAGGCCTCAGAGGAAAAGCATACAGGGTCTTTCCCGTTCACTGGCGGGAGATGCCGCATAACGCTCATCTTTTCTGCTTTGCACATTGCCTCCAGCAGGAGAGCACAGCTAAGCACTAACTGATAAGCACTCTGTACTGTAAGGCTTACCAGGACTTTGTGCAAGAGGGATGCAGCTGTCTCTCCTCGCTCCAGTGCAATGGCGCGCCAATGAGAGCGTATTCAAATCTCGGACTAGTTCTGAGATCTCCTGAGACTTGGTTCCTCTTTGGTCTTGTTCACTGAAACTGACTAGACTGTGTTTACTGTTGGCAAACATGTATGTGTTCAAGGAAATCACCTACTTTACATGTTCCAGGAACTGATGGCCAGCTCCAGAGCGGAGGCGGCAGAGCAGAGACAGTCGAGGAGAGCCTGTGTCAGCAGCATCGCACACACCTGGGGGGAGGGGAGGGCAGCAGGAAGAAGAGCAGCAGGCGACTCAGCTGCTTGGTGGTCTAATGGAGCAAACGGACACGCCCCGGCGCCTTGTAGATGTTCTGCAAGACCGCAGTCAGGAGGAGAGAGCCCCTGCAGTGCATCTGCAGTGAGAACTGTCCCTGCACCGCAGCACACCGATAATGTTAGAGACAACTGTCGGCTGTAAATTTGTACAAGCTCTTTCTTTACAGCATCAACCAGTCCCAAACTCCAAGTTCCCAACTGTGTATTTATTTTTTAAATTAAAAGTTGTGTTACTGACTCTTTTTTTCACGTTTCTGGTGTCAGAAGACTTTCTGTTGTTCTGTGGGGTAATTGTAATCACTGCATAGCCCACAGTGCCATGCTACAGACTTGGCTGCAGGGTCAACTGCAGGGCACACACAGACTGCAGTCACTAGGCACCAGGGACAGTCTCTCATCCAGGGGCAGATAGCACAGAATGCTTCCATGTTTCAACGAATAAACAGAAATGAAAAGTCACGAAAGATTTATTATTAATTACTAAAACATGTCCTTAGTTTTAAACAGAGATTGTGGAGCACACAGCAAGCAGCAATAACTACGGGATATTCTTTTCGCTGATGTCCGAGCGAGTCAGTAAGGTCCGCCATCTCCCTTGAGACGTCCAGCACACTCCACCACCATTCTGCACTTGCTCAGCCGGTAGTTGAAGAGTTCCTTTTCAGTGTCCAAGGCGCCTGTATAGAAACAGACCAGAGTTCCTGAACAATGGTCCACCACAGCTTGCAGCACCATTGAAAGGTTAATGTACTCGCTGGCCTGGTGGGCTGGTGCCAGGATAGGGATGTGAGTCCCATCTATAGCCCCACCGCAGTTTGGGAATCCAAGCCATCTATGATGGCCTGGACATTTCCGACAGTCACTACCTTTGAGAGCAGTTGCTCAACGATTGCGTGGGCTACTTGAATGACAGCAATCCCCATGGTAGGCGCCGCCCCAAGTGTGTTTTCGCTGACCGGTAGGCTGTCTGGGGTGCAAGTTTTCCAGAGGCTATGGCACCTCGCTTCTGCACAGTCAGGGCTGCTCGCATCCTTGTGTCCTGGCGCTTCAGGGCAGGGGACAGCAAGTCACACAGTTCAAGGAAAGTGTCACGCATCCTGAAGTTTCGCAGCCACTCTGTGTCATCCCAGACCTGCAGCACTATGCGGTCCCACCAGTCTGTGCTTGTTTCCCAGGCCCAGAATGACCCATTGCCACCATGATCTCCACTGCGGTTTCTCTGCATCTTACTGTGGATGAGGTGGACGATATCTTGCGTGGAGTTGACAACGTCCATAAGTGAAGCGAGGATCGCAGCGGGCTCCATGCTCGCAGTGCTGTGGCGTCAGCGCTGTAACCGACCAGAGAAGGGCGCGAACAGATTTCCGGCGCTTTCAAGGAAGAGAGGAGGCGGGATTGACGGTTCAATGAGCATGCATTGGGGTGAAATCCCACAATTCCAATGGGCAGGGAGCGGGAAACTGTGGATAGCTTCCCACAGTGCAAATAGTCCTGTAGTGTAGACAAGCCCTTAAATGCCTAAACAGAGTTTAGATGCCTAACTCCCTTTATGTATCCAGTCCATTCTGCCCAGAGTACATAAAGTTATCCCTGCAGTTTTAACTGGATAAAGTTTACATTTTCTTTCCTGAACTGTCATGTAATGTTCCTGTGGCCTTATCGGTGACTTCAACCCTTTATCCCTGAGGTGACTGCATTTTAGTCTAAGTGAAGTTATTCCTGTAAAGCCCTACTCCTGTATTTGTTAACCGTGAATGGAAATTCCACTGACATTAATAGGAGAGTCACAAATGAAAAGAAAGAAGAATTTGATCCTATTTGGAAAACACATCATCAGACACTTAAAGATTTTTGAAAATAGCTATTTTTTCCAGATGTCAGTTATTATATTAACTCTGAATTCCAAGCTGCTGTTACTTTTAAATGTGACACCAAATTTGTTTAGCGTCATATCTGCAAATTTCCGGTGGAAGCCCCATTTTAATACAGTCTTGAGTTTTACAAAGCATCATGTAATATATCTAATGATCAATATTTTTGCTGAGTTAATTAAGAACCACACAGAGGTAATTTTTATTATACATGTCAGGAACAAACAGCTAAAGTAGTATTATACTGAACTTACATTTTGAAATTTATACATTATGTTGAGATTTGCAAAGAAGCCTGGGGGATTTAGAAACATATTTCTATTATTGGATTTAATGGAAGGTGTATCAAAGCCCCCCAATTGCTTTGAAAATCTTATTCTATACTGTTAAATTCTGCAGATTCACTATTTCAGGTATAATCTGAGGAAGAAACATCAGTTTCTATAAAAATATTTTTCATAGCATTAATCATTATTTAAAAGTGTATTAAAAGGAATTAAAAATGTTAATCATTTGCCTATTTTCTTAGAGATCAGACATTTTCTCACTTACTATTGTAGGAAATCAAAATCTGATCCTCTGTGCCTGTATATGTCGTTTTTACAATATGAGCTTATCAGACAGACAATCAATTGTATGGAAAGTGAAGAGTACTCTGTTTTAAATGTCTGTGCTAGGAAAATTGCAGATACCAGCCCTACTGAGCATTCCTAAACCTGTTAGTAACAGAGCAGGATATTTCTCCGTTTTTTTTCCAGCTCTACTGCTGTGAATATATTGAGCCTGCTGTGGATAAATAACAGAAATGTTGAATCATCACTACACTCTGGATGATCTCCTTTTAACCTAATCAGCCTAAACTGGGTACAGGATTGTCAAAAAGTGGATATTAATATAACTGAAGCATCCTCATGCATATCAGGTCCTGCAGATAAAATGGCTCTGAGGCACATGGTTCTACAGGAAATGAAACATCATTGATGAACATCAGTTTTTCATTTTAAATATTAAAACAGGCCACAGGACTTTGCCCTTTTAGAGTGGGACTGAAGAGACATTTGAAAGGTTAATTAAATGACTGACATGCATGAGGGACAATAAGCAATTCCTGTAGAGAAAGGTCTACTCATAGAAGGCTCCTGTTTGAAGGGAATGTAAACATTAGGAACAAAGTTTTAGTTGTGTGGGTTTCCCCGGTGCCATCTTTGCTTTATCTTTTCATATATGTCTCAGCTTTAGGTTTCTTTATTATTAAGTTTAGCTTCATTTGTTTAGATTTAGGTTTTCTTTATTTCTTGAATTTTATTTTGGATTTGAAATAATGCTGAATAATGAAATAATGAACTGGGGGTGAGAAAAAGTGGGTTCAGGCCCAACAAAATGGCTCCTCCCTCACCCTCATAACGGGGCCTCTCATTTTCCCTCCTGTGCTGCTACCTGCTATGTTGCCTCAGGTTCAGGTATCCCTTTGTCTACAGGGCTCCCATCTCCACAGATCATAAAAGCCATTGCCACAAATGGCAGCCTTGGGGGCAACGTGAAAAGACAGAGCAAGGACTAAATGAATCACAGAGATGGAACTCCTGCTCCCATCCTCTGGTCAGGGTTGAGGCCCATTTGCAGGACAGTGATGAGGAAGCTTCCATTGCAAATATCCAGACTGCACATGTTTAGGGCCAGACTGTGAATCCCTTACTCCCACTGGTAAGCACTTACTCAGAGGAGCAGCCCTCACTGAAGTCAATTACAACTACTCAATGGGAGCATGCACAGAGTAAGATGCAATTTGTGATGAGTAAGGGTATAAGAATCTAGTCCTCAGTGGAAAGTCAGTTTCTGCAACAAGAGCTATTCGCTCCCCATCCTTCACAAGCCCTTAATTTACTCCATAGCAGTGGTTCCCAAACTTTAACAACCTGTGAATCCCTTTCACTAAAATGTCACGTCTCATGAAACCCCTGCTAAAAATGAATATTTCCAGGGATTTCTCCTTTACCTGAGTATAAATTATAAAAGCAGTGATCTTGCAAATATAAAATGTGTTTTTATGACATGCTTATTGCACACTATTTATTAATTATTTATCATTACAGTATTTTTATTACATTATGAAAACGGCAACACTCTTCCAAGATCTCACTTTCGTAGCTTGTATCACTTTGAATATGTCTGATACAAGACAAGGCTCCTATGTTTCATCAAGGAGTGTCAGATGTGAAACAGCATGAAGGTATTTAAGAAGCCACCTCAAAGAGTTCCTCCTACACAAGCATTCCAGTCTTGAACAGTCCAGGCAAACAACACACGTTACAACAAAGCTTAAACTTGTTCTTCATAATAATTTAAAAACAATGCTAGTTGCCTATTTAATTTTAAAAACAGCAAAAAATATCTACCTCCCTTTCCATTTCTTTTAAGGAGTCTTGAAGTTTAAATCTCCTCACTGTGATCAATATGCTTGCTTTGATCTGCTTAGCTCTTGGAAGTCCAGGAGCTCCGGGCTGCTGGCCCCGTGCTGCCCGAGGTCTCTAGGGACAGCTCTGTCTGCCATTTGGGAATTTTTCCCTGAGAACCCCCTGTAACATTTTGTGAACCCCCATTTGCGAACCACTGCTCCATAGGTATGTAATAATGGGACATGAACCATTCACCTGACTTTACCATCTTTTGGGACAATGGCGGAGTAAGGAAAAATGCTTGGAGCCATGAGCTTAGAGGAGGCCTCTTTGTGTCTAAAAAGGGGGTGAAACCCTGGTTCCATTGACTTCAAAGGGAATTTTGCAATTGACTTCAGTAGGATCAGGATTTCATCCACAGACTAAGTGCGTTGAAGGATCCCCCTCCAGCAATAGGGGAGGATCAGGTTTGTGGGGCAAACACCTGTGCCCACCACTATTTGTGAGTACATAGTCAGAAGCCAAAATTGGGTACTCTTGAAATGCAGGATCTTAATATTTTAAATTATATTGAAACCCCAACAAATGTATAGATATAAATATATATACACACACACATATAAGTTCCCCATCAGATTTGTGCCTGTAGTTCTTTTACACCATTTATTAAAACATCTATCAAATTTTAGAGTAGGCAGCCTACAGCATTTAAACAGCTGCAAATATGCTTTAATTTTTTTGCCTGCTGGTCATGAACATTTTTAACATATGTTCTAGGTACCAGAAACGAATACTGAAAAGATTCGTGTTCTTTGCCCTACACATTTACTGGGAGAGAAAAAATCTATACATTTCCTGCTGGCTTGAATTCCTGCTGTGACATCTTGAAGTGCTTAATAATTTCATTAAAGCTTTGCAGAGAAAAAATATAATAAAAATCTGCCATACAGCTACCAAGACTTTGCACTCTTGCAGCATTGGTCATAGAAGTTTTGTTAACAGCAGATATAAAAAATGCTCAAGGCATTCAAAAGAATATTTTCAGGGAGGAAAAAAGTGAATGAAATGTTGGAGGCAATCATAATTATGTTTTAAAGAGAGATTTTGATTGCTTAACCTGAGTCACCTAGGGCATAATGATTACAAAATTCATAACTCTTCCCATCTTACAGTAAATGGAAACGTCTTAATAATCTAAAAAATATTGCAGTATCTTTCTCTAGTCTGTGTGAATCAATGATATTTATAACCCTGGAGGTATTGAATTTCTTTTGTATCAAGGAACACCAATAATAATGTACTATTCCATTATAAAAGAACATCTCAGAAAAGTGAACATTTTCCAAGACCAAGAGAGTGGAGAAAGTTAAAGCCTAGTATCTATGATCCCAAGAAACATGATGGTCTTTTTCAACCAGTTAGAAAGATCTAACGTTCTCAGTAGTTTATAGTACAGAATGTAAAAATAAGATAAAAAATGTGGACTGGAAGCGAATTAGCAAGACCTGTAACTGAGTTTATTTGACAAATTAGTGGAGAGCTTTACAGTCTAAAACTAAAGCAGCATTTTGACCCAAGCTAAATAAACAGAATCGATTAAAAAAATGAGTGAACAAAAGCCAACATAGGTTTGCAGTGTGATGTGATGGATAAAAGTAATCCTTTGAGAAACTGAATGGGATTAGGTGGCACACAGAAAAGGGAAGCAGTGGGCGTCTGGCCTCATAACCTCATAGACTTCCCAGGGTGTGATTCCTCTGCTCATGTAAACATACTCATGGTAGCTCAACGAGAGCTAGAGCAAGTTTAAATAGTAGTGTAGTCACAGTAGGATGGGCCGTGGCAGTGGAAATAAGGCTGGAGTGCGCTGAGTACAAACCCACCTGGAAACAATGGGCGGTAGCTCAGCCAGGCCTCAGCTGCTGCTGCCCATGCTACTGAGAGCCTGGGTTTCAGCCTAAATCCAAATGCCTACCCTGCAATCTTAAAGCCCTGCAGCCCAAGCCTGCCGACACGGGCCAATTGCGGGTGTTTTATAGAAGTATAGACCTACCCACTGAGATTACCTGCACACATGCTTTGTGTAGTCTCTACCTTGGACCTGCCAGGTGTTCATCCCCACCAACCACTCCATAAAGGGGGCACATTAACAAACATTCTTACAATAATTAATTAGGCAAAAGGGCAGAGGGACCATTCCCACAGCATGTATAATTTTTTTTTTTATAATTTATTGTTAATATTGTGTATTAATTATACAAAGCATAGCAGAGGAGACAGCACACATGCCCCTCGAAGACAAAATATCACAATACGCATGGTGACCATGATAATGGCATATATGAATGGCATTTTAAATGATCCAGTTTCATTGTTGAATATCTTGTATCTTTACGTACCAAGGGTGGGATTTTCAAAAGCATTCAGGATTGGCCTAACTCTGTTCCTATTCAAGTGAATGGGAGTTTTTCCACGGACTTTAACAGAAGAGACGTTAGACCAATGGCTCAGTACTTTTGAGAATCCCACTTTATGTGTATTGTTACAATTACATATGTACCTTGCTTCCTGGCCATTAGTGTGAAATTCATCCCCAAGACCATCAAAAGCACAACTTGCGTCCTGAAAATAAAGACTTAAATTATTATTATTTGTATTACTGGTGCACCTAGGAACCCTAGTTATGGGCCAGGAGGCTCTTTTGTGCTCAGTCCTGTACAAACACAGAAAAAAACAGATGGCCCCTTCCCCAGAGAGCTTACAATCTACGTATAAGGCAAGAGACTACAGATGACTACAAAGTGACAGTTGGGGGAGTACAAAGAAATATTTACACAATACGGATCAATTAACATAGTGCACAGGCATTATACTGATCCCTTGCAGAGAGCAAGTTTCAATCTAATTTTTTGGAAGGAGAGTGAAACCTTTTATTTGTTACAGAGAGGTGTGTTGCAAAGAGGGACTTTATGATGGGTTTCAGTGGAGTTTTGAGATGGATTACAGGAGTCTGCTGCAAAGGGTAGCTTATTACTTTGGGAGCCTTATAAAGAAGCAATTCCGTCAGCATATACTTTGGCCCAGCTAAATAGAGGACGATGCTTATAATCACTGCTATATAAATAAGTCTAAAAGGTGTATCTGGTGCTTTACAGCTATAAGGAGACAGGGTCCTTGCCCCAAAGTGTTTACAGTCTAACTATTAAAGAAGCACATGAAGCGTAGGGGAAGGGATGCAAGAAAACAAGCAAATGAGTGGTGGAGTAAAGAAGTAATCTTGCTAGTTCCTCTGCAGCACCAGGGAATGAGAACTAAAATAAAATTGTGTGTAAAGCCATTATATTATAGGGGAAGATAAAGCATGGCTTTTCCGAAGACAAACACTTCAATCTATATGCACTAGGTATTCATATTGTCTCTTGTTATACTTTTCTACCCTTGGAAATGACACCTGATTTCTCATCCCTATGCATCAAACTAGGAATGTGCTCTTATGTTTTGAGGCATTAAATAAGATTTACTCCACAGTAACTTCATTCTGACTTACCGAAGGAGGATTTGCCATGCCCAGCGCTTCTGTCATAATGGAAAATCTTCTCCAAGAAATGCAGAGCTTAGTGAAAAAGTTACTATTACAAATGTCTTGATACTTCGTTTTGACAGTCCAGACCATCAAACACAACTACTCTAGAACTACTTGTAGAAAATAAGGGATTAAAGAGTTAGCACCAGCTAGACATGTGAAGAAAGATGCAGGTGCTCCTCTCAGGCTTGTTACATGTTTAATATGTCACTTGTAGGTATGCTTAGTAGACAAAAAGAATACTCTACATTCAGGGTTTTGTTCTGGATCATTGCCAACACTGTGGGGTACATATTCACCACAAAGTACTTGTGAATAAAATGTGCCAATCATCTTACATTTAACACTGGCTCTAATCCTCCATACAGTGCACTGCAAATTCAACCCTATCTGGGTGTATCAATTTCAAAATTAGCCTTTTTGATATATAGAGTCAATGTTGGTCCATCATTTCTTGCATCTTGGAGTGGTAAAGGTCAATCCTGCAGAAATGCTCTCCCCTATGCACACAGCATTGTTTAATTGGCTGGGTTCATTATAGTTTTGTTTTGTTTTTCCTTCTCCTCCCAAGCATTAAATATTGACCAATATCAGAGGCAAGATACTAGAAAAGATGGACAAACTGCTTGATCCTATGTCCCTCGGATACAGAGCTTCCTTTCCACAGAACTAATTTTGACAGCCTCGTGCTTTGCATGTCATAACAGGATACAATAATGTTTGATTTTATCCAGTTACTTTCATACGAGTGTTACTTTAAAGGGCTTTATATAGCAATGAATGGAGTAGCTAATATGTTCTTAACAATAGCTGGCACAGCCTCAGACACTGGGGTTATCACCTACATTTGACAATTTTCATGGGAATCTTTGACTTTCACCTGAACTGTCACCAAAGAATGGCTCATAGGAGAATGAAGTCCTACTGAGGACTGTATTAAAAAGGGAGACTTTATGATACACATTAATGGAGGTCAGAGACAAGGCTACCCTTCTCATTTATGAAGGGAGAGCACTAGATTGTAACGATGGCATCGGGATGGGAAAACTAATAAAGTCATTCCCATGGTTCAGGCAGAATTAGCACATCTGGCCCCATTAAGTACAATCTTTTTTTCCTTAAATATACAGCCTGCGGCTGCCTGTACATGTGATTCTGCAGACAGAGTAAGACTACTAACAGGCATAGCACCATTTGGAGCAGGTAGCTTTTGTGTGAGAATCACAGGCAACAGACATTCCACCCAGGGAAGAAAGATTGATTCATGATTCCTAGCAGTCCTTGATTAAAAGGACACCGTTCTTCATAGTAAAAAGAAAACTAAAGGTTACGTGGCAGTGATCGTAGGTTGTAATTCTGGGATTATATTGAGGAATTCACTAAATATACTCTAAGAGGTCATCTTTCCTGTTTAATTCAAACAGGACTAAGGTTGGACCAAGGATGGTCATACTTGAATATCTTATTTTCAATGGCAGCACTGATGCCTGGCCAGAATAGGAAATCCTGGGCTCTGTTCTTATGAGTCTCGCAACCCAACTGAACACTGTAGATTATGCTCAGCATTTCGGACCTCATGCGTGTGCTCATTCATGAATGAATACCTTTGCTGGCACAGGAGTAAAAATATCTTTCCAAACAACAGTCACTCCCCACATACTCACACAATCAAAAACCTGTTTGCACTAATATTTGGGAAGAGTGAATCCCAGGGAGGATGAACGTGGTAATCTAAACACATTTGCAAAACTCCTTTTTGGAAAGTTCAACCAGCTATCCTGGATACAGACCTGTTTATCCTGGACAGCCTACGAGATATAAAAGATACCTGAAACCTTTTCCAAAATTGTATATGTATTGATGCTTGTGGTTCCACACTCAAGAATCCATTACCCCAATTCCTTTCCATGTTCAGAAATCTAATCTGAAACTATCCAGGTTAGCAATTAGAAGCCTTATATTTAGGAAGAATCAACCAGCTATCAAAATAGCTTAAAAACCTGCCTTTCACTGTAAGTGTTAAGCATTATAGTAAAAAACAAAACAAAAACAAAACCCCTTCAGTCCAGAATAACACAACTGGCCATGAACAGCTGAAGACATTTCAGAATTTAAAAAAAAGGGGGGGGGAGGGAGTAGTAACTAAAGGGGGCTCAGGGTTATGTTTACACTATGATAAAAGACTCCGTGCAGGAGGAGAGTCCCTGAGCCCAAACATCTACCCTGCAATTTTTAGTGCCCCCGTCCCTGCTGACTGAGCTCCATGAGCCTGAGTTAGCAGACCTGGGCTCTGAGACTCAGTCCCGTGGGATTTTTAATCTCAGTGTAGACATACCCAAGGAGTCCCCTCCTTAATTACTACTCTACCTTCCCCTCCCCACCCCTGCTGGGTTTTTTGGATTTTGAAGTGTCTTCAGTTGTTTGTGGCCAGCTGTGTCATTCTGGATTGAAGTGCTGGTTTAGTTATTTATTTAAACTATAATGCCAAATGCTTACCATGAAAAGCAAGTTTTTCAGCTATTTTGATAGCGTAGGGTATGTCTACACTACAACGAGAGTTCAGGGCTCAAATTAAGACTCAAGCCTAACTCCCTTCCATCTAAACACAAACTGTGCCAGCCCAGGGCTCTGTTCCTGGATCCCAGGAAGCCACAGGGGTGGAAGGTCCCACCTGGACAGTCAGGTTTGGTGTTACTACTTTTGAAGGGGAACTTTAAACAATGGCCCCTCCACCCCCATACCAGGTCCCCACTGCCTCCCCGGGCTCCCCTCCTTTCTCCTTGGGCCCCGCTGCCTCCCCTCCCATTGTCCCAAACTCCCTCCTGCGCACCCCAGGCAGGAGTGGTGGAAGCTCCCTAAAGTGAAGGTGCTACCAGCACCCAAACTGTGGCCTCGCACCACCCATTTCCCCCAAGGCCCTGCCCCCACACTGTCCCTTCCCCCAAGGATCTGCCCACGCCGCCTCTTTCCCCCAGACCTCGCCCCCCACTTGCTCCTGTATGCCCCTTCCCCCTCATCTCTCACTCTTAAGGTCAGTAAAAAGTGGGAGCACATAGCCTTCCCACTTTTAAAAGTGATGGGGCCACAGCCCCCTGTCCTCTCTGGTTCCGGGCTTCAAACACTCACTGGAGGCTGCGGGCGAGGAAGGGACAGGACTGGCTTCCCCATGCCCCTGCTGGCAGAGCTGTGCTGCTAGCCTGGCTTCCCTGCTCCAGGGGGCATCTAGTGGGGCTCAGGGGGATCACCAGCTGCAGTGCCTTTCCCAGGCATGTCTCTTCAGCCACACTCAGCCCAGCTCCCACCCTGGCAGAAATGGGGGGGAGGATGAGCTCAGGGAGGGAATCCCAGGGTGGGGAACCAGGGCAGAAGCTGGGTGGTGGTGGTGGTGATGGAGATGATTATTGGGCAGGGGCATGCCCCGTTTGTCCCCCCTTGTGCACACCCCTGCTGTGGACCCAGAGTTCAACAATTCTTAACCTGGGGTTACAAATGAGTGTAGACACCTAAGCCCTAGGTTAACAAACATAGGGTCTGCTAACTCCTGTTCTACTAACTCTGGGCTTACACTGCAGTGTAGATATATCCTTACTGTTTTGACAGAGCGTAGTATCTCTGCCAGTACTTTGAGCTCAGTCATGCCTTGCAAGAGTGTACATGAGATTTCCCTGATGTAGTCTCTCATAAATATACATTTTTTTCTCTAAAGGGATTTAAATTCAGGATGCCAGCATGCAGCTTCCACCCCACTTAAAAACAAAGCAAAAAAATACCTGCTTCCACAGCCTTCTTGCTGGGCATTCAACTTCATGCTCCAGAAGAAAAGCCCTAATGTTGTCTCTAAACAAACATTCTTGTTAACGTTCAATGCCTAAAATCAAAGTTCCTCTTGGGGCTCAATGGGGATTCAGAAGTACATTTTTTTTAGATTTGAAGGCATAAAAATACATTTTTGAAGACTTACATGAACTCTGAGAATTTGCCTAATAGGGGAACCGAATTCTACATCTCCAAGCTTTAGCTTATTAAATAGGGGAAAACGTAAAATGCACGACTGGGCTAAAAGAACCACTCTTTTTTGCTGATTAATTCCTACGTTTCTGAAGTCAGTATCTTTGTTCTAAGTAAAATATGTCTGGTAGCAGCTCAGCCTCAGTGGATGCCAAGCTACATCAAAAACCGATCAAACACAAGTTGGCAAGACTGTCCAGTTCCGCTCAAGAGGTTTCTGACTAAGCTTGCATTGAGGCGGAATCATAGAAATGGAGAGCTGGAAGGAACCTGAGCAGGTCATCTATTCCACCCCTCCAATCTGAGGTAGGACCAAATACACTCCTGACTCCTTAGGATGGTAAATGGCCTAAATCGGGTATTAGATCTTTAACAAGGCTGGATACAAACATCTCACAGTACAGCTCTCTATCCTAACTCACACTAGTAGATACATCAAGGACTTTAGTTTCTAGCTTTACCCAAACCAATTAGCTCTTGGCAGCATTATTCACTTCAGAGAACAAAATATAACATAACATTTTAAGGTACAGTTTAACTCATAATAAGAGTAGTTCCTCTAAGGTAATTACAAACCGATATATTCTGAGTCCCAGCATGTTACTATGCTTCTCTTTACTGCTTTCTACGGTTTACATTTGATTTCCCACAAGAAAAAAAAAAGCGGTACCAAACCCTAGAGCCAACAGCTTATATGACAGCTGTGTCCTCGGCAGATAAGACCCATATATATTTTAAGTGGAAGGGGCAGCTTGTGAGACTCATCTAGGTGAGCGTCAATAAGGGACTCTTATAAAACCCTAACGGTAGCTATACTCCATGGAATATTTTTTCTTTTAAAAAATGAACAACAAATTTTCTGGCCAAGGCTTTGCATATTCTTTGGTCTTGCACAATATGCTGTAGAGGATGGTCTGCAGTGCTCATGAATGGATGACATTCATATTTGTTTATATATTCTTTCCAGTTTTTGGCCTCCAGTATCAGAAGTAACAATTATTACATACAAAGCTTGAATATGTTTATCTATGTAGGGAGAATACATGATGTCTGGTAGAAAAGTTTTATTGGCATGAGTATGAGGTGACCATGCTGCTCAAAAGTGGCAAAGCCCATTTATGCCTAATATCTGGATGAGTTAGGGTAAAACCTTTATACCACACTATCAATATTCTCTGTTTTCCAGTTTTGCAGGAAAAGAGTACATATTTTGGGCTGTTTTTTAAAAATCTGATTTGTTTAACGATACTCAAGGGCATCAAACATTAGAATAAGTCCTTGCAAGTGCAAGAGATGAGGTAAAAGGTGCACGATAAATGGAATTTACCACACAGCTATCACAACTGTAGATGTAATATGTGTGGGCCATCTCAAGGAAGCTTGCTGACCAAGTGCACTTTTCATTGCAGCCAATGAAGTAAAGTCTGCACACATCATGAAAGAAAACCACAGGCAGAAGTCAGATTTGCATTTGCAAAAATAAATAAATAAATAAATAAATAAATAAATGAGGGAGGCAGGGGGAAAAGATTTGGTCTCAGCCCTTTCAAAAATCTACCTCCTTAAAGAATACTGGGTATTTTTAATTATTTTATTTTATTTTTGTAAGGGGCTGAGACTAAGATTAGGATCCTGTCAGCCTTGTTGTATTCCTTTAAAGCTATTTTGTTAATTTTTTCTATGATATTTCAGTTGTTCTTTCAACCCTACCACTGAGTGGCAAAGACATATATGCATGTATAAGTTAAATATGGAAAACATTAAATCAAATTGATTTTAAGTGCAGTGGTAGTAATATACATATACAGACATGGGCGGCACATGAACCGCCCATTCGGGGAGGCTAGGCCCCATCCCCGCCTCTTCTGCTCCCCACCAGAGCCCTGCATCGTGGCCACCCCATGCGTGGCCCCAGCCAGCGGCCCCAGCCTTGGAGCACCAAGCAGGCAGGCAGTGTGTCCCCAGTCCCAGAGCACCAGGTGGGTGGGTGGGTGGCGTGAGCTGTGCCAGCCCCAGCCCGGGCCACACCCACGGCAAGGGGGAGGAAGAGCTGCAGAGCAGGACGCAGGCGGGTGCCTGGGGGTGGAGTGTGGGCGGGGCAATGCCTGGCTGTTTGGGGAGGCTCAGTCTTCACTGGCCTTTGATACCCACCTCCCATGTATATAGAGGATATATAGAAATCTACCAGATACTCTATATCAGTGATACTCAGACCTCAGTACTTCAGGAGCCAAATTAGCTATCAACATTACCCGAAAGAGCCATAGTAGTGTGAATTCATTGTTTCATCTGCTATTTTTTAATATCTCATAGCAAAATGACTGATCAAGTATTCTACAATTGGTTAACAACATAGTAAAAGCATCGTGATTGGTTAATAATTAAAATCACACAGTGTTTTAATATCATGTGCTGCAAAGCGTCACCGGAGACACATTAAAGAGGCACTTGCAGCTACCGAGCCTCAGTCTGAGTATCACTGCTCTTTATGCATCTAGATACGTCATATACAATGGCTATAACTAGGCAAAGATATATAGTTCTAGGGTGTGTGTGTGCGCGCAAAAAATATGCACTAAATAGGTGACAGACAGTGATCCTTCCTTGCTTTATGTTTTTTCAGGTCAATGCTCATATTTGAAATCTGATACCTTCTAATGATACATGTGGCTGGGATAATCCATTTAGGACATTCTGGGTTTTTTGTTTGTTTTAAGTCAGCTTTAAAGTTGAATTTCCAACATGCAACAACCCATTCAGTTTTCTACAGAAAATAAAATCAAG
Source organism: Mauremys reevesii (assembly GCF_016161935.1). Classification (NCBI taxonomy): domain Eukaryota; kingdom Metazoa; phylum Chordata; order Testudines; family Geoemydidae; genus Mauremys; species Mauremys reevesii. The sequence continues at coordinate 40,825,908 of NC_052635.1, read as the reverse complement.
TTTCCAGCTGACCACACAGGCACAGCTAATATTAAGGGAAAAGGTGAATCCTACATGACATGTACTTTTTTCTTAGGGTTGCTGTGAAGCCTGAGGGAGTCAGAAGGACAGAACAAAATCCTTAATAAACCTGTAAACTGAAAAAAGCAATATCTGCCCCTGGAGAGAGAGGGCCTAATCAGACTGACACATCCTAACCAGTGTTTATGTATATTTCCAAAACCACTGTTCTCTGAATTTCTAAGTAAATTTCAAATTTCTTCACTTTATCAGTTTAGTATTCTGTTCTTGTCCAACTGTCTTGTCAAAAAACATTACCATAGTCTAAAAACTTTAAGTTCACAGGAGCATGGGGGGAAGCTGAAAGAGCATCTATTGGAAAGGACATTTATTATCTTCATTTTAAAACAGATTCTACTTTTATGACTGAGGGTAAAGAGCTCTGCGCCCTCAAAATTCACCCCACCTCTCAAGGCTTGGGATAGGAAAGCATGCTGAATAATTCCTCCCTTATCAATTACTAGTGAAGTGTAAAGTAAATCTGCTGCCGTTCAATAAAATCCTTCAACGAAATCACAAGTCTCTCAGTTACTGTTTCTGTCTCAGTGGCGTTGAGTATTCCAGGTCATTGCACAGGTTAAGTGAACAACCTCACAAATGCAGAAATAACACGAACCGTGATTGTTCCAATTTCCTCACAGCAGCACGTTAAAGAAGAGCGTAATCAAACCTGCCCTCTCCCTATGCTGACCTGCCCCTCCTTTTTATTTACTTTTCAACATTGTATTGCCTCTTTTATACAACCAACTTCCCCACAACCATACATCCCCTAGTCAAACTGTTTTCTTATATAGCATTTCCATACTTCTCTAGCATTCATTTTGGAAGACCCCTTATCTCAGAGCTTGTCGAGGTTTACTCTTTTCAGGGGAATGAAAGTCACTTTTCATTTTTGGTAGAAGATATTCTAAAGAAGCTTTCTCCAACGACTGATTTGTCAAGTTCTGACACTCGGTATGTTATTTTTTTACACTAATGTAGTTCATTAACCCTGCATAACTGCCAATTAAGAGATTCTCTCTTTGAGAAGCAACATCCTCTCTCTGAAACCCATTTAATTACCGAAAAATGAATAGTTTAAATATAACACCCTCCTCTCCTGTTAGTTCAGCTGTGGTGAATTTTACATACTCTTACTATTTTTGGCTTCTGGTTGCAATGAAAAGTAAGGTTGGAAAAAATACCCGACTTTTTCAAAAAAATATTTTTTTCTGTAATGTTACTCTGAATGAGCTAAATCCTGAAGGACTTACTCACATGGAGCCTGTGCCCTTCCAGACCTACAAGCAGAGGGGGACTCTCTGTGCCTTTCTATCTGAGGTACTTCCTTGGCCCCCATTATCACGGTATCTGAGCACCTCACAATCTAATGCATTTATCCTCACAACACCCTTCTAAGGTAGTGAAGTGTTATCCCCATTTTACAAACAGAGAACTGAGGCACCGAGAGATTAAGGATATGTCTACACCGCAGCTGAGACTAACTCCCAGCTCAGATAGACACATATTGGGTCACATTCTCATCTGATATAAACAGGCAGTGTTCCATTGCTCCTCTGTATCTTTGTTTCTCTTTCTGTTGAAAACCCTACCAGCAGTAAGCCATGGCATTCATATATCTCTACAGAAAGGGAAAGGACAAGCATTTAATTGTTATCAAGAGCTGAGTGGAGAAATTAAAACTCATATTTGGTGTCCTGAACTCTGGGATGAGCTGTACAAAGTTCAGTCATTATCAAAATGCGTTCTCTAAAGGAAGAAAAGAGAATTTAATTTAAATGTATTTATTCATAGGCATTGCCACTCATTATCGTACTCTCTCATTGTATGAGAAGGTACAAGGGAGGCATGGTATAAACTGTTCAGCAATTTAATAAACAATATACAATGGATTTTTCCCCTTTGCTTAAGGAACAAAAATTACACTCCCTGTCATTCCTCTGGCTGCTTATTTCCATTACATACTTTCCAATATTTTGCATCTCACCACTATGCTCACCTTCCTCTGAGACTCTCCTTCCTTGCTGTTCCATCAGTCAGGGGCTAGGGGACACTCAAAGTGATGTCTGGTCAGCATAGTCTCACTTAGAGATAAAGTAAATGAGTTGCTCAACCATGTTTAGTATGCATCCTATCAGAGAGTCCTAAGACAGTCCCTGAACTCAGGTTTCCTACAGAGCAATGCAACACAGAAATCACCAGGTGGCTCTATTATGTAGCAGTCATTAGTGAAGAACCCCAGCCACACAAGGCCTGGCTTTCATGTTTTGTAACGTTGCTTGATTACTTGAATAAAAAATGCCCTACTCTCCCTGGAGACTACTCACTGTGACTTACACCTTGGTGGGGACAATAGAAATTAATTGAAGACATTGTTAACCTCTGAAGGATGTGAGAAAGCCCATCTGAGGACATATAGAGAAGCAGATGACAGTGAAGACTACTTGTTTAGAGAAAGATTCCCTGAGGTTATTTGAAAACGGACTCTCATTTCAGGAAATTCATATACATCTTTATTGTCTTCAGGTTCAGATGAGGGCCAGATGAGGGCCAGATTCTGACTTGAACAGAGTTCACACTGTAGTAACTGAGATCAGAACAGACCCTAAACACATATTTAAGACGAGCCCCATCTCCAAAAGACTGCACCTGTACAAAGACTATCTTGCCAATTAGTAATCTACTGATGAACTGAGGTAGTGTGTCCTAGTGGCTAGAGCAGTGGAGTGGGACTCAAGAGACCTGGGTTTTAGACCTTTAGAGCATTAGACTTTAATGATCTGTGCCTCAGTTTCCCCATCAATAAAATGAAGATGCAACAACAGTGACCTTCTTTGTAACGTGCTTTCAGCTTTACAGATGAAAAATGCTATATAAAAATCTAAGTGTCACTACTATTATTAAAGCGGTTTTATTTTTAATTTTACTCTGTTAATTAGATTTTAAACTTTTCGCTCATTGCTACTGCAGAAGACAGGAGTTCTCATTCTGAAATGTCAGTCACGTAACTGTCCAAAGCTGCCCAGGAGATTCTCGCCTGCATTTTAAAAATTATTTCTCTCAACCCTCACCACCAGCCACAGAAAGAGCCTAATTTTCAAACAAATAGACTATTTTGTGGATCCAACCTGTGTCTGCAATATCGGCAGTCACAACTGAATTGCAGGCACATATCTGAATATATGTGGGTCTAACTACCTAACTGTGAATGCAAATCAGGTAGCTAGAATCAAAAGTAATCAGATTTGCATTCAAAGATTGTTTTGGGGTTGCAGAAACACAGGCATAAATTTTGCAGGTACAAAATTACCTCAGCCTTAGGACATGAGCATAAACAGAGTTACACACATGCTTAACTTTATGCACTGCAAGTACTTCCACTGAGATCATGGCACTAGTGCAGTGAGTAAAGTTAAGCATGTGCATAAATCGGTGACATTGATATTATTGTTCTAGGGCAGAGGTGGGCAAACTACAGCCCGTGGGCCACATCCAGCCCATGAGACCGTCCTGCCTGGTCCCTGAGCTCCGGGCCTGGGCTAGCTCCCGGCCCCTCTCCCGCTGTTTCCCCTCACCCGCAGCCTCAGCTCGTTCGCTCCACCGCCAGCGCAATGCTCTAGGTGGCAGGGCTGTGAGCTCCTGGGGCAGTGCAGCTGCAGAGCCTGGCCTGACCCGGTCTCTGTGCTGCACGGTGGCGGCGGCGTGGCCTGGCTCCAGCTGGGCGGCGCGGCTGTAGTGCTGCCAGCCACTGGTGCTCCAGGCAGCACGGTAAGGGGGCAGGGGGCACGGAGCAGGGGGGGTTGCATAGAGGGCAGGGAGTTCCGGGTGGTGGTGAAGGGGCAGGGGTGTGGATAGGGGTCGGGGCGGCCATGGGGGGGCAGAGGGTTGAATGGGGCAGGGGTCCCCGTGGGGCAGTCAGGAAGGAGAGGAGGGGTTGGATGGGGAGGCAGGGGCAGTCAGGGGCAGGGGTGCTGAGGGCAGTCAGGGGACTGGGAGAAGGGGTGGTTGGATGGGGCAGGAGTCCTGGGGGGGCCATCAGGAATGAGAGGAGGGGTTGGATGGGGCAGTGGAGGTCCGGGGGCAGTCAGGGGACAGGGAGTGGGGGTGTGTGGATGGGGCAGGGGTCCTGGGGTGGGGCCATCAGGGAACAGGGGAGTTGGATGGGGCAGGAGTCCCGGGGGGGGGAAACGGGGGGGCAGATAGGAGATGGGGGCCAGGCCACGACCCCCTCCCCTAACCGGCCCTCCATACAATTTACGAAACCCGATGTGGCCCTCAAGCCAAAAAGTTTGCCCACCCCTGTTCTAGGGGGAAAGTACCTTACAGTTACTGCCTTCTGACAGAGTGAAGAACGCACAATTGCATAGCATCTTATACTAGGAAGGGGACACGCTTGTAACTCAAGGAGTTCTCCCAGGGAGAGAGTGTATGTATACTTACATATAAAAACTTTTTAAAGACCACCATAATACTCAAGGATAATAAACTATTGTTGGATGTTTTTAAAATATATTGCACCCCAATGAATTGGCATGTACTAACAAGTTAAGCCAATTTTCCACCAATCAGTAGGCATGGTTATTTAAGGCAAAAGCCACTATATTTATTCTAAATATAAAAGAATCCTCTAAGGACCAGAGGCTAAATTATTTTGCCTTCAGTCAAAGATCTGCCTTAGTTCCTAGTGAGTTTGTGCACATCACAAAGCCACCATACAGTTCAGGATGATGACAGTCTAAGAAGAAGTTTCCAGCAATGCAATACCAGGAAGACTGTAATTCTAAAGAGAAAAATATCATGTAGTTACGATTCCCACCTTTATGTTAAGAGATGATTACCAGAGCTAAAAATGAAAAAAAAATTGTTCCACTGAAAGATAGCAAACCAATTGAGTTACTTTGCATTTACACTGATATAACTGAGATCAGAATCTGGCCCTAGATTTATAAATATAAATAACTAATTTTCTCTGATATTAAAGTGACATATAAATTGCTTAGTGTATTATAATATCCTCAATTTGATTTTTAGCTGAGCAGACTATATTTTTCAATTTCCTTTTGGCATTAAGTGGTTTATTATAAATTGACATGGTTAGTTCTCAGAAAATTTCATTTTCGCATTTTGATTTGCTTTCTTAATAAAATCTTTTTTACAGAGATGTCTTCATTTGACATATTAGAAAAGTTGCATTTTAAAAGAATTTTTAAATGAAAGATCAAGAGCTTTATTTTCAGAGTCCAGGCTCCACTTGGGCATATGCAATTTTATAAATGTACACATGCATGTGTATTCACTTCCACGTGGAGATAACAGAACTAGCACACAATAAATGCAAGTGTTAATGCAACAAAGTGCAGGCACAAGTGTGCATGTGAGCAAAACAAAAACAACCGATAGTAAACTTTAAATAAATAGTTTAACATCTATGCAACGCTGAATTTGTTTGCACCATGACATTTGTGCAGGGATTAAACAATTAAAAATTCACATTAGCAATTTTTACTATGTGTATGCACGTGTTTTGCTCCTGAAATTTTCGTGTGAAAGAATGCTTGTCCAATGGATAGATGTCTGTCAATGGAGAGAGGACATTCTCATCCTCCTGTACCTCTCTGCAGTGTTTGACACTGTTGATCATGAGATACTGCTGTCTTGGCTGAGAGAGATGGCAGAAGTCCAGAGTAATATACTAAAATGGTCTGAGTCCTTCCAAGAGTGATGCACCCGAAGAGTAGTGATAAGAAACTGCCTCTCCAGCACTAAACCCCTCATCTGTTGAGTTTAGGGTGGCTAGATACCCGGTTTTCAATCAGAAAGTCCGGTCAAAGACGGGACCTGACAGTGTCTGGTCAGATCTGCTGACTGGACACCAAAAGTCTGGTTACTGTGGACGGGGCAAGGGGGGGTGAGCACTGGATCATAACCTGCACCAGCCCCTACTCAGCTGGGACTGCCTCTTACCTGCATCAGGCAGCTGCAGCTTCCAGCCCTGGCACCACAGGTGAGTCTAGAGTGACCAGATCAAAAGAATAAAATATTGGGACTCATTGGGGGAGGCGGAGGCATGGGTGACAGGTGGACCCCCCCTTTGGAGAGGCTAGTCACGCAGCCCTGTGAGGCCCCACTGCCAGAGGAACCCTGGGCCAGCCCAAGCCAGCTGGTCGGTCGGAGTAGCCCCAGCTGTGGGTCGGGGGCGCATGGCCCCAGCTCCAGTTCCCGCTCCAAGGAGGGGGCTACGGGCAGGGGCAGGGGCGTGAGTTCAGGGTGCTGGCTCCAGGAGGGAGTTTGGTGTGGGAGGGGTTCAGGGATGGGGGTTGGGGTATAGGAGGGGGTGCGGGCTCCGGGAGGGACTTTGGGTGCAGGAGGGGGCTCAGGGCTGGGGCGGGGCATGGGAGGGGCTGTGGGCTCCATGCAGGGCCTACCTTGGGTGGCTCCCCGGAAGCAGTAACATCTTCCTCTGGGTCTTAGGCAGAGGCATCGGAGGCATGGCCAGGCGGCTCCGTGTGCTGCCTCCACCCACAGGCGCTGCCCCCGCAGTTCGTGGCAAGGGCAGCGCATCAGGACGCAGGACAAAGAGTTAAATATCGCGACAGTCTTAATTTTATCGGAATGTCTGGTCACCCATGGTGGGAGAGAAGAGCAGCAAGTGATGAGAGGAGGATGGAAGAGGAACAACCAGGGGGCAGGCCTTGGGGGAAAGAGGCAGGGCCGGGGCGAGGAAGCAGAGGTTTCGGCACTTCTGCTAGAGTGTCCGGTTTTTAAATATATTACAAAGCTGTCAACCCTAGGGAGTTCCACAACCAAGGCCTGGGCCCAGGATACCTAAAAGAACATTTAAAGCCCCGGGATGAAGACTGTGGTCAACAACTTCGCACCTCTGGAATACTGGAACGCTCAACAATAGAGTAAAGCTCATCTGTGCAGGAGACAGCACCTTCTCTGGGGTTCGTCCAAGACTGTGGCATTAACTCCCCAAGGAACAAAGAACTATGACCAGGCCGGCTCCAGCGTTTTTGCCGCCCCAAACGGCATACAAAAAATGTAAAAAAAAAAATCCGTAATCGGCAGCACTTCGGTGGCAGCTCTACCGTTTTGTTTTTCGGCGGCAATTCAGCAGTGGGTCCTTCCCTCCGAGTGGGACTGAGGGACCTGCCGCCGAATTGCCACCGAAGAGCCGGATGTGCTGCCCCTTTCCATTGGCTGCCCCAAGCACCTGCTTGGTGTGCTGGTGCCTGGAGCCGGCCCTGACTATGACAAACCTCACAGCTTTCTGCTCCAAGTGCAAAGGACATTTCTTTGACCTTGCCTTATGTAATATCATCACATAGCATCAGGTATATTTAACAACCCTCCCCACCTCAAACGACTAAAACAAGGCACTTCAAATGTTTTTCCCCCTGAGGAGAGGAGAGAACAAACAAGACAGATGTGCAGTCACCTTGCTTACTGAACTGAAGGAAAGTGGTCCGATACTACAGTGATTAGCGCAGTATGAAAACCTATAGAATAGAATAGTATAGAAAATATTCTAACTCTGCCCTTAGAGAGTTATTCATTTTAGCCCCCTAAGTGGCTGTCAAAATCAAGTCCTAAACAAAAAGCTTACACCTTTCAAATGCTCAGGAAGAGAAGCGGTGTTTTCTTAATTTTACTGTGCAATTCCTCAGGTTTCCTTCTTACATTGTGCAACAGGAATAAGGCTCCTACCACTGGAGTGTATACGTAATAAATTACTTTTGCAGCTTAGAAAATACCTGTGTTTCATACTTTCATTTTGTCATTTAATCATCATCAAAAGCTGTTTGTAGCCTCATATACTCCTCCACGATGAACAATAGCCCTTAAATATTCATAATTTCATGCGAAGATACAAAAAGAGCCCAGAAGCTCTTTAAAAAGTGGCAATAAGGATCAACATTAGTAGACACAGTGCAAGAATTTATAGTAACCACTAGCTCATTTATCAATCATAACTCCATCATCTCAGGCATCGCTCCAACTAATGTGCCTTGATTATCTGTGCCAAATAAGGGCTAGAACTAATCGCATGGCTCCAATTGTTGGTTTTTGGTTAACCACCTCTGCTGCTCCTTTATTTCAGACACTGAGCTAAATATTCTTAGATGTTAGCTACATTCCAGACTAGTTTTGAGGTTCATACTCATTCTAATCTGTGCTCATCCACCACCCACTGTTAGAGATCTTATCATCATGCCCTACATTTGCACACAATTCATGCTTTATTGTGGTTGGTCCCAACGTGTGGAAATGGCTTCTCTTTGAAATACATCTCAGTCTCTCTCCCTTTTACAGAAGTGCCTTTAGAATGACCACCGTTGGTTCAATACTTATTAATTTCCTCTGTTATGCTTTTGGGTATTTTGCATGTTCAGGGTGTGTAAATGTATGTAAATATCTGATTCGCAAACACACTGAGATACTTGCACATGCAAAGTAAATGTGCTCCATTGCATGGAAGCCTGTGGGAGGGCAGCCATCTGGACCAACACAATGGGGACTGAACTGGGGATCCGCAAAGCTAAAACATACAAACTGTTACACAGCACTTAGAGAGATTTAGCTCAAGATGTAACAGATTAATATTCTCTATGGACTGGGCACAGCGGGGTACCTGTGATGTACACTGACCAGTGGGTTGCACCTATGCTTCAGCCATTTTGAATATATGACTTTAAGGAGGGTCATTTCCAATTGTTGTTGAAAGTAGGATTTTCAAAACTGCTTGGTGATAGTGTAACTTTGCACCACTGAAATCAATGGGATTTCACCACTAGCTTCAATGGGAACAGAATTAGGCCAGCGCCAAACAATTTTGAAAATCCCACCATTTATTCATTTTGATTATGTTGTACAGTGTCCTGAACACCATGGCAGGAAGCGTGCAGTAGGGAACAACCTCACAGAAGGTTTTCAAAAGGGGCTGGATAGCCATCTGTCTTAGATGGTTTAGACGCAACAAATACTGCATCTTGGCAGGGAGTTACACTAGATGACCCTTGCGTTCCCTTCTAACCCTATATTCTAAATAAATTACATACCCTACGCTTACAACGGGGCTTGGCTTTGCTCCCAGGACAGAACATCACAGTGTAATAAGCACAATAAATTGCTTCAAAAATTGTTCTTTAGAGAAGAAAGTGGCTTACTGTATTATAGAGAAAGCTAGAAATTAGGGTACACCAAATATGATTAACATTTGTCAGAAACATTAAAAACAAAACCTAGGCCGAGCAATTTAAAATCAAACAACTAATAGGAGGGACAGTGCAATCTTTATTTAAAGAGTTGTTCATGCTGTGTATGTTCTGTTAACGTAACGGGGAAAAATAAGGGAAGCAGAAAATGGTCCTTGTCAAAGAACTTGGAAAACGGGAGAGTTCTATAACATGATTATTAAGAGTTTTAATTATTTCATCTCCTCTCAGTCTGATGGCAACCACCTATAGCAATCTAAAGTGACCTTCTGTTAAATCCGTCCTTTCCCCTGCATCGTCCTCGTGTCTGCTCCTGAGTGTGAAACCTCCTGAGGAGCTTACTAATTTTGCAGCAGACGCTAGCCAGGCTAGCATTAGGCTGAACTCATTGCTACACTGTATTAAGCTTGGCATATTATTCTGTGGAACCAGTAGAAATTGACTCAACGCTGCAGCATAGCAGTCGAGCAGGCTGCGTAGACCCCTAACTTTGTACGGTTTTCCTAATAGTAGGCTAGCTGGAAATCAACAGTTTTGTTTTACAAATCAGGGACTTGAAACTCTGTCTCCTGTGACCCAATCCAAAGCATCGGGTTTTTGGCTATTCTGGGGTGGTAAATTGCTCTCTTCTCCCCACACTCCATTTTCAGACAATTTTTATCACTCATACCACTGAAATAGTCTTACACAAGCTACCCCCATACTGCAATTTTCTTATTAAGGCTTTTTGATCCTAGAGTTCACGCTCTTACGGGGACATTCTCCCAGAATAAATGTAATAATGTAGAAATGAAAATATTTTGTTGGCACTGAAAATTATGGTGCATTCTATTAACAAAGGGGTGAGGTGGGGGGAAGCTTTAAAACATTATCTTTGATTAAATCAAATCAATTGCTTTGTCCCTTTTAAAATACTAACAGAATTTCCAGAGAACATAATAGATGTTTGTAGCCAGACAAACTATGCAAGTATAAATGTAAATACAATAACTTTATACACACTATAGGAGATTAGAAAGGAAAAAAGGCATGTATGATGAATCAGATCTGGACAGTAACCACAAGAAACTCCACGATGCCTTTGTGTTTAGTTCTTTTGAATTGTTATTTTGTGTGTTCTGCTCATAAAACATAGTCACGGGAAATATATACCACATTTCTGCTGTGGAAGAGAACATCATTGCTTACTGAAACCTCTTAGGGAAACAATAAAAAAAAACCTATTTAAATTATGCAGCAGAAAGATAAGATGTGTTGGATTGGAGTCAGCCACAGCAATTTATGGGTTTGCAAGACTTAAAAGTAAACTTTTGTTTAGTCCGTGGCTTAACAGCAATGAGTTAAATGCGCACACAGCCAAAAATAATCCTAACAAAAATTTCCCCAAAGCAATCAATTTTAAGAACCGTTACTTTAACTTATGCCACAAAACTCATTCATTTACCCAGGGGACTCAGCGATGTTGGCATCGACAAAGGATGCCAATGCCACTTAAATAACTTGGACAGCAAAATCATGGTTCCCTGGAAAGCGTTCAAGAATACACAGAAAAAAGTAAAAGGAAAGATAAAATCAAGTTAATTCAGAGTTATCATTTTTCAGAGGAAGAGAGGCAGAAATTTAAAGAAGTGGGTGAAGGAGGGAGTAGGATTGGCCTGGAGTCTCCCGGAACTGGCTTCAATCTCCCAGTGACTATTAAAAGCAATCTGGGAGACTTTAATAGGACATTTAAAGAAAATGACATCAAGTCATGTTGGAAAAAAAGATCTCCTGAAATAGCTTCAGAGCTGGCAACCCTAGGAAGGAGGCAAAGGCCAATATTAGGAAAGCACTTGTGTGTATCATGGAATAAGATATATTTCTCGTTCTTTTTCAATTGTAGAAATGATATAATCTCCCCCATAGATAACCGGTCTTTAGACACTAAACAGCACTAGGCCTCAGTTCATCAAAGTACTTAAGCATGTGCTTAAATCTATCCCCAGTGAGCAAAGCATTTAAGTATTTGGGTAAGTGCCATTAAAGTCAATGGGACTTAAGAACATGCTTCAGCACTTTGCTGAACAGGAATGGTTTGCCACATTAGGGCTTTGAGAAGCAGGATAATGAAGTCTGCTTGTCATCTTTCATTTCTGTCATTCTCCCTCGGTATGCGCCTGGGCTGGAAGGTGCTGATCACTTCCTGAGATGTGCCAATAGTTCTTGGTTCCCATGAAAATCAATGGGAGATGAAAGTGCCCAGTGCCCTGCAAGGGTCATGTGTTGTCTGGTTGTCTGCACCAAAGTGCATCAGAATAGGATTTTCAGGATTCCTTTATTGTTTCAGCCATAACGCTGGGCCTTATAAGTTGTAACCTATTATCTCTCTTGTCCCAGGATGCCAATTAAAATGAGATGCTCAGTCTCAGAGGGAAGAAATAAAGGAGAAGCAAATGTGTTTACAACTAAAGCCCCTTGTATCAGGCACAATAGGCACAAAAGGCCATTTCAGGGCACCCATACAGTCTTGGTGCCACTGTGAATGAGAGTAATTGATGGGGAAATGCTAAAGCCCAGCAAAAAGGGAAGGATGTTGATTTTATACCCAATGCAGTTAGCACAAATTCAAGACTAGGGGTGGGGGCGAGTTTGTTATTTCATTACCACTTAACACTACGATATATCTCTCTCAATGGGAAAAATACCTTTTTAAAAAAAGAAAGAGCAATTCAATACATCATGGAATATTTTGAAAGCTGTAAAAGAACCTCATTCTCCTGAGTTGATGCAGTGGAATTAGATAGGCAGGACTTGAGGTGTGTCAGAAAGGTTTTCAGGAGATGATAAAATAAATAAATAAAATCAGACACCTGAACTGTCAAGAGATACCACAGCCGCTCTTTGCTATAAATCAAATGAATTTGAGTCTTCAGATATTTTTATTTTAATAACTTTGCCAGCAGGGTCTTCTTTTGAAATTAATATATCTGCTCTAGTCGTTTCAGTTTTCCTTGTAAAATAATGACAGCTAATAGGAAAGCACTGTCATGTATTCTGACTAAAGGTAATGTATATGACAGCTGTGTGATCATTAGAAGAAAGGTATTTCCAAAAGACAAAAAGAATAATTAAAATGAGCCTGCAGACCTAGTCTTGGATTTAAATGTTTAAATGTTTTAATTTGAAAGAACAATGGCTGCTTGATGCAACTTCACAACCAGTACTGACAGCCTGCCATTTATTAATCACTGTTAAATAACAGTCGTGCAGGTTTCAACACTAAAGAGTAGATTATGTCTGAGGATCTTTAAAATAGCAGTGAAGTTTCAAAGCTGGTGTATCAAATGAATGGAGTTTTCAAGGGAACCTTTTGAAATATTGACTCTAGAGACGAAGCATCTTTGGAAATGCAACTGATATGACAAGTGTGGCAAGTGCGTATCATATTTTTTTCTGTTTAATTCTCTTGTCTGAAGTGTGGCCTTTCATGTGTCTCAGAGTAATTAGCTGACCTAGGTGTGTCTCTGAAAATAACCAGTGGACCACAATGATGAATGCCTCTTTATCAGTTGACCTGATTAATCAGTCAAAGTAAATTTTCAGCTATTTAATAAATTTCCCAGTCAGCAATCACAGTGTAATTCCTCTTTCTCCCAAAAGCAGTATGTATAGCTATTTAAGGGAACACCGATGAATCAGTTGGTACATTATAACTATACATTTCTGGCAGAATGAAGACAGCAAGGCATACAGTTAGATTATCGCTGTGTACTCAGTACTCAGGGTTTAAGCCAATGTCTGACTTTTAGGGGTTAGAATGACACCTGCATGGGGAACAGATTGTGTGAGGGTTCTGGGCCCTTCCTCTGAAGCATTCAGGCTGGAGATTGGACTAGAGGGATCATGGGTCTGGCAATTCCGACATACCTTGTCTCAGTGTATTTCGAAAATGTTGCTTATTGGCTATTCTCTTCGGAATAAAATCACGTCTAAGTGTGTTCAGGTTGTTTTGAATAAAAATTGGAGGGTTGAGGGGCAAAATGCAGAAAGAGTCCTTCCACTTTAGGGCCCAAATCCGGAATCCTTCCTCTTCTGAATAGTTTCATAGGAGTCAATAGGCCCAATGAGAAAAAATTGTCTCTAATTCTAAAAACTGAGGCATCAGTTTGAAGTCCACTTTTGAAAATCAGAGCCAGCCTGATAATTCAGGTGATTATGACCTATAATGGATGTCAAAGGACCAAATTTTTAGCTGTGGGTGCCTAACTGAGGAATCATACCTATAACTACCCAACTCATGTGTAAGGGCAGGTCTTCAGTGTGGACAAGACGTAAAACGACACATCCAGGAGCTTTCTTTACATCTGGTGGAATGTTGGATCTAAATATCTACATATGATTTCAACCATAATTCTAGATCATAGGAAAGGTCTGAGCTTGGAAAGTATTAAATTGTCTTTCTTCTTAATTGTGTAGCATTTATCAATAGAAAACACATATCTGTTTTGCTGCCAATATCTTCAATGTGATGTTTTCACAGGAAAGCTTGTGCCAGAATATATATATATATTCTCAGGCAGAAGTGAAGGGATTAAATGAGTCAATTCCACTTACTTTATGGCATGTCAACTATTATTCATCATCTGGCGAGCAGTGGCAGAGAACTTGGCTCTAGAGCTGGGCAAAAAAATTTTTGACAAAGTTTCTTCATTGAAAAATTTGGCTTAATTTAACAAATATTTTTGATGAAATTATTAAAAACCAAAGTAACTTCTGTTCATTATGCAAATCTGAGACTTTTCTCTAAGAATAACATTTGTGTTGTTTTAATCTCAGTTTTGTAGAGGGTGGGGGCAGAAATAACTTATCAAACAGCTCCGCCGGACAAGACAGAGGAAACGAGATCCGGGTCCCAAGACAACAGAGCAGATAAGGATGACACTACATACAGTAGCCATTCCTCTAAAGGCCTCTTCCCTTACTCCAGTATAAATCACCATCCTTATATTTAAGCTACTAGCTCCAAAGCTACAAAGAGATGTTCACCTATTTCAGAGGAGAGGAAGATGTTATTTCTATCCGACTGGCCTGTCACAGGCTGGCTAACCCCTTAAGGCAAGCTGGGCCCAGCGTTGTCTGTGACCTAGCACCTCAGCGATAATCAAGGTATGTCTACACAGTGAACGGCAGCGAGTCTCAAACTGAGTCTCTCCTGGGCCGAGAGACTCACGCTTGTGAGGCTAGGGCTACTGCGCTAAAAAGAGCTCTGTAGACATTGCAGCTCAAGCTCTCAAGCCCACACCCCCTCCCTAAGCTTCTGAGCCTGAGCCACAAAGTCTACACACTATTCTTTGCACGCTAGCCTGAGCACCACAAGCATGAGTCTGTCGACCTAGGCTCTGAGACTCGGTGCCACAGGCTGCTGCTCCCCATGTAGACGTACCCTTAGTGACCCCAGCTGAAGGTTAGGGAGGTTTAAGTACAATAACTAACCCCAGCTCCGGGGAGGGAATCAGGAAGGGCTATATAAACAAAGTTAAGAACTCGGAAGAATGGTGAGGATCCGGAGCAGCAGGGGAAACTGCTGGGGACAGGCAGAACCAGCTGGAGAGTTGACTGAGCTCCTGAGACAAGTACAGACGCTCCCTGGGTTACACAAGACCCAACTTACACAAATTCGACCTTACGCAAAAAGTTCCATAAGGCATAAATAAAAGTTTTGAGTTGCGGAAAATATTGTGTAGCGTACGGGAATGCAAAGTACTGTAGTGCGGTGTGCAGAGGAATACAGCAGTAGCATCTCCTACAAGGGAAGGCTTTGAGCTCTCACAGCCTCTCAGTCTCGTGTTATTTCAGTGATACTGTAGTTCTGTTATTTCACCCTATTATTTCATTCAAATTATGCCTGTCTCCTCCTTTCCTTTCTCATCTACAAATTAAGCCCATTGTCATCCACCACCAAAATGCAGCCTTGAGTTACCAGGGTAACACTAGGATTAAGGTAAATGCAATATTTTTGTTGTAATTTTTTTTTATGCTTGTACAATATGAGTTTCCGACTTATGTAAAATTCGGGTTATGCAAGGATTTCCGGAACGGAACGACTGCTTAAGTTGAGGAGCATCTGTAGTGTGGTAAACCTTCAAGGAGCAGCCTGACATGTAGAGACTATAGTCCCAGGAAGAGAGTCTTGGGAAACTCCAGCAAAAAGAGCTGAGGGAGTAGTGCGGAGACTGAGGTTTTATGTTTGGCTGTGGACAACTGACCTCAGGAAGAAGGAATGGTAGCTGCCTGGTGGGAGCCATGGAAAGACCGTTTGTCCAGTGGGAGGCTGGGAAGAGAAAGATGGGTTGAAAGGGTAAAGCGTCCAGGTCACAGAAGACCAAGAGACACAGGCCATAAGAGGGCTGAGGAAGTGGTCAAAAGGTGGCACAAGAGGTGAAGTTCCTTTTAACACCACAACTTGAAACCAGGGGCACTATGGCAATAAGAGCAATCGCTTCACACCTCCTCTTGTATGTGTAGACAGCTCTTGGCAAGGATTTACCCTGTGCAGGACTTTCCTATGGGATGTCTGGTCCTTCCACATATTACCACCACTAAAAAGTGAGGAAAAAGGGAATCAATAAGGCTGAAGATAGAAATGTTAATTTCATTTCAACAGCCATGTGTGTCATTATAAGAGTTGTGGCTCCAGCTCCAAGCATTTTGGGGTTTTCCTCCCTTGCATCACTTCACAACAGAAGAGCACGACAGAGATTTTTAATATAGCTGACGCCTATGAATGCACATTCACAAGGTCAAGTATTCAAAGAATGAGATTGATCTTCATGTCAGAAAGGCAATGCATCACTTCTGTCAAACAGAATGAAGTGTTCCAACATTATTTAATTGGCTTTAACCGCTAGTTCAAAACAATTTTTGAGGTATTTTCCCTCCATTTTAGATTTTATGATTTTACAAACGTTGTGTTAACATTCCTGTAATTTTTTTACACAAACATATTCTGATTTAGAAGATTTACGGGTGACTGAAATAAATCCATCATACCAAAGTAAGGAGGAAAAAAATTAATTGTAAATTTGTTAATTAATTTTTCATGAGCTTTGATTTTGACTTCAATAGATGTTTTAATTTTTGAAGCGTCTCTCAATCATTTATTTCTTTTCCCCTCAACGCATACAGATCATTTTTCAAAGAACAAAAAGACAAGAAACTTTTTTTTCTTACTAAACTGAGAGTCTTCTACGCTGGAACACACAATAGTCAATTAAAAAAAGCAGCAAATTCACTTTTAATTAACTAGTAAGTGCACTAGTATTTCTACAGCCCTGTTGGAAAACCACTAGACAGTAATAGCTTATTATTCATTTTTTAATTTGAGCTTTGTAAATTGTAAATAGTCTATAGTTCCCATGAAATAATTTCTTCATGTAACCAACGTGTGTAATGCAACTAAAATAAGCGCAGCTGAATAGCTAATTTATCTGACTTGTAACGAACCTGCAGTTTTCTGTCATATATGTTCAAAAGTAGATAACTATTCTTTGTGAGGTCATCTGTCTTTCTACAAAAAATAGGGAGAACGCAGACCTCAAGGTCTATCCTATCTAGGTTCAAATGTTGGGTCCTTCATTTTATAGATGCGGAAGATAAAACTAAAATGCTGGCCCCATTGACTTCAATGGGTCCCGAATAGTCACTCTAAGTGCCAAATTCATTCCTGGTATAACAATTATTAAGTCAATGGTTTTACATCAGGCATGAGCATGGCCATGAATGCTTTGCCCAAAGGTTTGTTGCAAAAGCCAGATTATAGCTCAGGAACTCCTGCCCCCCCACACCCCCCATGAAAAATTCTTTAAACCACGCTGCTTTTAGACTCATCTCATGTGATTCTTAGAAGTTAATAATTGATAAAGTCATTGAAATCACATACAGAAGCAGCCGGTATGTCTGGCTCCTAGCCACAGGGGTGGCTACTGGGGCTCTGTGCACTGCCCCCATCCTGAGCACCGGCTCTGTAGCTCCCATTGGCTGGAAACTGCAGCCAATGGGAGCTGCAGGGGTGGCGCTTGCAGGCGCGGGCAGCACGCTGAGCCCACTGGCCCCTCTGCCTTGGAGCCAGTTATGCCAGCCGCTTCCAAGAGCTGCCTGAGGTAAGCGCCGTCCAGAGCCTGCACCCCAACCCCCTCCCATACCCAAACTCGCTCCCACACCTAACCCCTTGCCCCCTTCTTCACCCCAACCCCCTCATCCCCAGCCCCACCCCAGAGCCCTCACCCCCCAGCCAGAGCCGACACCCACTTCTACACCCCAACCACCTGCCCCAGCCCTGATCCCCCCCTGCACTCCAAACCCCTTGGCCCAGCCCCCCAAACCCTTCATCCCAGAGCCCGCACTCCCAGATGGAGCCCTCACCCCCTCCTGCACCCCAACACCCTGCCTCAGCCTGGTGAAAGCGAGTTAGGGTAGGAGAGAGCGAGCAGCGGGGGGGGCATGGAGTGAGCAGGGGGCGGGGCCTCAGAGAAGGGGCAGGGAAAGGGTGTTCAGTTTTGTGGGATTAGAAAGTTGGCATTCCTAGGTGTGTCTCCAGGAATGGGAAACTCCACTAAATTCCACCTAGAGCTGAGTTTGGCCTAGACTGTAATATCTGTGTGTACGTGTGCACACACGCATGTGACTAGAGAAAGATATACCTATAAAGGATTAGTTAATCAGTTAATGCCTGTAAAGTACTTTGATATGTGAAGCACTGTGGGCAACACTCACAGAATGCTAAATTCTGCACTCAGAGCGCCCACTCAGGTCAATGGGAACCTGTTCATAACAACTAAGGTCTCTTTAGCCCACAGGGCGAACACACACAGAGAATGTATAAAAGCAAAGCTACAGTGCCAAAAATATATGTAAATAGGTCTTTAAACACATTGAGATACATTAAGTAATGAAAGGTTTCAGAGTGGTAGCTATGTTAGTCTGTATCAGCAAAAACAACGAGGAATCCTTGTGGCACCTTAGAGACTAACAAATTTATTTGGGCATAAGCTTTCGTGGGCTAGAACCCACTTCATCAGATGCATGAAGTGAAAAATACAGCAGCAGGTACAAATACATGAAAGGATGGGGGTTGCTTTACCAAGTGTGAGGTCAGTCTAACAAGATAAATCAATAACAGCAGGATACCAAGGGAGGAAAAATAACTTTTGAAGTGGTAAGAGTGTGGCCCATTACAGACAAGGATTCCTTGTTGTTTTTATTAAGTAATGAAAGACATATACAACCCCTCCCCACAATTCTGTTTTTTATTCTCCTCTTACAAATGCAAATAAAATCAAAAGATCGGTAATGATATAATTCCAGTTTACTCTAACATTCCTACCACGCGGCTTGCAATAGCACTCACTGCATACTGAGGCTTCCTTCACAAAATCTTCTTTACTCTCTCACAAGATCTGGGGACAGGCATTTGAGTTAAATATTGATATTACTTTAGCAGCCTGACTGTCCCACAACGCTGACATAAAATACAGGGTAAAATCCTAGGCCCAATACAAGTCAATATCAAAACTTCCATTGACTACAACACGGCCACAATTTAAAAGACATGTTTCCAATATCTTATTTTATTCCTCTGACTTTCCAAATTTATCTGACCTACTCCCAGTCAAGTATGTGACTTAATTCACAGCATAGGACAATTCCCTCCATAAAGCATATTTTCAGGATGTGTAATTTTAAATATAAATACCAGGTTCTACAATGAAGTTTCCACAGGAAATGATATACAGTAATACAAGGCAGCATTGATAGCAAGCTATTACCATAAGCATGCCATTTTGCAACTTTGCAAGTGCCCAATAAAAGTCTTCCAGAGAGCACTTCACAAATAAAATATTTTCTTTTACAATAAAATGTGTCCTATTGGTTTATTATGTACTTTCAAGAAGAACAAAACCTAACCTATAAAACTAAAGTATCACAGAAAGTCTGACTAGCATCTTTAAAGAAAACACTACACAAATATCATGAGATTTCCATAATTTCTAATGGGAATTCTTTGCAGAAGATATATTTTTTCCACTTGTGTTCACACCACCATAAAAAGAAATAAAAGACAAAATGGAACCACCATCTTCAAAGGAATCAATACTTCTAACGCGAGGCATAATCTAAGGTAAGTTTTATTCATTAAAGAAATGCAACCTGCTAAAATGCATTTCATAAAGTATTAGAGATTAGGATCTAAAACCTAAAAATAGATGTCTGGGGAAACTAGCTTCTATATTCAATATCATGAATTTGATTTTCCACTAAAAATAGACGTTGTTCAATATTATAGTTAGCCAGGAATATAAATGAAGTTTGAATATCCAGGGAACAATGTCCATGCTGTTCTTCTGGACAGTAATTTCTTTTTAAGTATATTATCATCCGCTGGTACTGTTAGGTCGAGATAGGAATGCAAAGAAATTGCCAACATTTGGGAAGAGAAAAAAATCTTTTCATGTTCTTGTTATTTGATCAAAGCCAAGTTTATAACGGTAGAAAACTCTAAAAAAAATACCCCTTATAGAATGGAAAGACGTGATCCGTATTGCTGTTTTTGAGATTTATAATGTGATTACAATTGCTCTTATGATAAGAGAAGTAGAACCTGTTAATCTTGTTTAGCAAATCAGTGTGAAATTGCAAAGGATTTGTGTACCAAAAAAAGTAAAACACCCCAGAGCTTTTCTATATATTCTCACTTTGCTGCAGACAGACTGAGTAGATAATATGCTACTATTGTATCTTCAAGTGAAAACTGGGATGAAAAAGGGACATGCCTTTGGACCAAAGTTTTTATGTAGATAAGTTATAAAGGCCAGCTGCAGCACCGCTTTACATATAAAATGCCCAATTATGACTTTGGTGGGAGGAATTTAGCTGTCACCACAGAGATTCAAGATGGCTAATGCATGACTTTTGGCTCTGTTGATAATGTAGAACTCAGTGTGCATTCCCGCATTTGCTGCTTGGGTACTAATTTTAACAAGCCATTTAGATCTATATACTTCTTGATTACCTGCCCTCTGATTTCCGATGTCTTTTTGGACACAATAATTTATGGCCAATGCAGGATGGGAGAGAAGTCTTCAAAACCCTAAACTACCTACACCCAGTGGGGAATTGATAGTGTCAAGACATACTGTTAGCCAAAAGGGCTCGTTCTCCCCGGAGCTTACCTAATTACACCAAGGAGGCACGGAGACACTTATATGATCGGTCAGGCTGGTGCTCCTCCTTCTCGGCCAGTGCCAGAGAGAAGACACAACACATGGCCAGAGGCCAGATGGGCCTACCTTTATAAACACAAACAAACAACAGCCTTGTTTACGCCATTCATTTGGTTGACCTGAACCTGTACATGCATCTATTAGGGGATATAATTGGATCAGGGGATATATATATCATTTTGGGGGGCTACAAGATACATCTGTTTCATCTCTGAAGGACACAAGATACAGCCGTTGACCGTTTTTGTACTAGATTTTGGAGATGCACATGTGAACGCAGCTGCATATACTTGGGGAGCCAACATATATGGGGGGGGAAACAAAAAAAACTATAAAAAATAGCTGACTTAGGTAGATACACGGCTTTCAGTCTAATGAGTTCTGTAAGCTTTCCAACACAGTTTGGACAAGCATAACATAACTTTGGTTTACTCAGGCCTAATACGGAAAGGCTTCATTAGCACTATAATTTTCCAACAATACTATTAGCAGATTGTGACAATTTGCTGCCAGTTGTGCCTTTCCTCAGACAGTAAGTACCCTGCTATGTAACGGTGGATGTTTGGGGTAGGCCCGACACTGTTGAGATTTCTGCTGATGTCCTTTGGAAACTGTGCTGCCTCCACTCCAGGCTGTAGAGCTAACGATTGACTTCTTTGCTTCCCAGCTGGTAAAAGTGAATGCTTCTTATCAAGCCTAATAATTAAAAACTGCAAGTAAAGAGTAAATCAGTCAGCAGCACTGCTCCAGAGCTAAGCTTAAGAATGCAAAAGCACATTATCTTGTATTGGCTGAAGCAATAGTTTTGCTCCTTTACCTAAATAAATAAATAAATATTTGGAAAATGGTGCCAAGAGCAGAAACCTTTGAGTCTTTGAGATAAAGTAGAAGCTGCCTCTTTTGGAACCTCCAGCAGCACAGAGGAATTAATGTAAAAACAACACTAGAAGCCTGATTGCGCTATAAAGACTTACAAAGTTTACAGGATGCCTTCTTTGCAAATAAAATTCTGAGTGCATATCCCACACCAGCAGGGTGAAGCACTATTGAGAGAGGGGGGTTTTGTGCAGTTCTTTGATAGGGATGGAGATAGACATAAACAAGGAAAAAAAGATAGGTCTGTAACTGGGGTTCATGTGATCTCCAGCCTGGGAAGGACACACACAAGAAGGCAAGAGAGAGGACTTGGGTGTAAATTTTCAAAAGTGCTTGAGTGACGTGAATTCCCAAGTCCCATTTTCAAAAGTGACTTCGGCTTTTGATGAGATTCAGACTCTTAAGTGCCCTACTCACTTTTGAAAATGGGACTTATACACTTTTGAAAATTTTTCCTTTGGTCAAGAAAGAATGTTGATGTATTGGATTCAATGTTTCTGTAATTCTCATGGGTAAAAGATACAACTGATAACTTAAGTTCCTAACAATGGTATTAATTGCTTAGTTAATGGTAACATTCTCAATTCAAAGATGAAATTCACAGGGCTGTTGGGTGAGTTATGCAATGAAAAAATTGTTTATGGTGAATATTCAAGATTCACCTTTGGTTTTTGCATGTATTCATAACTATAAAACTTATTCACTAGAATAAAGTATTCTTAGATGAAGAACAAAACTGAATCAAGTTTATTTGAAAGATACAAATGAATACTCATGGCATTTATTATTATTTTCAGTATTCACCTATGTCTCTTATGAGATGGTAAAAATTATTTTGGATTGCAAAGTGACCCTCCCAGTCCACCCATTTTCACGATACATACAACTGAATTGCAGGTGTAAAAATGTAGATAAATTTTGTGGGTTCAACTTGGGCTTCTTTGAAAATTTGGCTCTAAATAGCCCAGGAAAAATACAAACTAACACTTAGAGCCGATGGGCCAAATTCTGATCACAGATACTCTAGTGCAAAACAGGTAACTCCACTGCCAATTCCAGATCTACACCAAAATAACTTCAGTGAAGCCATATTTACACTGCAGTAATTCAGTTCAGAAGTTGTTCTAATTAGCTCTCCTAAGCCCTGATTGGCCAATGACCTTCATGTAGTTGCCCCTTGCAGTCTACTTAATTTTAAGTGTATTTGTAGATTCCCAATGTAAGTTGGAAATTTGTTATGTCTCTCAGTATGCCACATGTGTTCCATCCCAAGGGTGTGGCAACGTGGGTCTTCTGGGGCCACTGCTGACACATTCCCATCACTTTCTCTCTTTACTCTTCCTCTCTAGCAGCCGGGTGCTTCCTAGTACTGCCTGATATATTTTTCCATGCTTCTGATAACTTCTTGGGTGCCTTGGCTCTCCTATGATACCTGGTATGTACCTACATTAACACTTTGCTTTCTGCATAAGGTCTTATCCCATGGGATTGCACAGGTGTAACAGAGAAAAAAAAATGACCCTAAATATTTTTGATACATATACTTTAAATTCTAAAAAAACACTTGCACTTCCAATTATGGAAGTTTCAATTACAAAATATTTGCAACAACTCTCCGTTGCTTGAGTATCCTTATTGTAACCAGACGGTTCTGTGGTTAATTATGCATATTAATTATGTATTTTTGGACATATTGGTGCATTTAAGGGAGAAATATAATTCAGATAACAATCCTGGTTGATCAGAAGCAAAACAATGTTGGACAGTGAACAGCAGATTAGGATATACGGGAATGTGCACAGCTCAGATATTTTCTCAGTACCTTCTTTTTTCCAAACATATGGTTCATGATTCCAACAATTAGATTTGTAGATACAGAAGATCATAAACAGCAAGTTATTTACAGTGGTCTTTTTTTAATAAAAATGAAATGCTCAGTGGAAGGAGGATTCTATCTTAACTGTTTTCTCATCTGTTACCAACTGTTACCTCATCCGTTACCAAAATTCCTTAGTTTACTCTCTCTCTGCTTTACATGAAATACTCGACAGCCATTCATTCTCTTTGTGTATGAAAAGTAGCCTGTATCTTTAAGCCTCAGTATTCAGATTCAGTGCATTAATTACTATAGAGAGATGATACTCAAATACATCATGTGCTTACTCTAGAATGGACAGTTCTTGGCAATAACGTATTCAAGCAGCTTAAAACTTCAATAGCCTGGTTCTTATATACTGTAAGTGGTGCCGAATGTTCAGTTTTATTTCTCTGTTTCCCTGCCAGAAGCAAATAAAGAACACACTTTTAGCTAAATGAGAACTGAAGTGCATTGGAAGAGTGCTATAAATTATATGCAGGCCACCAAATAAAATTCAATTTTCAGGTAATGTGAAGGTGTAATGCGTCTGGAGAAGCTGTTTTGCATATCACACAAGACAGCAGGCAATAAGGAATGGGGAATGACTAAAAACTGATCTGTCACATGCAACTCTTTGATTGTTTCCCCTCCTTTACCTACTCTAATCGCACTGTTGCAGTGTTGATTCAGAACACGGCGGCCCATGAAAAATGTCACCGTTCTGTCGATGTTGCGGATCGGCTGGCAATTTCAGCAAGCATTGGATGCACATAAAGGGTGATAAGGCACTACATCCTGCCATGCTCAGCAGGTTTTCCATTTCCTCCTGCAATTACACATCAAACTGTTTTAGCTTCACAAGCTTCCGCACTATGAATGGCCTCAAGGCAGAAGTCTGCTTCGCACACTGATGAGCCTATCTTCAAAGCAGAGTGCAAACTCAGGTTTTGGGGAGGGATTTAAAAAAAAAAGCAACCCATACAAACACCCTTTTTCCAGAGCTTTTAAGAATTTATTTAGAGATTAATCCTATCATTTCCCCCAGGTACTCCAATTAACAGGCAGTTTTATATCAACCTTAACTGGAGTTGCCGCTAAGAGGAGACGAAAGTCATGCATGAGCTAAGAGTGAGCCGCGATTTGCTTCGGAATTCTGTTTATAGTATTACATCTTTACATACCCCCTTTTTTAAAAATGAGTTTACTTGAAATTCTAGACTGACCAGGAAAATTGGCTGAAGAGACTGTTTTTCAGATATACCAAAGCCTCACAGTCACAATGCTACCAATGTTGGATCTCTCTCAGGCTGCTCCATTGCAAGCAGAATTTTTTCAATACATCTGAGGCCGTTCCCTTCCTCCTGCACTGCTGCATTTCATTTACAAGTGTTCTAGTAGGATGCTGCCCTTAATCTAGGCACAAGAAGAGAGTAAAACCGATGTATCATGAGGGAGTGGCTCTGGCAAATCTCCTATCAGTTGTGGAAGGAGAAGAGAATTTGCAGCCACCTCTTTCCTTTCCCCGCCAAATGAGAGAGAAAATGTCTCCAACATAGAGGCCTCAGGAGGTATGCAGATGGCACCAAAGAGATTACACTAGGTGATACATGCACAACACTGTGCTTCGATTTCAGAGCCTGCTCACACAGAATGCCAACGTTTTGCTATTATAAAAGCAGTTCTCTCCTGCATTGTAGGCTAAGGTCTTTGCAACTTTCAAAATGTATGGAGCATCTGAATTCCCATCATGCAGGCTGAAGGCTGGGTTTGATGTGGACATGGAAACAAGACACAGATTCCATAATATGCACAAACGCAGAGGCCCATAACTTTATGTAATAACTAATACTGAACCCTCTGGTAAGCTACCCAAAACTACCATATATACCTGATCATAAGCTGGTTCGTTTATAAGCCGAACCCCCAAGATGGATAAGTAAAAATAGAAATTTGTTATGACCCGTTCATAAGCTGACCCTATAATTCAGGGGTCAGCAAACTTTGGCTCCCAGGCCATCTGGATAAGCCGCTGGCGGGCCGAGATGGTTTGTTTATCTCGAGCATTCGCAGGCATGGAGGTAAACCTAAGTAAACAAAGTGTCCCGGTGCCCTAGCTGCTTACTCTGACAGGCCAGGACAGCAACTGGTGGGGAAATTTTTTTTGGGGTGGGGGAGAAGTTGGAGGTCAAGGGAGTAACCCCTGTGACCACCCCCCACATGACCCCACCCCTAGCCCAGGACCCCCACACTCTCCCCATCCCATCCCATCCCACCTTATCTGGGGAGGGCCAGGATGTCTCTGCCTGGCTGGAGCTGCTCCGGCGCACTGGGTGGCGCGGCCACAGCCTACTCTGGGGGGCGGGGCCGAGTGGCACAGCTGCAGCCTGCCAGCCCCGGAGCTGCAGCTGCTTCAGAGGCTTCGGAGGTTGGGGGGAGAGCAGCGTGGCCAGAAGCTCCCTCTGTTGGGGGCAGGGGCTGTGTCCCACCTCTCCCTCTCTATACCCGTTCATAAGCTAACCCCCTTCTCTGGTGCTTCCCTTTGTTACTAAAAAAAAAGTCAGCTTATGAATGAGTTGTTCCCGGGGGGATCTCTATGGGCACCAATGGCTCCAGTGCACTATAAACCAAGGCTTAGTGGGAAGTCTATGCCCTCTCTTCACCATCAGACCCGGCAAGAGACCCTAACTGGTGGCCAGAATGCTGAGCCACTCCCCTCCTCAGTGCTGGAGGTAAGAGAGATGAGAGAAGAGGAGCCCCAAGCAGTGCCAGAGATGGGGGTATGCCTTGCCCCCCCTCACACCATGTCATGTGACTGCTCAGGACCAGTGTCCTATCTCTGTTTTAGGGCCCAACTGGACCCTCCCTAGCCCAAACGTACTGGAAACCACCAAAGCTGTGACAATTGTAACTTCATACACACAAGCACACACACCAGACCTCCTAGATACCCAACGGAAGGTGAAACCCCCACACAGCAGTTCGCCAAATGTGCCATATGGGAAAATCCCTTCCAGAGCCCCAAAGAGCTGTTCAGCCAAATCATGGGCATCACAGGAGATCCAGCTATTAGCTCAAGTGTAGGAAAGGCAGGGCTGAGAGAAGGTGCCTGAAATGACTACCTGGCCTGCATGCTGTGCGATACACACGCCCCGCCCCACTTCCTCTGCTTCCACTAGAGGGGAGCCAATCACCCTCCTCCAGCACCTCATCTCTCAAGGGCGGCAGCAGCTGACAATACAAGCCCCAGAGCCTGAGCCCACATGCAGCACGTGACTCCCTCTTCTCTTTCCCCTCCCCAGCCATGCAGCACAAAGGAATGCGGGAGAATGAAGCAGCCGAATCCACTTGCTGGAAGTGAAAGGAGCGGGGAAAATGGGGCCTCACACAACACGGCTCCAGCCGCTCCATGCACAGATCTCCCCTCCCGCACTAGACTGTGACTTTTCTGCTCCCAGTCAATCCTGGCTGGTGGGGTGAGAATTTTCAAATATGCCTAAGGGAATTAGGCACCCAATGAAATCAGGTGCCTTTGAAAATCAGCAAGATGGGTCCCCCCCTCTTCGCGATCTGTGAATATTCAATGGGGGGAGGTAAATATTAGCTTTCTTGAACATACTTGTGTGTTCTTCTCACATTTGCTGCCACCACGGCTAACTTGGACATCTTGGGCCCTACAGCTTTCATCCCACGACAGGAAGTTTTTGAAAAAAATCCTCTTGAATCTACTCCTAACTCTGAGGCAGATTTTTTGTTTTTAAATCTGGCATTGCTCCTTGCTCTAATTTGAACAGAATTTACCACACACTGTTCATAATGAAACGATTATTTCCTTCTTTCTTGGCACCTTCTCTAGGTGGCACTGTTACATTTGCTGTAACTCTCAAGTGTCACTCCAGAGTTCAATCCCATCTTTGATAAAGAGTTCTTCAACTTCCAGAAAAATAACTGAATGTCAAAGCATGTTCTTTCCAATGCAATGGCTCCGGTCCTCCCAACGTGAGCCGAAAAGTACATAATGGGGGAAAATGAGCACCAGGCTAGGACAGAAAGCAGGTGCACATCACGAATGCCATGACATGGTGTGCAACCATCAAAGGGAAGAATCCCATGGAATGCAACGTGCCCAAATCTGCTGGACCTCTGAATTAATATATTTTCTTTAAATAGCACCAAAGTGTGCTCAGTGCTGTACATATGTAACGGCCACCAGCTTGATTAACCAAGTTTCCTCCGGAGCTAAAAGCCTACGTCTCTGCAGCTGGAACTAAAGAGCCAGGCTCTCTCTAGCTAAGAGCAGTAACAGGCTTGCATTCTCTGTGGACTCGTTACGGAAGGGGACAGGTAGCACATGCTGACTAGTAGGTTACACATATACAGAGGAAGACGTGGTCCCTGCCCCAAAGAGATATGCAGCCCAACAAGGAGAAAAGAGAAGAAGGCTGGGGGAAAACATAAAAGCAAGGATATGCAGAGTAAGCCAAGATGTACTGGCTTTTTGCAGCAGGACAATACAGACACATTAAGTAAGAGAGCATTATTCTGTGGTTCTCACATGTGCAGTAAGTGAAATTAAAAAGCGATGCAGTACACCTGGGACATATAGCAGAGCAGGAGCCGGAGCTTGTCACCGGGCTGCTGAACACTAAGAGTTCACATTTCTCAAGCATTGCATAAGAAGTGACCCTAAGCCACAAGCCTATTGACAGAGCTTCTTGGGCTAGGTTGTAATTTTAAATCTAGCCTGAATGGAGGACAGCACATCGATTCCTCACCCTAGGAGCAGACGGGAGAACAATCTCAGACACAGAGGATTTGTCTGCATTGCAATAAAACACCCACGGTTGGCTCGTGTCAACTGACTTTGGTTTGGGGGGCTTGGGCTATAAAATTGCAGTGTAGACATCTGGGCACAGGCTGGAGCCCGGGGCTCTGCCATCCTTGGGCACACTGCAGCTTTATGGCCCCTCAGCCCGAGCCCTGCAAGCCCAAGTGAGGTGACATGAGCCAACCATGGGCGTTTTATTGCAATGTAGACATACCCTGAGAGTCCCCATTCCTTCCCCGCTCCCGGCTTGGGAGAATAAATTACTTCAATGCTTTTGGTGGAGCAGTTTATTCCTTCCTGTACAACCAACCTGCTACTCTGGCTGGTGAGTAGGAGGGACAAAGCCAGGGTTCCTCCTATTTTTTTGCCTCCTTCCACCCACTTGCTTGCAGGGGGAAATAATAGGAAAGCAACCTCATCTCTCCCCACAACACATACAGAAAGAGCAAGAGTTGAATGCAATCTGAGCAGGGCGGGAGCAGAAAACCTTAGAAGCCAAGGAACGTCTGTGACAATCCAGCCCCAAGTGAATAAGCAGTCTGCAATTAGCCAATTTAAGAAGAGCATTAAGAGATATAAAATAAACCTAAGGATAAGACTAAAATGAGACTAATGCTGGGAATAAAACCACACGAGGAAATAATATTACAGGCAGTAAGATACATACCATGAGAGAGAGAGAGAGATCTCCTATGACAAACACAGCTGACAAACAAATACAGATACTGTGACAAATATTTCCATCAAGTTAAATACCGTAAGAAAACTGTCAAATACAGAGAGCATCAAACACAAATGTATTACCAACCTGCAGACATAAAGGGCACGTACCATAGAGAAAGAAAATAAAAAATAGGGGAGGAAGAGGAAACAGATATCCCTAATGGAAACCCAAATCTTGGTCAGATTTAGATTAGCAGTAGCAGAAACAAGTTCAGCAGTGACAAAGAGACTTTAGCAGCGGCAGTAAAAAAGTAACAAGAAGAACATAGGTAGGCAAAAAGCAGATTGTCTAACAAGGGAGAGGAAAATAACTGCTCAGCCACTGATCCAGCATGAAGCCCACTTGCACGTGGCTGAAAGAGACAGAAATCATCTTGTGAAATGTTTGTTATAAAATCCCCTTGCAAAAGTTTGCATGGTATTGTGGAGTCTGCTAATCAGTGGTTACATGCTATAAATGATTGAAACCAATTCAGAATCTTGCCTTCCTGGGTTTGATCCTGCATAGTGGCACAGCACTGCAGCGGAAACTTAAATCATAATCCACAGGTATCAGCTCTCACAGGTGTTGACGGGAAGCCTCTGGATAGCTGCCTAAAGAGGAAAAGTGCTGAGCTCTGAAATTGTCCTAACAAACAGTATCATCAAACACTGCTGCAATGTGGTTGGAACTTAAGTGGGCATGACTCAATTCATAATATATCACCTCTAAACAATCCCTCTTCTGCTGCAGGATAATGAGTTGCGTTGAGATATTGCAACAGTAAAAGTTCTACTATACGAATTTCCATTGTAAGTGGTTTTAATTGTGGATACTGGTTGAGTTAATATCAATCAGCTGGAAAACCAGAACTGTTCTTTCGCCTTTAGAACCTAAGAAAAGCCAAAAACTCAGAAAAGCCTTTTTGAAGACTATGAAATTGCCGCCAGCAGATTGAGGGACGTGATCATTCCTCTCTATTTGACATTGGTGAGGCCTCATCTGGAGTACTGTGTCCAGTTTTGGGCCCCACACTACAAGAAGGATGTGGAAAAATTGGAAAGAGTCCAGCAGAGGGCAACAAAAATGATTAGGGGGCTGGAGCACATGACTTATGAGGAGAGGCGGAGGGAACTGGGATTGTTTAGTCTGCAGAAGAGAAGAATGAGGGGGGATTTGATAGCTGCCTTCAACTACCTGAAAAGGGGTTCCAAAGAGGATGGATCTAGACTGTTCTCAGTGGTACCAGATGACAGAACAAGGAGAAATGGTCTCAAGCTGCAGTGGGGGAGGTTTAGGTTGGATATTAGGAAAAACTTTTTCATTTGCAGGGTGGCGAAGCACTGGAATGGGTTACCTAGGGAGGTGGTGGAATCTCCTCCCTTAGAGGTTTTTAAGGTCAGGCTTGAGAAAGCCCTGGCTGGGATGATTTAGTTGGGGTTTGGTCCTGCTTTGAGCAGGGGGTTGGACTAGATGACCTCCTGAGGTCCCTTCCACCCCTGATATTCTATGAAATACTGGGTGCAATGTAACCGTGGTCATTTGTTTCTCCAAGAAACTATCAATATTGTCAGTTAAATTATTAATTGTGGTTACTTATCACATTCATGTCAATAAATGTTTTCAGCGAGTAGCACCACGGCAGTTGAATGTGAGATTTCAAAAATCTACCTGCAGCATATTTTGTCGGGCATATTCCACCGTTCTGGACAGCAACATCAAACATACCAACATCAAATCTGAGACAGAGAAACAGTCCAAATTAGCCAGACTTGGTGCGATGATGTGTTAATGGCTCCTCTATGAATATAACATGTTAGGGACAAACCAGCACAGGTTCTGTAAAGGAAAATGGGGCCGTCTCTAATCTATTAAAATTCTTTGAGAGCTTAAATATGGTGCATCACATGCAACAAAGCTGTGGTATAGTTATTGCTCCTCAAAACCACAACTTGTGGTTACTTCTACGTCCTATTACCCTGACCCAGCTGACACCATGCACCACTGAAAGCTTTTATCATCATACAACCCTATCTGAGCCACCAGAATACCACTGATATCACAAAGAGCACTTTATGTAATAGTAGGGCATGGGAAATTCAAAGTCTGGCATGCTTTCTCTCTCACTACTGTCCTGTATATAAATTAACCTTGTAGAGCATATTCATAACAATGTACATCTCCAGCTTTTTTGGACACCATATGATGTCACTAACTAAGCATGTGTAATTAGTACAATTCCGGAAGAGCTAACAGTGCAAGAGGTGAACATAAAATATTAATAAATAACAATAATGATAATAATACCATCACTTAACTCTCTCATTCCATCTCCCAAGGCCACCGTGTGCTCCTTTGCTGCTGTGTTAGATATTGATGTGAATTCTGACAGGCAGTGAAGATTGGTATGTGTTGACAGCTGAAAATGAAAATTAATGCGGAAGGATTTCCTGTTTAAACATATGTTTTGTAACAAAGTTAAACAGCATTTCATTCCACTCAGCTGTGGCTTACAGTAATGCTTATAAAAATATTGGTTCATACACATTTTCAGTATTTTGCATACTGGGCAATTTATATTTTCCTTACTAAGAGCTAACTGCAAATGATCAATGTGTAAATTATGTACCGTACTTGTGTAAACTTCAGTTTTAAGAAGAACTCTCAGATTCCCAAATTTGCTAAGGGTGCGTCTGTGTTCTAGGAAGAAAAACAGGGGCCAAAAAAAAAGAGGAGGAAAATGGTGGGTCCAAATTTCAGGGGGGGGTGCAGCAAGCAGAGCCAGTGTTAGACTTAGTGAGGCCCAGAGCAGGAAGCCGAAGCCTCATCGCATGGGGCTGAAGCCTGGGGCCCTGAGTCCTGCCACTCGGGGCTGAAGCCAAAGCCTGAGCAACTTAGCTTCGCAGGGGCCCTTGTGGCATGCAGCCTCAGGCAACTGCATTGCTTGCTAACACCGGACCTGGCTTTTATATGCAGAAAAACAGTTGCTGTGGCACAGGTGGGCCATGGGGTTTTTATAGAATGTTGGGGGGGAGGCGGGGCTCAGAAAGAAAAAGGTTGAGAACCCCCAATCTAACACACCCTTCTGGTCTTAAAAATGTATAAATCCTTAATATATTTCTCAAAAGCTGGTGAACTATTACTATTCCTTTTAAAATTTCTAGGCATACATATCATTTGGAATTAGAGAGTTATGATGTTTCATTTACTTAAAACTATAGATCCCCAATCATTTGAAATCACATTTGAGGGTGGAGGGAGGAGTTGGGAGCAGGTTCCATCTCATATGCCCGGTCAATTAAATTCTAAGCACAATATATTAACTTCATTAAAACTAAACACTTTAAATTAGAGTATTTAAAAAGTTAAACAGTCTTTCTGAAATTGATCCAAGGGAAACTGCACTATGCCCTCTCCCTGTCTGTCTCAACCATGAGAATCTGCTGTGATTGACTGAATGCACCCAGGAGTC
The DNA here is from genome assembly GCF_016161935.1 of Mauremys reevesii. Classification (NCBI taxonomy): domain Eukaryota; kingdom Metazoa; phylum Chordata; order Testudines; family Geoemydidae; genus Mauremys; species Mauremys reevesii. Next base: position 40,793,638 of record NC_052635.1, on the reverse strand, counting down.
AATCAGTCATTTGACCTAGTGCTCAGGGATAGGTTACAGAGAAGAGAAGGCTGCAGCATATTGTGTTTCACACAGAGGTGTTTCACTTTCACACACAGATATCTTATTGATGTGATGATGGGTCGTGATAGGCTCCTAAGCTAAACATTGATCTTCAGAAAAAGATAAGCGTGTTTCAAAGACGGACTGAAGTGCACATTTTATTGAAGAAAACAACAGTATATAAATGAGATCTGCATCCCTTTATCTTTCATTTGGTAAGAATACCTGTATTTGACCTGGAATTGACTTTGGAATTTGCAAGTTAAAAGTAAGTCTCTGTTACAGTGAAAAACAAGCAGCAAGGCCACATTTACTAAACCAGTCATCTCCTTTGCTACTAGCGCTGTACAGTAACATACTGATGTACTTATAACACTTTAGGGTTATTAATATTTCAGCTGCACAAAGAGAAATTACTCTACCTGGTGTCTGAATTGAAGTTACCTATTAGAGGGTCATTTTTATTAACAAACCATCAATGAAGGGAATTGATAACAAGGTGAATTAGAGATGTGCTGAATGGTTTTCTAGTGAGTCTTTGCAGCATTAGCTACTGACTTCTTTCCAAGATTGTCCAGGGCAAACTGCACATTTAAATTTAATCTGTAATAAACTGCAGCTATCCACAAGCACAAAAATCCCATGAATATGACATGGCAGGTAATGGGAATCTTTCACCTACAATCAAAATTACACTCAGCTTTTCTTTTCTCATAGCTAAAGTTGCTTTCTGTGATCAGCAGTTGCCATGCGCGACTAAACATGAATTTTTATATCGCACAAAAGCAAAATACATTGCCTCTAAATACCTTATTTTAATGGCAATGTGCTATAAAGCTCAAACACTGAAAATATTTAAAATTCAACCTTGAGATTCATTTCAAACATACCCAATGGCCAACTGGACGCTTGTAAGACATTTCCACTTTACCTTTAGGATTTACATTTTTAAATCCATTGTTATCGGCACTCCCACATTTGTAGAGCACTCATCTCCCATGAAGAGTGGCAGTCAATGGAAGAAACAGGACACCACAGCAGTAAGCTACCTCACAGGAGCCTTGTTAATGCAAACTGTGTTTCCAGGAGAATAAAACAGCTTAAAGGATTTTCTCCCTTTGCCTATGTGACCATAATTCCGTAAAAAGGCTATTTCTCACATATTTATATCAGAGTCTCTCTTCCACTTGGGGCTTGTCACTTGAGGAACTGATTCAGTTTAATTAAACTCCTCTCTTTTTTTGCGGGGGGAGGGTAATGGAGTAGCTCCAAATCAGATTCCTCCTTTTCTCTATTTTATGTTAGGAGATGCTCTCAAAACACAGAGATAGCAGTTAGATGATGTCACAGAGGAGCTCAGTAAATCCTCATCCAAAGCATAGAAGGAGATGGGGAAGAAGGAAGTTGTTCTTAGTGGGGAGAGACAAAAACCAATTTGCCCTTAGGTTTGAGAGACAACTGGGGGGGCAAATAGAGATCAGAATTAGGCTCTCTCTTATGAATCCACAGCCAGCGTTTGGATTTTAATGTATAGCCCCAGACCAAGTGTCATCAATTCAACTCTTACAGTACTGTCCTTCCCCATAAGGGTATTTTTCCTAAATGGGTTTTCCAGATTTTGAAAATGACTATATAATATTTTCAACAGAGTATCCTGTACCCAGAACAGAAACTAGCTCCAGAAGCTCTCTCATGGAGCTCATTGTGAAATGATTTTTTTCCAACTGGGCACCTGAGTCTGATGAGCAATGTACAAAGCTTTCTGAAAGACCCAGGAGAATTCTATTGTTTTGAGGCTTAATTTTCAATTTGCATCTTTAAAAAGGTATGATTTCATGCAAATTCACTGGCCTACTCATTTATATTTATCAGTAAGAGACCACATTTTAGTTCCTTTGAAAAGAAACTCAGTAACAAATCTGATGTTCAAAATTATTCTAAGAGCACTACTCCGGTTTTACTGCCATCTATTTGGATAAAGATGTGACTAATTTATTCTACCCATAACTAAGGGCTTGATTTTGTAGCCACTCTATGTGTGATAATCTCACTGAGTTCCACATGTGAAGCTACTAAATACAGGATGAGATGATGTAACCTGGCACAACTCTATTGAAATCAATGGAGCTCAGCTGATTTACATCAATGGAAAATCTGACTCCTCATTCTGTAATGGAAAATATTTGCACCCTAAAATATTTTGTCCCATGCCAGACAAGTCTCTCTTTAACAGTGACAAGCTGAAAACTAACTGCAATTGGAATAAGTTTAAATTAATCGCAACTAAAAGTTGTGCCTTGCAGCTTACAAGATCTTGAAAATGTTCAAGCCTGATCCCTTCAGATGAAGGCTCTCCACTAATTTTCTATAATGAACTACTTTAGAACTCTAAATGCAATGTTAACTAGTGATGAAGCCTTCCGGATTCACAATGGTTTTGAAAGAGAGCAATCAAATAGCTAGTTATTTTGAATCCATATCCCTTTTTAAACTGTTTTCCATGTAGTCCATCTGGCAGAGAGCCTTTAAGGCAACCAAGAAGATGTAATGCCAATCATAAAGAGCTTTCATTACACTAACACTTTCAAAAGACCTGCACTGTTGACTATCATGAGTCCCATTAAGAAAATGCAAGTTGCTCCACTATCTTAAAACGTATTAGTTCCATGGGCATTGTGCACATAAATGAAACTGAACAGATACAGCAAGTGCAATGAAGGGAGAACTTTAGAGCTATCCACCCCTGCTGTTCTCATCACACATCTTTAGATAAATTCAGGGTCCTGCTAATGGGAGCCCAGTCCCATCTTGGCTATTTGTTGCTTTTCTCACTAAAACTGCTGGATTGAAACAAAACAGGAGAGGGAGTGGGGGAAAGAACCCTCATAGTTCACTCAGCAGGAATGAGAAGTTTGTCTTCGTTTCACCCATGATTACCAGATGGCAAAACTAATTCTTCAAGGAAGATAAATTTTAAGGCTGAAGTATTTTCAATATACACATATGACAAAAGAGTATATAGAACGGTAAAGTAATAGTTTAACTCCAGGGTGATTTTCCCAGCACAAAATAATTTGGGAATTTATTTGATCCACTGTATATAAAGACAGAGGAAGGCTTAAATAGCAAAAAATGTTACTCTATAAAAAGTATAGATATTAATTTCATTCACAGTTGATTATGCGTGCCACAGTTCAGGGCAACTGCACCTGTATTCCCCCTCTATGATCCAGCAAGGGCGCTCGCTCTTAGCATATGGCTCCCAGCCATTCTGTCTCTTGAGTGGAGACACACGTCTCTCTCTTTCTTTTCTGACCAAGGTATTCCCAGGCCACACGGTCCCCTCTCTATACTGTGATAACCCCAACAACAGACAGTCTGCCTAAGCAGACTTCTCTTGCCTTCTCATCAGAGACTGTGTAAAGACCATAGTTAATCTATCTCACAGCTCTTTCTGAGCAAGCACATATTATTCTTAAGGTAACAGCGATAGAGAGAAAACATACTACAACAATAAATAAATCTACATGCATGCTAATAAATTTGCCAGGGATCACCCCAACTCCAACATGGGCTCTGGCAGGCGAGCGCGCCTTCACACCCCAATATGGTTTTCCTGTTTCAATTTCATAACATCCTTTGCTCAGAACAAGAACACTCATGACTCTGAGTCACTCACTTATTCAGTTTGGGTCCTTGATGAGACCATTAATAGGCAATGAGTCAGACAATGGGTGTCTGCTCTAAGCACAGCTTCCGAAGGACCCCTCTGCCAGAATAAGTAATTTGCATTCCCCTCACCTGAAGTATTTCCCAGGAAATCCATTTCAGACGTCTTGTCCCCAGAAGTCCACTGCAGTGCCTAATACTTCCCAGAGATTGCATTAATCCTGTCCTTTCTCCTAAAGAAGTTCTATGCAATCCCACAACAGTAAATAAACAACTGCATTTTTAAAACAATGGATTCCTAAAATACTTCAACTTAATTCAGTGAGGTTTACCTTAATTCCATAAGGTTTGTCCCAGGATATTGTCATATCCATCATAATGACAGAAACACAATTTCCCAGAGTTTACGGCCAAAAGAGACCATTTTATCATCTGGGTCTGACTTCCTGTATATCACAGGTAATTACGTTTCACCCAGATACCCCTATATTGAACCCAATAATTTGAGTTAAGGATTTCGTTACTCAGGAGATAAAACTGTTGTGTTGCCATAGGCAGCACAGACAAGACCGAGGTGGCACTAATGCCCAAGGCCCTTGCCTTGGTGAGGAATTGATTAAGTGAGAGATGCCCAGATGATCCTAGCAGGAGATGCATACTCCATGCTGAAGAGGAAGGTGACACCCCTGCCCTCCCCGCCCAAGGTCCCTGAATCAATGTTACCCCATACAAGATATTTGCATCAAAGCTCAAATCCATTCTAATGGAGCATTAGGGTAAAATCCTGGCCCTACTGAAGTCAATGGGGGTTTGGCCACCGATGTCCCTCTGGCCAGGATTTGAGGTTCAATATATCTGTGCTCGTGAAACATTAGATCTGGGGTTGTTCCTAAAATTGGGAAACCAGTGACTCTCTCTCCTTGCAGCTAGCCTTTTTCCATCCACAGACCACTGTCCACTCTTTTCCAACACATCTGAGGACAATCCCTCTCCAAAGACATCTCAAAAAAAAAAAAAAAGAGGCCCTGGGGCTTGTTACAAACTCAGCTATCCAATGAAAGCTAAAAGGACTAGTTTGTCTCCAGGCTCTGAAAATACAACTGTAGGGTTTGGTTCAGAAAACCATTTAAAGAACTGAATTCCAGAGAATTCCGTTAGCCGTATTGAATATCAGTATTGTCATCTCTCTTGTAGTGAGTGTCACGACAGCTCGTGAACGTGACAGATTGCATGAGAATCTTATCTTTCTTTCTTTCATTCTTTTTTTTTTTAAAGTATATTTCTAGGCCTTCTTAATTATGAAGGAAGGCTTTAGAACAGTGTTTCCCAAACCTGGGACGATGCTTGTGTAGGGAAAGCCCCTGTCAGGCCAGGCTGGTTTGTTTACCTGCTGCGTCTGCAAGTCCGGCCGATCGCGGCTCTCACTGGCCACGGATCGCTGCTCCAGGCCAATGGGAGCTGCTGGAAGTGGCACAGGCTGAGGGAGGAACTGTCCGCCATTTCCTGCAGCAGCTTTCCCTACACAAGTGGCATTCCAAGTTTGGGAAACACTGCTTTAGAACATGAAGTGACCACACCCTGAAGACTTGGAAACCAGGAAACAAATAAGAATCACTCCAAATGTATTATTAAAATAATCTTTAAATGAATCTCATGATTTTTGAAATCTTGAGGTTGGCCATACTGGAATATATATTACAGGTGTGTGTTATATGTCATGTCAGAATTAAGGTTCTGGTCAAAAACAAAATAAAGCAAAATAGAACAAAGATCGGTAAGATGAAATAAAACTTATACTACTTCTCAAAATTTATTTTAAAAACTATTTTATCAACTCTCCCAGTCTATGCTGCAGCTGTGAGGCCTGCCAAATTGAGACTTTCAAGCAGATCTCAAACATAATGACATTAAAGTAGGTGAGAACTGAATTAACAGAATTGAAGCGATCAGCAAAACCTAGCACTTAAGTCTGCCCCATCTGCTTTTACTTATTTAGGAAACAGCAGGTTTCACATATTTTAGATGAAACGAATGAGAAAACATTACAGCAACATAAGTATATATTTTCTGTTGAAGGAAGTTAACAGATTTTAAAACAGATTTCTAATACATGTAGGAAGGGTTCCCTGCTTTTTCTTTTTCTTTGTTTTTTTTAATTGGCTCGGTGAAGTACAAAGAAAATGGTTTTATTTTTCACAGGTTTACTTCTATAACAGACATTTGCTTAACAGTTTTGCAGTGGGAATGGTGCAAAATCCTGATACTTCTTTCTACATAATATTGCTGAAATGTATCCCGTCTTCTAAAAGTTTGGTCCTGATCTTGCAAAGAGCTACACGTGTGCTTAACAGTTTTGCAGTGGGAATGGTGCAAAATCCTGATACTTCTTTCTACATAATATTGCTGAAATGTATCCCGTCTTCTAAAAGTTTGGTCCTGATCTTGCAAAGAGCTACACGTGTGTTTAACTTTACACACAAGTTACTACACTGAGTAATTCCATAAGAGCCTCACCACATCCCCTGACCTGCTCCCACCTTAACTACTGCAGCCACTCTTGCAGCTCTGATACTCAATTTGTACCAATTCACCTAACATGCTGCTCCTAGAGTCAACTCTGCCCATTCCTCTGATCACATCAGATCTGCTGCAACAAATTCTACCCCCAACTTCACCCTCCAGATTCCCCACAGCTCTGCCCTGCCTACATCTTTTCTCTGGTTTTCTGTCATTTTCCTGCTTGTCTCCTCCACCCTGTGAACTTGAGACTCTTTGTTTCCTAGATTTTCCCCAGAAGTGATTTGGTGCCTCTTTTTCCATGCTATCTGCTACAGCTGGGTGCCAGGAAAATGTACTCCCCTCCTTCAAACCCCTTTTCTTTTGATTAGCCTTCCAATGATAACCTCTCCACCAATATGCCCTTTCGGCTGATTTTGCTCTGTCTATTATATTGCTGCCCTTTTGGCCTGGGCAGTCAGCCAATATTCAGAGCCTTGTTTCCATTAGGATGAGATATCGATGATGATGTGAGTCAGGAATATTTTTGGTGTAATCTTGTTGGTTTCCAGAAAATGTACACGAAGTCCTGTTTCCCGAACACATAAGAAACAAACAAAAAGGCAATTTCCTTACTCAGAAATCCCAAAGGTTGCCACTCCATCGAGTTACGTGCCCAAGAAGTTTTGTCTCTCTGTTTCCTCTCAGGGTCATGTTCACAACTACTTCTGCTGGCTTTCAGCTTCTAACACACAAGCATGCAAACCAACATCCAAGCCCCTGCATTTCCAACCAGGGAAACTCCTCCATCTTGACCTGCCATGCAAACCAGTGCCCGAGGCAAGGGTTGCCATTGTTCGCAGCCCTTTCACTACATAAAAAGGACTTAATTGCTTCTTCCACAGAACCCGAAAGAGAATGTTTGGCACCCATTGTATTAAATGAGATCTGTGAGTATCTTCCAATCAAAGATCCTCTTGACAGTGGTATAGTTAGAATTGGAAATTTGGGTGGGCCCCAACTTTCGGGTGGACGGGCAATGACAGACTGTGCTCGCTCAGCTTCTCCCCTGACGCCACCCTCTCTTCCTAGCCCTAGTGCCTCCAGACACAGGGCTTCACCTGCCAAGCTGAGCACACGCATGGGGCGGCTCAGAAAATGGCAGGGCAGAGCTGCTGGAGCGTAGCTTTCTGAAGGGGAGGCGCATAGCTCCGTCCTGGATTTCAGGTGCCCGGGTGACACTCTGGGCTGCTGGGGCAGCACTACACCCCTGCTCGGATTTGGGCCTGGCTGCTAAGTGGGTGGGCCGCCCACCCATGGCTATGCCCCTGCCTCTTGATGGCAGCCATTAGCCCCTTTCAGCATAACATATTGACAGAAGACAGGGGACACAAGAACAAGAAGATCCAAGAAGAAAACCTCACAGTCCTTCACTACCATAATCCACTGCCTCTCTCCTTTGCTCCGCTCTAACATGGGTCCAAACTCTACTGGCTTTACTCACCAATGTAGTTCCACTGAAGTTCCAGTGAGCAAGATGAAGGGATTTGCTACTTCTTATTTTTACTGTGGTGGGGCCTAGGAGCCCCAGTCAGGGACCAGGGCTAAGTGCTGTACAAACAGAACAAGAGAGACGATTCCCACCCATCGGAGCTTTCTAAGATGACTGCCATGCAGGGTTTTGTTGACTTTAATGGGTGTTTCCGTGGATGCAGGGATCCATGTAATTGGAGCTCATTGCAAGACTGGGGCCTTAAAGCCCAGTCCTGTGAAAATTGTCTGTGTGCATTCCTTTGGCAGGACTGTCCATACGTGTAATGTTAAACACTATACAGTTTTTGCAGGACAGGGAAGTTTGATTATAAACTCTACTGAGTAATGCCTCTTTGTTGACCTGTGAAAGAGCACTCACACCTAGTGATTCCAAGAAACCAGGTGAAGACAAAGCAACATTTTCCCCCAATCCATCCCACACCTGACAGCATTGCCATTTCTTTCTGTCAAGAATAATCTTTTTTTTTTTTTTGTAACCCTCATAATTACAATCAAGTCTCAAAGAATGAACTCAAAACCAGGTGGTATGCACTGTTTTAATGTCACTGGTCATTTCCAAATGTTAAAAAGTGTGAAATGTATCTGATGCTTTGATGCAAAAGCAAACCACCACTGTAGCAGAGAGTGATGGGTGTGAAAATTAAACAAATTAACCCAACCTTCAAAAGAGACGGTGTTGTTAAGGAATTTCAACAGCTGTCAGCATTGTTTTTTTAGATATTAAAATAAAAAGTGACTCAAAGGGGAAAAAAAATGTCTTATTGTTAGTACCATGTAGAAAATGGAAGAATGAACAAGACGACAAATCAGAGGACAAAAATAAAGCTAGTGAGCTTATAAATAATGTGCTTCTGATTTTTGAACCTGTAGATTTCTGAGGTCCTGGTATACATCACAACTCTGCAGGCATTCTGGTCAATAATAATGAAATCACCATGTCCCTATTACTTCAGTTTAACCGTGGTTATAAGTCACTTAATTGCATCAATAAAATTTAATTAATTAAAAATAACATGGAGATATTTACATTAACTGAAGACTACACACAATAATTTCCAGATTTCACTGATTTTTATTAAGAATCCTTCCTAACATATTTAATTATTGCTAAAACTATCAAGAGGTATTGTACAATAAACATTATTTTCTGGATAAACAAAATGTATAACTCCCTAATAGTAAATTTTTTCATTATGTTTTAGATCTACAAAAGTTTGTTTTAATTTACAATTTACCTGTACAAATACACTGTGTGCAAAACATCTAATATGAAAATTAATTTTGAGGTAGGAAAATTTATAAATGCATTTAAATTAGATCTGAATAAGCTGCATTTCTGTATGGTACTATACCTGAAGCACAAATATGTGACCCTGGAAAATTGAAATGATGCAATCTGACTCTACAGTTTTGTGCTCTGAATTTTAAACTAGATCTTTCACTATATATATGTAGAGGATTCTACAACTGCTATTTCTAGATCTTTGACAAAATACTCTGAATCCTGAGTTGGAAGGTTTGCAACTGGGTGCCACTGGCTAAAGAAATCTGATGTAAATAGCTTGGCCAATTTATTAGAGCTGGTCAAAACATACAATTTCCATCCCATGGAAATTTACAATATTTTGATATTTGGATTCCTCTTAAATTGGGATGGAAAGCTGAAATGTTGGAATTTTACATGAAATGAAATATTCCAAAAATATTTTGTTTCAACCTAATTTTAATATTTTGTTTTGATAGGGTCAAAACATATAGCTTCCACTTTACCATTTTGGCTTTGTTGTATTACGTTTCATAATATAATGTAACAGAAAACTTAAAAAGATAAAGTCAAAGCAAAAAATTTAGACCTTACCGAACTAAAACATTTTGGCCTCATTTACAGTCAACTTTATCAAAAGGTCAAAGTAAATGTTTCAATAATTTGCTGTGAAAATTTTGACAAAATACATATGCTTCCGCATAACATTGTTATTTAATCAAATTAGCATTTTCCATCAGAAAAAACTGTTCTGATGGAACATTTTCAACCAGCTTTACAATACAGCTATATCTCTCCAACCATCCTGCATGTGGATGGATCGATGCCCTTTTTTGAAAATGTCTCTTTAATTCACTCCCACAATCTTCTAGCAAAATCAAATGGCTAATTCAAGAAAACCCCAAATTTATTGGCAAAACCTCAATGTCAATGTAATGTGAAGCTTCCTGGTGAGTCCTATTTTTATTTCAAAGAACCGGGAATAAAAAAAATATTTGAATTGTAGAAAACACAGTAACATTAAAGACTCCCTTTGAACAATAAATCAAACAACTTCTTGGGGAGAACAACACTGTATTGTCTAAAGCCCCAAAACTTCACAGGGAATCATTCTGGTGAACACACAAACCATGTGGGTCATCACTGAAGTACTTCCAGTGTGGTTTAGGTGTAGGACTGAGGCCTGGCTGATTGGAAACATGTCTAGTGTCTACCCTATGCTACAGTTACCATTCTTGCAAAATGTCACAACCCCCTCTGTCTAAAACAGCCCCCACCCCAAGCATCTGCTCTGCACTTCCATTGGCCAGTTCCCGACCAATGGCTGCTGGGAGCGGGGGGGCGGTGCCTGCAGGCGAGAGCCACGCAGAGCTGCTTGCACACCTCCACCTAGGAGCTGGACCTGCTGCTGGCCACTTCCGGGGTGCAGCATGGTCCACGGTGCCAGGACAGGCAGGAAGCCTGCCTTAGGCCCTTCCCCTCTCCCCACTCTGCACTGCTGACCAGGAGCCGCCCGAGGTAAGCCGGCGTCCCAATCCCCTGCCTGAGCCCCTCCCAAACCCGGAGCCCCTTTCTGCAACCCAAACCCCTCATCCCTGGCCCCACCCAGAGCCTGTACCCCAAGCCCAGAGCCCCCTCTCATACCACAAACCCCTCATCCTCAGCTTCGTTGGGTCACGGGCATCAACAATTTTCTTCAACTCGGTCACCAGAAAAAAAGTTTGAAAACCGCTGCCCTAGACTACAGGGCATCACCATTCATTCACACACACAGCTAGTACATTACACACTCCTCCATAGTTAACCAGCATCCATCCTAAGCAGCAGCTAAAGAGCTATGTCTCTCAAACACATACAAAGCCAGTAGTGCACTGTTGTCCAGTTTTGTTCTGCCATGATCTGCATAATCAGTAAGTTTCAACATATATTCATCCTCCCCTTGAAATACCTTGCTAAAGGCTAAAACTCATATTTATTTGTACAGACAGATACATTTCCCCACAACTGATAAACATATTAGAGGTTCAGAAATGCATTAGTACCAAGGAAAGGGCAATTGGTTGATAAAAGAATTATGTACAGCATCAAATTTAATTGCTAAATACATTTTACTCTTTGCAAAAGGCATTAAATGGATATAATGGCAATTGATGAACTAGACAATTATTTTTTTCTCTCCTGTACAATGGGCAAAGTTCAAATTTCTAAAGCAAACTTTAATCATTTTTCTGGGGGGAGGAAATGGCTGTAAATCAAGTTCCATGTGACTTCCTAGATGAAATGGATCATTATGTCGAGTGAAACGAGACTAAGTTCATATACCAATCCTCTCTATTAGATACACTAAATTCTCATCAAACAGAATTTAAAATTATAATGTTTCTAAGCCAGCACTCTGGCAAACCTCACAGCCTCATGTACAGTTCATCTGAAGCAAATCTATTAGCTTAAAGGAATGCTGAAAAATTACATGTAAAGTAATATAAACTCCCTCATCCCCCACCACCTTCATTTTTTTTTAAGCTGAAGGCAGGTCTAATGGATAAATGTATTAATTTATTTGGAATGTCAGAAAGCAGAAGCAATTACGGTGAATTAAACAGTCATAGTACTTAAGAAAGGAGAAAGTGCTTTTTTTTTTTTTTCACATCAACCATTCCTGGGTTTCTGTAACCTTCACTCATGCCTCTCAGACCCCATCCACATCTGATGTGGGAAGTTCCAAGCAGTTTCTCTGAATGGTAGAGCACTGAGTGGGATTTTCAGGAGCATTCATTTTTGGCTTAAGTGCTCAGACTGAATAATGGCCAAACGTCCATTGATTGCAACAGGAACAGCCTTCAGAATCCCCTTGAGCAACAAATCAAACAGCTTCTTGGGTGGAAATTACATAGTATTGTCTAAGGCTCCAAACCTGTACGCAGAATTGCAACAGTGGACTGCACACAAACACGTGGGTCACCGCTGAAGTAGTTTCCATGTAATTCTGCATTTAAAACATGAAAATGTGTGCGCTTTGTCATCGTTCCAAAGTAAAAACGATCACTTACTAAAATGGCAAATAAAGCGAGATTTGACGGGATGTGTGGAATTGCACAAACATAAGAAGTGCAACCTGTCATCTTACATTCCACACACAGTAGCTACAGGAGTGACAAAGAAAGATGGGGAAATTGCTCCCATGCTACCAAAATGCATAACATTATGTATCATGGATATGACAGAAAGGAAAAATACGTGTGTACCCATTCTGCCCAACATCTCAGTCAATCGCGAGCATTGGTAAAAATGAAAAATGACATCATAAAAAGCTTCAGCCACATTCACAAGCATATGACAATAAATAATATGATGGACAACTAGAAATAGCCTTGAAAATACAGGTCAATGAACCCTATACGCAGAAAGTTCATAGGAACATGCAACTGGATGTCACAGAGTGAGAAGCACTTCTATCCAATGCGGCCAGCTACAAGATTGACCAATGTGAGCCACTCACCAGGGGCATGTAGCGCTGGCCAATGGCATCTCACTCTTCTACAAGGCTAAACACTGTTGGCTGATGCCAAATTGAAGGGGCAAACCACTCTTGTAAGCCCCCTCAACTGTCAGCCAACTGAATTCCACCGAACCCTTATAAAACCCTTATAAGATCAGGAAGAGCAATTAAGACACATTAATGGCCCAATCCTGGTAGGTGCTGAGAGCCTGATCCCACACTTACTGACATCAAAGAACCCACTGACAGCTGGATCAAGCCCCAAAGAGTTCAGCACCTTCCAGGATTGGGCCACTGCAGCAATGGTATTCTGAAGTGGCAGCACTTGAATGTTTAAGAAATAAGAATAGCAACTAAACGTCACACAACAAAACCTTCAGAATCACTTTGGTGTCTTACATAGGGCCCAACATCTTACCCAATGAACTAAGGAGGAGATACAAATCTTACAATCACAATATTGAAACAATTTAGACTGCCACGCAGTGCTTTTGTCACAAAAAATGTAACATCTGATTAATATATCAAATTTCCAAGGGAGATGTATATTCAAACGTTCAAAATAATTTATATTTACAAACGAGAACCCTCAGTTCAGTGAAGTGGAAGTAAATAAAGCATATAAGAAACATAACTGCTAACAATACACAGTAGAATCTCAAATGGGAACATGTCATGATATTTGCAATTCATTTTGTTCTAGTTTTCATAACGAGTAGATTATTCCTGGGTTCCCAATTAAATATTTTTATAGTAGTTATCAGCCTGGGGCAGCTATTCATTTAAAGGAGAAATCCTCTTTCACTGAAGCAGTAAGTTTGGAGAATGGATGCATACAATCTGACCCAAAGGCAAGGCTACACAACTTTGACAACATACAGTTTTCATCTTTATTTTAATTGCTTTGATTAACCACTATTTTTCTATCCAAAGCAAACTCCATCTTTTGCATCCGGCTATCACAAACCTACCTAATAGGATCTCTTCCCACTGCACAACTGGGTATGAGTCTGGACTTGTCAGTTATAATCAGGCAGTTGCAAAGGCAGAAAACACAGCAACAGTTTAAATTTTCTAGCCAAGCCAGAGTAGGCCGCGTAGTAAATTTGAGAGCCTGCAAACTCAGCAGCAGCTGCTACTGCAAAACACTGTTTGATAACAAAAGAGGGAAAACAAGGCCAACTAAAAAGCCTCAGTCAAATAGTTCAAAGGCAGTTATTTTTGCAAGACAAATGATAGTTTAATTTGCCAGCCAAGCCAGAGTAAATTTTGTAGTGAAATAAACTACAATTTGATTACTTGCTGCAAAACACAATTTCATTTGATTTTAGAGGAAGGGCCTTTCTCTAATTCTTTGTTATAGTCTTGGAATTGAACACTTTGCTGCTTCTGCCAGGGGCTCACAATTTAATTTTCAAATCAACCCTTGATTTACACACTAGTAATTTTACATACATCGGTATAAAAGCTATATACACCAAACTTGGTTGATATACAAATATATATTTGAAAAGTGTCTGGAACGCACTTCAAACCACTCAATTGGATCTTAGGGCAAACAAACAAACAAAAAAACCTCCATCAACTTGAATAAATAGAGGGTAATATTGAAAGCTCTGGGCTAACTAAAAGTAAAGAACATGGCATAGAAAATTTACACTAATGAATATTAAAAACTTAGAAGTAAACATACTTTCCAGAACTTGTGGAAAGCTAAATATCCATGGGTTTCATGTCAGAAAGATTAAATGTTTTATATAATTTGCAGAAACCATGAGCAGCTAATGGCAGTCTTTTGTAACTGGAACTGATTCCTTACATGCACATGACTGTTCTGATGCTCATGTGAAATGCATAGAAGCAGAAAATGTGTAATTTTGTCCATAAGAAGAGTGCTTACAAGAGTGCTCTATAAAACGCATGATGAAGAGATCCCAAGATTTGCCACTTCATTTAAAATTACTTACACGGTCATGGAACGCAATTTTAGTTTTAAAAATTTTGAAATAGCCTTTATATTGGATCAAACTATAGAGACAATTGCAGAGTCTTGGGGGAGTGTCTCAGGTTTTTTATTGTGCTTGCAGAGAGATCTACTGAGAGATCTAGGGATAAGCAAGAGTCTGCGTACATCAGTTTTGTGCAAAATGGGAAATGTACCCTCTTTGTTCACACAATAGACTCAAAATATGGCACAGCTGGTGGCACCACACAAGGAATAAAGGCCACTTAAGGAATGGGATAAAGGCTGAAGAATTCATTGGAGCTTCTTGTATTTGGCTGATGCAGCAACCAACAATGGGTATTTAATTGGCCAAGGTATTACTGTGAATACAGTCTTGAGGTTGGTATTCAGGCTTCCAAAACACAAGATCATCCCTACTTTTAAAAGTTGAATCTAATTTGAAACACATTTTCAAAGTCTAATTATCCAAGTCCCAAAAGATTATGTCAACTTTCTGATGCCACAACGTCAGCTTTGAATTAGGTGTCCATCATGTATGGCGGGTTGTTTCTCAGGCCAGAGGTAATGCTCAGAATTGTGAGTGCCACCCATTTGTAACAGACTGAGAACACTGAGGCGGGGGTGAAGTACCTTGAGCTAGGGGAATTCTTAAGAAGCTCAAGATATAGAAGTTTAATTAAATACACTGTATACACAAATAATTAAGCTTCACTGTGACTGAAGTTTCCCTTACTTTGTAAGAAGATGATCTCTTGTTTGACGCTTTGCAAAAGCTAGAAAATGCTATGCCAAAAGACACACCAAAAAAAGACAAACCTGGTCTCTGTGTCTGAAAACTTACCTCTGGGGATGGCAAATTGCAAGTTGGAAACATTTCCATGTCTACAGGCAAAGCTGCAGAAAAATCAGATCTATACGTGCAGATCTATAGACCCCCAGTGCCAGATTCACCAGTTTTCAGTAATGCATTCGTATGGGTCCAGAGCTTCAGCTTTAAACAATGATTAAGTGATAAAAAAAAAAGAATTGGCCCTTCATCACAATGAACTACTGATTATCTGGTAGACCACTTTACACAGGTGTTTACTGAATGGGGATAAAAATAAGAGAACCATATTCCAGTGGCTGTCTATAAAATTGCCTCATATAAAAATAAAATCCACAATAAGTGACAGCATGCATGCATATCCAACAAAGCCTTTAACCACCAGGCCACCTATATTTCAGGATAGATACCTCTGGGTGGAAATATTCTTCTCAATGACCCTGTAGCATTGCTGTGATAGAAAGTGGATCTACCATGAACTTCATTAAAAGAAGCCTATGAACAAAGAACATTCTAGGATTTACTGAAGATAAGAGTGTTCCTCAACCCCATCAGACTATTCTCTATTAGCCTGTAGAGGAACCAGGAATGTCTATGGACACATCCTCAGGGAATGCTCAACAGCAACAGCACACAACACTAGTAGAGGATCAGATTAGAATTACTCTCTGTGACCAGACAGATTACAAACCACGTGGGCATTACCCAAACTATTCTTTGGGGATTAGAATTTTTACTTGAATTTGAAATAATATCACAGACTCAGTTCTGATTCCCAGTCTCACTCTTATAATAAAGTGAGAACAACTTTAAATATGCAAAACTAAGAGAGATCAGACACACTGACAACAAGAGAATAAAAAGGAGAAACCCTGGCATACAACAGTCTGCAAGAAAAGAAATGCAGAGAAATGCCTTTAAGACAATCACAGTAGAATAATATTTCGTATCACTCAATTTGAGAGAATGAGAGCACAACTGGAAGATTTGGACAGCTCAGATTTTGTGCTGAACAGCCAAATCTGAAGTTTAAGCAGCTTGTGGACAAGTGATCAAAAAGTTGTTTTCCCCCTAGACTGAAATACAGGCAATCCCTTTCTGTAATATACAAGGGTTGTAGCATTTCCAAAACCAGCTTGCAGGTAAACAAAATTCTAACATTGTGGTTGTCACAAAGAATGAGCAATGTGAATGAAATGAACATCCCCCACCTTATTAAATGAGCTGATAAAGAGGACTTTCCAAGGGAGATTCAAATGTGCTCTGTGAGAAACTATAAGTAAAATAAATGGCAAATATAGCCTAATCATGCTGGAAAGCATAATCTGGGTTTTTTTTTTAATCGTCTATTGTATTTTGTTAATGCTTCAACAGAATGAAAAATGTTCTTGGTTCAAGAAGGCTCAATTTTTGGTAGCAGATATATATTAACTTCTCAGAATTCTCCCTACACCGACAATAGGGAAAGCTTTTCTGGTGGACAACTAGTTTTCAGTAAATAAAGTGACATGGTAAAATGGTAGCTGGATAAATGGAGGAGATTAATGCACTTGACATTTCAGAAGAGCCATTGGCTGAAGTGGAATTTTCCCCCCATCTGAAATGAATGTGCCATATTGAATTTCTGGTGAATGCTTTGAGAAACAGTCTGAGATTCTTTGAAAATGTCAAATTTAACAGCATGAGGAAATGTCTTTTGAATCAGAAGATGAGAACTCAGGGGAGTTAAATTAACAACATAGCACAACATTTTACCAAGTAATAGCCCTATATTTTTTCTTTTATGGAGCGCTGCTCAGAGCAATATTTAATCTCTTGAGTTTAATGAACTTTTAAAACTACTCAATAAATACTCAAGGCCATGACAAGTACAATCATAAGATAAATTCAGCTCTACTTCAATGGACTATATCACTTTTTGTTATGAAAAATGATAATTTTAATATTCATGGGGTCTTCATTTCCTAAAAATAAGGTGTCAGATTTTCTAAATTCACATCATGATGATTGGCTTTCATTAAGTACAATGTAATTTTTAATAAAAATACACGGTGATCCCTTCTTTCTAGGCCATTAATGGGGATTTGTATAAATAGCCCTATCTATAAAATGGTTCTAGCTCTCTGGAAGGCTTTCTTTAATCACACAGGAGGTGAAGATTTTGGGAAGCAGCTTAATGAATAAAATTCACACAAGAGAAGAATTTGTGATGATCCTTCAGATGAGTAACACCATACTAATTGTATATTCGGGCTCCTCAGTGGGGGAAAAAAGTGTATATAGATGATCTGAGTACTAGCATTACATTAAAAGACTAAGTGACCAGATAACTAGAGACATGTACAATATAAGATCCTACATCAATTAAATGTATAGAATCAGAGCCAAAACTGTGACTAGGAAAACTTAATTCATCTGACAGGATTGCCATGACTGCAGTAGTTCTGGCATGTGGATACTGAATACTGGTTTAAAAGCTGGTATTTTTTTCCTGCCAAATTTTTACTGGAAAAACTGTTTCTCAGAATTTTCCAGTCAGCAATCACGGGGAAAAAATCTTTTTCTGTATAAAGTGTCACTGGAAAAATTTCACAGTTTTTCCGACATAGTTTATTTTTGTATTATATAGTATGTTAAAAGAACATTATTAATGTTGCAAAGTCAAGCACACAAAAGTTAGGAAAGGTCAGAATTTCGATTGTCTCTGCTCCCTTATGAGTATGCATTATGATACAGTCTGCAATTACATGTTCACATATTTTTTTTCCCCAGAAACCCACTTCATTCAGTGCACAAGATCGAATCCGGGTTTTGTAGTACAAGAAGCTGTTGGCCACAGAACCTCTACCTCATTTCTTGCAGAAGTTACAAGGCATGTAGTGAATGATGCAAGGGACTGTGGGAAGAGAAAGGACTGTCTCGTGGTCAGAACAGAATATTCTGGAACATGCTTAGTGGCGATGGAATCTTAAGGGAATTTAGCTTCCACAATCTAAGAAGTCTCTAATAAGCATGTGCAAACCACAATTTTTCAAAGGCTTATAACTTGGACAAATGAGGATGGATTTTCATGAGGACAGCAAAAGGCAAATAGGGCTGCCTGAATAACTCAATATTTCGTTCAGGTGCAGGTCCAAAAACAAAAAATTGGGGAGGGATCAACAAACCTTTTTTAATCTGAAATGAAACATTTTGTTTGAGAGCTTTTAAAAAAAAAACAACAAAAAAAACTTTCCCTCAATTTTATTTAAAAAAGAATTAAAATTCCAGAACAAAACCTATTTCAAAAAAAGTAAAAATGTTTCATTTCAGAAATACTTAAGCAAATCGTTTAGATTTTCCTACCCCCAAACATGGAAATTTTCAGCCCAAAAAGTTAAAGTTTGACAAAGTCATAACTGAAAACAGGGTCTTATTAATGAGATGTCAAGCAACCTTAATAATAGGCAGAACTTCCTGCCCCACCTATAATGCATGTTTTTAACTAACATTTTCTGATTTGCTCTAACAGTAATCATTTGCTCTAACATGATTTTATGAGTATTAATTGCAAGTTATTTGCATGCTATTAATCAACTAAACTCTTCAGAGTTTAAATTCTGTGAAATCCTACCCACACTGAAGTCAGTTTTGCCATTGACGTTAGAAGAGCCAGGACTTTGCCCTATATCCCTCTTCATCTTGCCACTGATTAGAATAGGCCCCCACTTGACCATCCGCTGTGTGCTGATAAAATAATGCTTAACTGTGCCATAGGATTATCACTCAACGATACTGCTTCAAAGGACTGTGCAAGAAAAGAATAATAAGATTGCAAAGTCAAGCACTTGGAAGTTAGGACATACCACCAAAATTAAGGTTGTGAATGTCTATGTTGGCAATTACCAATATTAAATACATACTCTTTTGAAATTAGAAAGTTAAATCTGTATCAGGGTCACAATGGGGAATCTTTTACCAGTCTGCCAATAACAAGTTACAGTTGTCTGTGCATCTCTCCTCTTGGTATAGGGAGGAGACATTGGACAGGGAGACAAAACAACATGGACTTGTGTCTTACGACAGTGACAGAAGAGTGCCATGAGAAATGGAATTCTCAGTGGTTACTACATTAACCCCCAAAATGTTACTGCAATGCACATAAGGAGGCCTTAGATCTTAGCAAATATTAGGAACATCCCTGAATGTACTGGTATATAAATTTACATAGTGCCCCTTACATTCCCCGCGATTTTGGATATGCTTATCCCTAAATGCTTTCAGAACCTACCCTAGACGTGTGCATATGTCCTCTGAGTTATCATAACTGAAGTGTTAAGTAGTTTTTCCATTTATTTTCCATTACCTTTCTAGAAAATGAAAAAAAAACTGCTGCAATTCTTCCTGAAATAGATTTCTGAAAAACCTGTATATTGATTTAACCTCTTCCATGCCACATTTCTTTGCACCCAGGAGCACATCTCAGTAAAATGTACCTATTCGTTTAAAATAGCAAGCCAGATGTGTGATGTGTGTTGGACAAGCACCATACTCCGTGTTATAGTCTGACATGCCAAGGCACTGAATAATTCCTTATACAGTATTAGCAGCAAAGAGTCCTGTGGCACCTTATAGACTAACAGATGTATTGGAGCATGAGCTTTCGTGGGTGAATAGCCACTTCGTCGGATGCATGTCATGCAGTATTGTGTAATACTTTTTACATTTTACATAGAGAAGACACTTCTATTTTCCCTTTGGAGCACACACTGAGCTGCACTGACCACTCAGACCCACCAGACACAAACACATAAACCATTTAAAAAACTCCATCATCTATATATTTCTTTTGTCTTCAAGAAGGAAAAGGAGCTCTGCCACAGACTGCTATTGAGTCTCCAGTGCCATACAGGTCATTTGTCCTGAAAGGTTATATGAACAGCATCCAGGTTTTCAGAGAACTCATTTCATTGCTTCCTAAATGTTTCTCAGTCTGATAAAAACGTTTAACTGTTTTTTATGGGACACAGGAGGCTGTCATTCTGCTCCATTACAGGACGTGACAGAAGTGCCGTGCCTAATCAGTCACCAATGAAAACTGTTGTTATTCCCAGCAGGGTTCATTCAACAATCCAGTGGGGCCACATACTTGCACCTGGGCCTTCTTTATCAGATGCAGTTGTCAGATTTAATGAGTTTTGCAGGTACCCAAGCAAAGCACTGATAGTTTCCATTTTCCTTTAATAAATGTGCTCTGCACCTTCCCCCACTCTAAATGATGTGGGTTCTATTTGGATTAACTGTTTTACCAGACACACTTAGGCTGCAAATTGCCAAGATAATAGAGTAACTACGTCAACCTATGCCTCTTTTGGGGTGCTCTGGTTTGTGTTGGATCACATGGGGTTTTAGCTGATCTTTAGATATAAAGCTATGAAATAGTCAAGTTAGCTTTAAAACAACAATGTGCTGACATCAACCCGGCAAAATAACTGGGACTTTTCTGTGACCATAAAAAGTATATACTTTCCCTAGTGCCAGACTGAAAGTAGAATTTAAGGCTGGCTCAAAAGACCTCATTCCAATAGAAAATATCGGTAGCCCCTCTCCCTCCGACCCAAGTGGTCAGAGGCTGATTCTATGCTATTGGAAGTCAAGAGAAGTCAAGAGTAACTCCATTTACTTCAGTGGAGCTATACTTAATTTACACCATCTTAAGTAAGAACAAAATGAATCGAGCTCAAGGTCACAGATCCTGATTCTGCAGCAGGTAGATTTAGGCAGGGAGAATCCTACTCCCACTGAAATTAGTGGGAGTTTGGTCATTGATTTAAGTTTTAAATAACCTGGATCGTTGCTCAGTGACTGGGATCAGCCTGTAGTTGGTCTCTGAAAGGAGGGGAAAGCTACAAGGACCCTTCCTTCCTTCCTTCCATACTCTCCCCTACATGCAAGGTCCAGGCACGACTGCAGTCTTTGTCCTTTCCTAAGTGCAAGGACTGTCCCCTGCTAGGGTTGCCAAGCATCCGGTTTTTGACCGGACTGCCCGGTCGAAAAGGGACCCTGGTGGCTCTGGTTAGCACCACTGACCAGGCCGTTAAAAGTCTGATCGGCGGTACAGTGGGGCTAAGGCACGCTCCCTACCTGCCTTGGCTCTGTGCAGCTCCCAGAAGCAGCCAGCATGTCCCTAGCTCCGTACCTCAACTCCCTGCCCCAGCCCTGAGATCCTTCCTGCACCCAAACTCCCTCCCAGAGCTTGCACCCCAACCAGGGCCAGCTCCAGGCACCAGCTAAAGAAGCAGGTGTTTGGGGCAGCCAATTGCAAGGGGCGGCACTCTGGCCGCTATTGGGGTGGCACGTTGGGGTCTTGGGCAGCAATTCTGCGGAGGATCCCTCTCTGTACAATCACGCTGCCACAGCTTTTTTTTTTTTTTTTGGCGCCGCTTGGGGTGGCAGAAAACCTGGAGCCAGCCCTGACCCCAACCTCCTGCCCCTGCTCCATCCCTGAGCCTCTTCCCGCACCCAAAACCCCTCATCCCTGGCCTCACCCCAGAGCCCACACCTCCAGCTGGAGTCCACACTCCCTCCTTCACCCCAACCTCCTGTCCCAGCCCAGAGCCCTCACCCCCGCCTGGAGCCCCCTCTAGCACCCCAAACACCTCATCCCCAGCCCCACCCCAGAGCCTGCACCCCCAGCCAGAGCCCTCACCCCCTCCTTCACCCCAACCTCCTGTCCCAGCCCAGAGCCCTCACCCCCAGCTGGAGCCCTCACTCCCTCCCATACCCAAACTCTCTGAAAGTGATGGGGTGGGGGAGAGCAAGCGACAGATGGGGGGGCTGGGGTGAGTGGGGGCAGGGCCTCGGGGAAGGGGAGGGGCAAGGGTGGGGCCTCAGAGAAGGGGTGGGGCAGAGATATTCGATTTTGTGCAAATAGAAAGTTATCAACCCTACCCCCTGCTAGCGACACAGGACAGCGAACCACTCCAAAAGCAGGGGCAGGGAGGAAGTGGGCTATGGCCTTGAAGCCCTATCTCACCAGGCAGCAAAGTTGGGGTAGCCACAAAAGGGAGTGCCCATTTTAGGAGGTTTAGCAATGGGTATGGGCCCCACTGAAGCACACCTACTGTTTGACTCTGAACAGTCTTCAGTAGACCTGTGCCCAATAGTTATGAACGCATCCTTGGAAAGGGAGGAGGGTTCATGGCCCTAATGGCCATTTAAAACTAGGGCTGCTTGAAAGCTATTGCCTGGATGATTGATGTTAAAAACAACCTTTGAAAGAACCCAGCACCCACCAATTCACTGCATGATCATCTGTCACACATTCTCCAAGTGCCAGCATTATCCTCAAGAGACACTGATTTGAATGAGCATTCTACATTCTGCTTTCACTTATCCTGCTCTAAATCAGGAGGGATTCCATTGACTTCAGGGGCCTTGCACTAGTGCAACTGAGATGAATTTGGTCCAGACTTTTTGCTGTGGAGATGACGATTGCTTAAAGTCCCCATGACGCTGTCCCTGTGTGAGCAGAAGAGAGAACATTTCCCACTTGAGCATCAGGAGTAACATTCACATCTGTGGGGCACAGAAGCAGCATGGAGTAGCCATGAAAGCTATTTGCAAAAATGCAAGACTCCCCATTTGAAAGTGAGGAAAGAATAAAAGTGAGATGGCAGATTTTTTACCTCTATGTTCCTGGTTTAGGTTGCAGAAATATACTAATTTTCATAAAATAAATGAATAAACAAAAGAAAAAAAACAGGATGTTTAATTAGAAAAAAGGTTTCCAAACATGACAAACCTGCCTTCCACATTAGGGACTGACCTGTGGGTCTGCCACAAGCCCTGAGCAAGGGGCAGCACATGTTGCACTGCTCCAAGAGCAGACCAGGGACCAATCTGTGATTCGGAGTCACAATCCAATTCCCGGTTCCCCGCTTGTTCTAAAATGGCGTAATCTGTGCCAGCCTTTGCCTGGTGCAGATTAGTTCCCCAAACACCAGCTGAGCTACATGGGCCAGTGGACGGGGGAAGGGAAAAGGACTCCCCACTCATCTACACAAGATGGGGAGTATCACAAAGGCTATTTTTGATCTAGGCAGCCAACACAAGGCAGCAAACGGGAGCTAAATGTTCTCTTGCTCCCCTACATGGGAGCCTGGTTACTGGTAACAATCTGGCATGAAATTTTCAAATTAAAAAAAAAAGTGTCAGAATACATACACCATTTAACATAGACTCATGGATTGTAAATCCAGAAGGGACCATCTTGATCATATAGTCTGATCTAGACTTGATCATCTAGTCTGGCACATCACAAGCCATAGAACCTCATCCACTCGCTCTTGTAATAGGTCCATAACCTCTGGCTGAGTTCCTGAAGTCCTCAAAACATGATTAAAAGACTTCAAGTTACAGAGAATCCACCTTTTACTCTAGTTTAAAACAGGAAGTGACACGCCCCATGCTGCAGAGGAAAGTGACCCAGACCTGCATATCGCGTGCACTCAAATTTCCTATTGAAATCACTGATGTCAAGGAGTTCAGGATCAGGTCCAGGGACACAACAGGTAGAACTTTAAGGAAATCAGCTAACTAGTTCTAGGCTATGTCACTAGTACTGTGCCACTACAGCCATGCCACTAAACGGTGCGCAGCGTAGCCGCTGTTTGTCAACTCTCCTGACAACAAAAAACTTCCAACCCCAACAAGTGGCATTAGCGTTGTGAGCAGGAGAGCACTCCCGCCGACAAAGAGTTGTTTGCACCGGCGCTTGTCCTGGGCAAAACTTTTGTCTTTCATGGGTGGTGGTGGGTTTGTTTGTTTGTTTTTTTAACACCTCTGAAAGATAAAAGCTTTGTTCAGTTGCCAGTGTAGACATAGCCCTATAGAAAGAAATTACCACCCATCCAAGGTTGGTTTTAATTACTCAATTGAAACAGGTTCTCAGACCTGCTCTTATTTATCTGTTTAGCACTACACATCCCAACCCCCCAAGATTTTAAAGAACTATGGTTTTGATTTTTTTTCCAATTCATAATTTTTTATTCTTACCATTTACATGTAATATCCACTTTGCTAACAGAACTCTCCTCCCTATTCATTGCTGTTTTAATGGATAGCCAGCTCAAATGTTGATAATGGGTCTTTCAAGAGATTCAACATACTGTGCATCTATGTAGTATTAATTCTGGCAGCTTGTTCTAATATAGGCAATAAAGAATTAGTCTGCCGTTACCTCAGCCAATCCAGAGCAAATCATAACAACTGCTAATAAACATACATAGAACGTTCATGTTCAAAACAATTACGGTCAGATCCTGCTACCTTTGCATTGAGTAGTCCCTTACTTCATGCACAGCCCTTTGCAATGGGACTATCTGTGGAGCAAGGTACTACTTAGCATGAGTAAGGGTGGTAGGATTTGGCCCTTAGATAATATCTTCTTATCCCTCACACTGCCCCAGTTAGCTTTGAAAGTATCACCCCAATTTGACAGAAGGGAGCAGATTGAGGAAGAGGGATTATATCTGGCCCAAGGCCACAGTAGAAATTAGTATCAGAGCCATCATTTGAACTCAGGTGTTCCCATCAGTGTTCCCATCTCTCAGATCCCATTACTCAAACCACTAAATACCACCTCAGATAGCAAAATGTAGATACTGTTTTAAATACAGACCTAAAGAGAGAGAATTCTCACATAGCTGACAAGATGTGTTTTTGAAAAAAGCCAATTATTTCTGTTTAACGCGATGCACACCAACAATAATCGTGTATAGTCGGTGCAGTTTTCTAAAGAACTTTCTTCTCTTAATTACACAGGTAGGGGTTTCTGATTGTAACTGGTGATACGAGATAGTCAAATTGTCGGTGCACCATCAACTGTAGGTCACAAAGAAGCAAGTTAACCTTTTTGCTCCAGATGTAGCAAAGAGCCTAAATGAAACAAATCACACAGAAAACATGAGACCTAAAAATCCATTCCATAATAATTACAATCATGCAACCCTTTTGAAAATGCATGCATGAAGCCTGTATTTCTGATTTTCTTTCAAACGCAGGACCCAATCTCAGCAGAAAATACATCCCACATTTTGTTGGCAAACTGCCGCAGCAGAAATCTCTGTACCTCCCACTGAGCTAAACAAACTCCTTTGTTTGTGGACTGCAGCATTGGTTGCTGAATAAATTCATCTCTGGGGAAAACTAATGACTTGTATTCTCAGCACTTGAATTCATGTAGGTTCTACGCAGTGTGGTGAGCTTTTTTTTTCTTAAATCACTTAGGGCCAAATTGTGCACTGACTTACACTCAGTGCAACCCAAATGAAGTTAATGGAGCTGCACAGGGTGAATGTGAACACAAATTTTGGCCCTTTCCCCTTAAAACTTTACTTCCCATTTCAAATGCAGGTTTCCAATCTCATAAGATTAATGGGACACAAAAATTGACATTATAATTCAATAAAGCAAAAAGAAATTTTATCCGTCACTCCATCTTCAGGCCACATAACCTCTTTTTTGCTCTTCTTAGCTGACCTCTGAACAAAGCTGTCAGCTTGGAAGAGGACCATATTTTGAGATGCTACCCCCTTCACATTTCTTCCCTGGCTCACTGACATTCTGTCATCTAGGGAAGAACTTTCCCCAGTGATAGGATTTCTGGGAAATCCCTGACCATGCTCAGTGGAATGCCAATGCTACATGCAATTGTCCTATACAAATTCCCCCTCTGAAGGCCTGGTCCTGCAAGGTGCTGAGAGTCCTAAAACCCCATTAATGGAACTTTACAGAACTGCTTTTATATCAGGAGTAGCCTAGCAAGAGTGCAGAGGCGAATTTTTGCAGTATCTGGCCTTTAATAAATAAGTAACAATGGTTCTAACTTACCTCACCCTCTCTCTAGATTTTTACACTGGGTCCATCATCAGTGTATCCAAACACCTTACAAATACACTAAGGAGAACACAACATCATCTTCCTTTCCTGATGGGAGGGATTTTCTTGGACTCTTTGGTGGCATTACTGAAAGAAGACTAGGACAAAGGGGGAAGAGAGGCTCACACTTCATTTGGAAAGTGCTGAGGGTTCATGGTTGTTTTTATCTAAACTCTGATAGGCCATCATACTGACATCCCTAGTTGACAAGCTAGAGTTGGAGGTAAATCAGAGCTTTTATCAAGCTATTTTGGAAGGGTTAGGGTTTCAGGGTTCAATAGATAGCTGGAGTTAGAGAAATTTTTGTTAGCCTGTAATTTAAACCCATGTTTGTTACATTTCCCCATCCCTGAAAAAAAAATGATTTGATTTTAAGAGCTTTTCTAGATACAGGAGGACCTATTAGGCATTAGGGAGAGAAAAAGCCTCCAAAAAGTTGAGTTGGTACAGACTGGAGTCCTACATAGAACAAACATAGTCTAGTGCAGGGGCGGGCAAACTTTTGGCCTGAGGGCTGCATCAGGTTTCGTAAATTGTATGGAGGGCCGGTTAGGGGAGGGGGTCGTGGCTCACCTCCTATCTACCCTCCCCCATTCCCTGATGGCCCCCCCGGAACCCCTACCCCATCCAACCACCCCCCTTCTCCCTGTCCCCTGACTGCCCCCTGCTGCCCCATCCAACCCCCCTCTCCTTCCTTCCTGACTGCCCCACCGGGACCCATGCACCCATTCAACCTCCTGCTCCCCCCAACTCCCATCCACACCCCCGCCCCATGAGCACCACCCCAAACTCCCTTGCCCTCTATCCAACTCCCCCTGCTCCGTGCCCTGTTACCGCACTGCCTGGAACACCGGTGCCTGGATGAAAGAAGCATCCTGTTTCTCAGATTGCTGTTAAATATAAGGAATTTCCTGCCTACATTTCTACATTGTTACTTTTACTGAGTTAAATTACATTTTTAAAGGAAAAAATGCCTTTATTTTTATAAGTATGTGCTATATAGAAAAATTATTCACAGTCATTAAATGAACAATTATGAAATGCAAAAATGTAGCAATAATAAGGCTGAGAACATTATAGGAGAGACTTTACTTTTTCTGAGAACATCTGAGTGCACAATTTTACTACTATCAATGCTAGTTTTTTTGCATTTAATTTCCTTGAGTTTTCAATGACAAAACCAGGAGATAATCAGATTATTCAGCATACAGAACCTTTCCCCTGAAGACCTTGTACCGTCTTGGAACTGCAGCTATAGTCAACCCTCGATTATCTGAAGCCTAGTCAACAAAAACTCTGATTTTTTCAATCAAATAGTGCTTTACCTCGCTCTCTGGCTCTCTCTTATTTTTAATCTTCATCTGAACTATTTCATATAATCTCTTATATAGTCCCAGTATTTCCAGTGCCGTTCTGAGTGGATGAAAGAGAACCAGTCTTAAACGCCAAGGAAGGAAGTGACAATCAAAAACACATTAGTTACACCTCTACCCCAATATAATGCTGTCCTGGGGAGCCAAAAAAATCTTACCGTGTTATAGGTGGAACCACGTTTTATCGAACTTGCTTTGATCCACTGGAGCGCTCAGCCCCCGCCTTCCACCCCCTGGAGCGCTGCTTTATCACGTTATATCCGAATTCGTGTTATATCGGATCGCGTTATATCAGGGTAGAGGTATATTAAAATTATATTAACGTAACACTTTTTTTGCACCAATACAGTCACACCAGCTGACATCTGCCCCCTTTTTGGAATGTTAACAATTAATATGGTACACTACACCCATGCCAGCCACCCAGATTTTGGCATTTAACAGTTTATATGTTTTTAAAAATGCATATAATTTGCTGATCAGATTGGATTTATGAATGACAGAATTTTATTTGAACAGCCTAATATCCTGCAATAAGATATTATCACCTGTCTGCTGTGTGCAGACAACATTTGAAAGGGTTTGGGCAGAGGACTGCAGATTTCACTTGAAGAATCAGTTGCACTTTTTTTGTAAGGTGAAGTGAAATGCCATATCTTTTGTGGATCTGGTGATGCCTGAATGACACACGATTACTGGCTTCAGAAAGTTGGCTGTACACGCAAAAGCCAAGACAGCTAGATTATTATATCTGTATCACAAAATGCAGCAGTACAAACTTTAGCACAGAAGGAGTGGGTGAAGCTGAGACAACTATGATTAATGTACAAACAGTGTCCACTCAACCATTGAGGCAGTAATAAAGGTATTAATTTGGCTGCAAACATTAAAATATGTACAGTAAGATGGATTTTTGAACAGTGCAGCATGGCATAACCCTAATGCAGTACATTAAAATCATTCATTACAATGAATAAATAGCTTAATGAGATTTGAAACATCTAGCAGTCTCTGTACACGCGGGTGATGAAATGAAGCATGCTATCAGCATCAATGAACACAAATTATACAAAAGTAACACTTTTAATGTAATCTATTCACTTGTATTGTTGCTATTGTTAAATATTCAAATGTACATCTTTCTAAATTATCAAATTAGTCTGTACAATAAAAAGTCTAATCTTATATGTATTTTAGATATAGTGTGATTTTTTCAACTGATTTATTCTTGCAGAGAAATGCTTCTAACCAAGCTTCTTCTTTTTTTTTTAAATTAAAATCTTTGTTGGCATTTTACTTCCAAAAGTTCAACTGTCAAATTAAACATGGTATGTGTATGTTCAACAGCAAGTATTTGTAATATACTATGTTAAACTGAAAGGGTATTAAAAGAACCACTGGAGCATTTTTTTCCTATTAATTGAAATAATTTATTAACAAATCAAGCAATTTTATTTAAATTAGGCATCTAACTATGTAATTACTTAAGTAAAAACACTTAAGGCACATTTATCTTCCCATTTTAGACCGTGATGTTAAAGCAGATATATGCTAAAGCAGGGGGGAAAAAGCCAATTACTCTACCAATTATTTTAAAAAAGGCGAGCACAGAAGTTCCCTGCCGCATAGATGGAGCCTTGAATTTTGTTTAACAATCATCTATTTCTTCCCTGTGCACAGACACAGTTTTGAATTTTGGATTAATTTCAATAAATATAAAAATCTTTACTAACTGTTCCGAAGCACTTGTGATTTACATTTGGAAGTGCTGGATCACTCATGCATGGCTGGCTGTCAATTAATCCAATATCACCCTGCGGATTCTCCCATTTGTAATTGGAAAATAGAGAGTTTCTAGTGCTCTGCAGAGAACAGCAACCATTTAACTCCAGGTGGCATTTGCAGTGGCAATATGCACATTCATCCAATGCAACACACACACAATTAAAAAAAATCAAGAATTTTTTCAGAGATGGAAAATGGCTTTGTTGTTATTTTTCTAGTCTTTATTCTCAAACTTTTATAAGTGCTTGAAAAGCAGAAATTAGAAGAACAGCAAGGGGTGTGAAGTGAAAAGATTAAAAATCTTAATTGATCTTAACTTTTTGAAATGGAGCAACTGAATATACGTTGCAGGCATTAAAAGGAGGATTTTACAATTATTTAAACATATATCAAGTATATATCATACATTGTTTTGGACATGATTTTATTAATAATAATTTATGTTTCTCTTTCACATTTATCCACAATACTCCTCTGTAGGAGGGAAGCACTAGCCCCATTTTACAGATGGAAAACCAAGGCATAGCAAGATTAAGGGCTAGGTTGTGAACCCCTTATCTTGGGCTGATCAGTTACATAGGCTGGACAGTTATGTGGATGCGGTGTCTGACTATTTGTGGAATAAGACATTTTTCCCGCATGAGTAAGGATATCATGACTTGGCCCTAAGTGACTTGCCTAAGGTCACACATGAAGTCGGTTGTGCAGCTGGGAATTAAACCCAGGTCTCGAGGCACCATCCAGCGCCATAACCACAAGACATCCTCCCTCACCAAACAGACGTAACTGCAGGATCAAAACACAGGACAAGCGGAATTGTGAGGAGCAAAACTCATTCAAACAGATAAGAGCAATAGTTTCCAAAGCAGTTTGGAAAGATATTGTCCAAGTGCAGGGCATTTCTCTTAAATATAAGATTAATTTCATACCAATGTGCTTCAAGGTGAAAGTTCCACTTAAGGAGAGGCTGTGCATTTGGTGAGATCCAGAGATTCATTGGCCATGCCTTCCTAAGGTTGCCAACTTTCTAATTGCACAAAACTGAATACTCTAGCCCCACCCCCTTCCTGAGGCCCTGCCCCTTCCCCAAGGCCCTGCCCCCACTCACCATATTCCCCCTCCCTTGGTGGCTCACTCTCCCTCACCCTCACTCACTTTCCCTGGGCTGGGGTAGGGAGTTTGGGTTCTGGAGGGTCTGAGGGCTCCAACTGGGTGTGCGGGCTCTGGGGTTGTACTGGGGATGAGGGATTTGGATGCAGGAGGGGGCTCCAGTCTGGGGAGCGGGGCTGAGGGATTCAGAGCGTGGAAAGGGGCTGTGGGTTGAGGCAGGGGGCTGAGGTGCAGGAGTGGGCTCTGGGTTGGGGCGCAGACTTACCTCAGGCAGCTCCCGGTCAGTGGCACAGCAGGTCTAAGGCAGGCTCCCTCCCTGTCCTGGCTCCACGCTGTGCCCCAGAAGTGGTCAGCAGGTCCGACTCCTAGGCAAGAGGGCCAGGAGGCTCCGTGCACTGCTCTTGCCTGCAAGCACTGCCCCCCCAGCTCCCATTGACCGCGGCACCCAGCCAATATGAGTGCGAAGCTGGTGTTCAGGGCAGGGGCAGCGCGCAGAGCCCCATGCCCCCCACCACCACCACCTAGCAGCCGGACCTGCTGAACACTTCTGGGTTGCAGAGTGGAGACAGGACAGGTAGGGACTAGCCTGCCTCAGTCCCGCAGCACCACCAACAGGACTTTTAACAGTCTGGTCAGCGGTGCTGACCCGAGACATCAGGGTCCCTTTTTGATCAGGCTTCCAGTCAAAAAACGGACAGTTGGTAACCCTATGCCTTCCCTACACCCAATAGCCTCCCTGCAGTGGGATTCCCCACATAGAGCTATCTTCCAAGGTGCATGGGGGATACATACCCCTTTCAGGGGCTCCCCATGAATTTTGGGGGTGATGGGAAAACTGACCCAGAGGAGCCAAGAGAGAGAGAAGTTCTGAAAATGAAAGTGCAGAGGTCAGAAACCGCAGACAGCCACAGAGCCAGGCTGTTGTATCAAATCGAATGGAGTACGCTGATTGCTTTGAACACTGGCTCCCAGAAGCACTACATAGTCAATGCAAAAAGGGAATGAAATAATGATAAAACAAGCATATATTCCCCCCAATGTCCCACAGAACCTGGTATTTTTACAAGTTTAGAATGCAATGTGTAAAGTTTTATTGTATGGTGCCCATTCAGCAGCTATAAAATGGCTTGCAAAATGCATAAGTAACCCTTTCCAGCTGCCTCTGTTTGCTCTTCTGAATCTTGTGGATTTCATAGAATTTTTTTTATATATACACACACTAATCCATTACAACTAGGACTGTCAAACGATTAAAAACATTAATCAAGATGAATTGCACGATTAAAAAAATTAATCACGATTAATTGCACCGCTAAGCAATAATACAATACCATTTATATACATATTTTTGGATGTTTTCTACGTTTTAAAAATATTGATCTCAATTACAGCACAGAATATAAAGTGTACAGTGCTCACTTTATATTTATTTTTATTACAAGTATTTGCACTGTAAAAACCAAAAGAAAGAAATAGTATTTTTCAATTCTTCTAATACAAGTACTGTAGTGCAATCTCTTTATCATGAAAGTTGAATTTACAAATGCAGATTTTTTTTTTAAACTGCATTAAAAAATAAAGTAAAATTTTAGATCCTTCAAGGGCACTCAGTCCCACTTCTCATTCAGCCAGTTGCTCAGAGAAACAAGTTTGTTAACATTTGCTTGAGATAATGCTGCCCCCTTCTTGTTTACAATGTCACCTGAAAGTCAAAACAGGTGTTCACATGGCACTGTTGTAGCTGGTGTCGCAAGATATTTACATGCCAGATGCACTAAAGATTCCTACGTCCCTTCCTGCTTCAACCACCATTCCAGGGGTCATGCATCCAGGCTGATGATGGGTTCTGCCTGATAAGAATCCAAAGCAGTACGGACCAACGCATGTTCATTTTCCTTATCTAAGCCAGATGACACCAGCAGAAGATTGTTTTTTTCTTTCTTGGTGGTTCAGGTTCTGTAGTGTTGCTCTTTTAAGACTTCTGAAAGCGTGCTCCACACCTTGTCTCACTCAGATTTTGGAAGGCACTTCAGATTCTTAAACCTTGGGTCAAGTGCTGTAGCTATTTTTAGAAATCTCACATTGGTACCTTCTTTGCATTTTGTCAAATCTGCACTGAAAGTGTTCTTAAAATGAACAACATGTGCTGTGTCATCATCTGAGACTGCTATAACATGAAATATATGGCAGAATGTGGGTAAAACAGAGCAGGGGACATACAATTCTCCCCCAAGGAGTTCAGTCACAAATTTAATTAACACATTTTTTAAATGAGCGTCATCAGCATGGAAACATGTCCTCTTGAATGGTGGCCAAAACATGAAGGGGCATACAAATGTTTAGCATATCTGGCATGTAAATACCTTGCAATGTCAGCTACAAAAGTGCCATGCGAATGCCTGTTCTCACTTTCAGATGACACTGTAAACAAGAAGAGGTCAGCATTATTTCCTGTAAATGTAAACAAACTTGTTTGTCTTAGTGATTGTCTGAACAAGAAGTAGGACTGAGTGGACTTGTAGGCGCTGAAGTTTTACATTGTTTTGTTTTTGAGTGCAGTTATGTAACCAAAATAAACCCCCCTACATTTGTATATTGCACTTTCATGACAAAAAGATTGCACTACAGTACTTGTACAAGGTGAATTGAAAAATGCTATTTCTTTTATCATTTTTAGAGTGCAGACAGTTGTAATAAAAAATAATATACACTTTGATTTCAATTACAACACAGAATATGATATATATGAAAAAGTAGAGAAACATCCAAAATATTTAATAAATGTCAATTGGTATTCTACTGTTCAATAGCGATTAAAACTGCTATTAATTGTGATTAATTTTTTAAATCATGATTACTTTTTTTGAGTAAATCGCGTGAGTTAACTGCAATTAATCGACAGCCCTAGTTACAACTCATTCTTGTTGGAAAGGCTTGTAGCAGCAGCATGATGATCACTGGATATTCTGCAAATGAAATTCAGTTACAGTAAGCACCATTAACAATGGACATTTACCACGTGCAGTCATTCAGTTAACCACAATTTTTGCTGTACTTCCCATTCTAAGTATAGGAAATACTGCTGAGAATGCCAACAAGGTTACCAATTAGTTTTAATTGTGACGTGAGTACATGTTTACTGAGAACAGACAGAGGCCACTAAACTCATTTAACATAGACTATTAGCTATCAAATGGCACTAACATTCAGTCACTCCTAGCCTGACTGGATTTAAAGCAGTTACCTAGAGCAGGGGTTCTCAGCCTTTTTCTTTCTAAGGTGCCGCCCCTCCACCAACATGTGATAAAATTGCAGAGCCCATCTGTTCCACAACAACTGGTTTTCTGAATATAAAAGCCAGGGCCAGGATTAGGAGGTAGTAAGCAGGGCAATTCCCCATGAAGTTACGTTGCTCAGGTTACGGCTTCAGCGCAGAGCACTAGGCTTCAGCCCCATACGGTGAGTCTTCGGCTTTCTGCCTTAGGCTCCAGTGAGTCTAATGCCAGCCCTGCTTGGTGGACCTACTGAAACCTGCTCGCAGCCCCCATGGGGGCCTCCGGACGTTTGGTTGAGAAACCCTGACCTAGAAGAGGACATTTCTCTATCCCTTGAGCCATCCAGTTCTCCTTCCAAGCAATTTCTGAATATAAACAAGCATCTGAACAATTTAACGAAAGCGTGGAAGAAAGTATTTTCCACGTTCAACCTACGTCAAATGCAGCTTTAATGGGTTTTCTTCAAACTAAAAAAAAATATATATGTCACTTCTGGAAGGAGGCTTAGCATTAGAATTTTCAGCCCAAAAGGTAAGTTTGGGAAAAATTTATTGAGCCATTGGAGATCAGAACATGGAGTTTGATTATTACTTTATTTATGCCCCTTTCCAGTCTGAATGGTACACACATGCAGGGGTGGCTCCAGGCACCAGCACGCCAAGCACGTGCTTGGGGCGGCAAGCCGCGGGGGGCTCTCTGCTGTCGCCGTGAGGGCGGCAGGCAGGTTGCCTTCGGCGGCTTGCCTGCGGAGGGTCCGCTGGTCCCGCGGCTGCGGCGGACCTCCCGCAGGCGTGTCGCCGAATCCGTGGGACCAGGGACCTCCCGCAGGCAAGCCATCAAGGGCAGCCTGCCTGACGTGCTTGGGGCGGCAAAATACCTAGAGCCACCCCTGCACATATGCATCCAAAGGCAGAGCTCACAACGAAAGAGCCTTCTCAACACTAATGATACAGTAATAGCAACACCACCCTGACGTTAGTGCAATGCAACAAGTGAAGCAAGTTGACAAACACCTTTGCTTTTTTCTACCTTTATATTACCTTTAAAGAACAGTGAGAAACACAGGGCCACTCCAATAACCGTTGGACTACACAGCATTACACTCTTGTTCCAAGAATACACCGAAAACAGATTATATGCTTCAGCAGCCATCCTGTTTTTTGTTTTTTTAATGAAATACAAACTAATTCCTTAACAACTAGAGCAGTTAAAAGGTGTGTATATTGTAAAGTAAGAATGCCCGTTGACTTTTTTTCTCCACAGTGGCACATGTTGGGTTAAAGCCGACAGGGCCATAAACTGACTAAGCTGAGATCCAGGGATACATATAAAACGAAGAAAATTGCAATAACCTCCTTCCACAGCTCTGATGAGGAGGCAGTTAATCTGTTTAATGAAAAACTTACTAGTTTAATGTAGTATTAATTCCAACACAGCTTGTTTTACACTAGGTTTTATGTAGTAATTACATTTTGTCCTCTCATTAAAGGCTTTAATGTCTAGTTAAAAAAAATACTCTCATTATATTCCTGGTAAAACAATATTGTTAAAACGCATGACTGAATTATGCTCTAAATAACTGATGCAATCGGTATTTTGGACCTTACTTGTAATCATGACCACACCATTCAACATCAGTGATTTCAAACTAAAATCATTTTAAACACTGAAACAAAAAATAAGTCCTTTTGGAAAAACTATGTTGGTGAGTCAATCCCTTAACTCCACAATGTTTACAGAGAGCAGTAGTTAGGAGGAGCAGTAGTTAGGAGTCATTATAAAGGATCCCACAGCATGAACAATTTCACTGACTCCCTTTTTGGGGGTGGAAATGTCATTTGTATTTTACTTAATTATTGCACAGACAATAAATGACTGATGAATCAATGACATTCATCAACAAAATCCCCCCATTTTCTTCTATCAAAGTGGAGGAGAGGCAATTTAAGGAGTGGAATACTGGTTTGTTGAGTCAACCAGCTTGGGCCTTTAGAGCCATTCAGACAGGAAGTCACATAAAAGATCTGCTCTAGGAATTATTTTGGGGAAGTTCTATGGCTTGGGTTATACAGGAGGTCAGACTAGATGATCACAATGGTCCCTTCTGGTCTTGGAATGTACAAATGGATGAAAGTATTCCAACAAGCACAGATGCATAAAATGGGCATCTGTGCACTAAAAGTGGAATTAATGTCCAAGTGAGACGCACAAGACTCATTAACGTCAATAGGACTTGTGCACTTCAGTCTAGTGCTTTTGAAAGTCCTCTTAAATGCGGATGTAAGCATTCAAGAATAGGATCCTATTAATGCACCCCTATTTAAATATTGCCCCCACCCAGTGTTCTCCATCAAGTCAAATCATTTCCACTTGGGAAATACCTGATAATGCCTCAAATTTCCTGTAAGGATGTAACTTGCAGACCTTTGGCTTTTGGACTCTCTCATAACCTCTCGCCCAAGAACCCTAGAGGGAAAGATCCCAGTGTAATAAGGCCAAAAACTGGCTTTAACTAATCTGCAGTTACTGAACAAGCTAGAACAGGTGTGGAATGTGTGAGGGAAACTTGGTAGCATGCAGATAAATGAAAATACCAGCTTCCTGCAGCTAACAATCACGCAGAACAGTGTATGCACTGGCTTGCATAATACAGTCAAAACAAAAACTGCAGGATATAATCAGAATTCTTGTACAGTTGACATGGTGGTTTTCCTCCCACAACAGCTTTACTAAGCAGCTTTCAGACCATATCTGCCGTTGCTAGAGCCACACACACACGCACACTGTATATGGCAGATCCTTGGACACATGTTAAGCCATTAAATCAAAATAAATCTTT
Source organism: Mauremys reevesii (assembly GCF_016161935.1). NCBI lineage: Eukaryota > Metazoa > Chordata > Testudines > Geoemydidae > Mauremys > Mauremys reevesii. The sequence goes on along the minus strand of NC_052635.1, from coordinate 40,757,020 downwards.
TCTGTTGCAAGTTCTCATTTTGGGGGAATTAACCAAGATGTAGCCTTTTTCTCAAGAACAGGAGTAAACAAATCATGTTTTTATTGTTCTTCTTTGGAGGTTCAACGGTTTTTGGCATTTGATCGGCAATCTTGATGCCATGGTTGTATCTCAGTTTCTTGTGTATCTTTTATATGTAGTCAATCTGTAATGTTACGAAAACATTAAGATAGGGAGGAAAGAACACTCTAGGGTGGTCAGAAATGATTCCCAAGGCTAAAGACTACAAGAGGCATCTGACAATGTGTGCGTTTACTGTGGATGGAGTGAGGGTTGAGTGCTCACAAGCGTCTATGGTCTGCAATCCTTGTAGTTTCTGTGACCTAGGGCTGTGCCTGTGACTCATCGTATTACCTTCTGCCTCCCACACAAGGGTGTTAGCTCCCTAACACAACCAGCCTGTCAGCGGCTCAAGCACTCTCTGTGCTACACCAGCCTTGTCTTTACCTTACAGATCAACAATAGATGCATCCTAGTCCCCTCACCACCAAAGGGTCCCCCCTCTGGTATCCAGTCCCTGATCACTGAATACACATAGCAATCCCAGGTCCTCTGTTTCAAAGGAAGAGTGAACCTGTTTTACCTTAGACCTTTGCTCTGGTACTACGCACAGCACTTGAGTTCAATTATAAAACAGAAAATTCGTTTAAGAAATAATAGAGATTCAAATAAAACCCAGTGTGAGAGATGGGAACAAATGGTTATATATAAAACAAAATTATAACACGGATTTTTTAGCCTAAATTTAACTAACAAGTTTATGCTCCTGTCTAAAGAAATTTCTCTCTCCCAAAGTGCTTTCCAGCATTTTCAACCAAGTCTGGCTGAGATCCCTTTTTCTGGAAGCAAACCTGCCGTCAACTTCTTAGTTAAAGGATGCTAGGGAGTCTCTCTGCACCCCCAAATATACCAGAACAGACCTTTGATGTTCACTTCAAAACAGGGTCCCCCATTGTTTACCCATTGATTACTAGGAATTCTTAAGTAATCAATATAAATAATACATAATCTAAAGACTGGGCAACAAGAGTTATGAGATAGTTTTATATAAATGAGAAAAAGAGCACTGCCATTATGGGATTACAGTGTAGCCCTATGGGAATTCAAGTGGTGAGGAATATATAACATTGCGCTGACAATACCCAGCATAGACACTTTATTGTTCTCATATTTTTCTTTGCAGCATCTACACATCGAATACCAAAATATTATTTTTAATATGTGTGCAAAATATATACCCTGAAGTGAGGAAAATTCTTTCATTTTTGTTGAAGGAATAGAAGACCAAGTGCTAGACTGAGGCAGTGCATGTGTGCAAAGAACAGGGAGAGCTGAAGAAGCCTCTCTTTCTGAAGTACCTCTCTACTCCAACTGCAATCCATCATAGCTGCCTCTGGGACACTAGCCACTGGGAAGGGTGTGGGGAATGGCTCCACCCTTCAGCCAGGGAGTGCACGTTACACACTTGGAAGTAGTATAATAGTGGGTATACTCCGCTCCCTCTACCCCCTTAACTCTCTCTGCACCACCACCTACTCAGAGCTCCAGCTAAAAGCTATGATGCAGCCCAAAGAAAATTAAGCCTGAACTTTGGTACGCTGCACAGTGAATGTTTCTGAACTAGGGAATATAGTTTGAACATTAGTTTTTAAGCAACTTATTTTTGATATTTCCGTTGCATTCACAGGGCTTCTCCTTCTGTCTGTTAATTTACTATGAATTCCCCACCCCTTTGTTTAAGATTATTTAGCCTACATGATATGGCACCTTGTTTTAGTACAGAAGGTGGTGCTGGGGTTTGAATCCAGTCTAACTCTTATGGTATTAAACATCTGTTTATATACTTCTACCTCGATATAACGCTGTCCTCGGGAGCCAATAAATCTTACCACGTTATAGGTGAAACCACGTTATCTCGAACTTGCTTTGACCCGCCGGAGTGCGGAGCCCCGCCCCCTGGAGCACGGCTTTACCGCATTATATCCGAATTCACGTTATGTTAGGGTAGAGGTGTACCAGTATTTCCTCTGAGTGGGATATGGAAAAACATGATTCCGTCACTTACTTATGTTCTAAATCAAAACAAGAGAGTGTAACATCAATAAAAAACATCAAGCATCTGATTTTTTTCCAAATGGACAGAAGCCCAAGTACACACCTAATTAGCAAGTACGGTTACTGAAATTGCACACCCAGATTAGGTGTGCCTAAGTGTAACCGGGCATTTCTCATAAACTCAGTTAAATGCTCCAGTGCTTCTTCAGTATTTTTAATTCTGGTCACTGTAAACAGAACTGTACAAACAGAAGCTTTTGCTTTTAAATCAGACTTTTTCTCCTGTCCTATTACTTTAATTATATTGCCGTTGTTTGTTTATGAATTTATTTTGACACAACAGCACACTGCTATGTAAATGACTGTGATGAACCAAACTGTGGATTTCAGAATTCTGAGGCATAAAGACCATGCAGCATGGGACATTACAGTCTTCCCTCCTACTCACCCACCTACACATAATGCTTCAGGGTCCTTTCATTACCTTATTTTTTTCAATTTTCATATTCAATTTTTTTCCCTCTCTCCAAGAATCAGATAAATGCATAAATGTAATAGATAAATGTAAAGAAAAAATTGACTTCAGAAGTTTAGCTTAAGCTAAGCAACATGCCAATATTTTCATTTTATAATAGTGCTAGTTCATTAATTCCAAGTGAAACCAGACTTCAGGTCAGTGACTTTCTACTCTCAATCTTTTCATCTCATTAAAAAAAAAATACCCTGAATCGCCCACTGTGATGGACAGGAAATTTTTTTAAAGATACTGAGTAATTAAATGTGTCTTTTGTAAGCATCCATCCGGGAAAACTACAGTTCACCCAACTGTTGTGTTTTGGAGGTTTTGGTTTTTGTTTTCCGTTTTCCAAGCTAACTCAAGGAGATTCTTTTACTCACATTCTATTCAGAGTCCCATTTGCAAGAAATAGGATACCTGAAACCGAACAAACTTGGGCTCATATTGCACGATTCCTCTACAAGCATTTGTCTTTAAACCACCTTAATTCCCAGTTCACTGCTCTATTGTAAACACTGGGCTCGTTGCTTTCACTCTGCCTACAGTGCAATGGGTTGTGAGGACACCAAGGGGGGGCTAAACTAAGTTCTTTGTTGCATCTACACAAAGTAGTAAATGAAGCATGCGGCTCAAATTTCTCCTGCATTGGCCAGGCCCTTAGTGCTTTTCCTCATGCAGGTGAGGGGTTTAAAGCTATCGTTTTCTTTCCCAAATGCTTCATCTTTCAACTTTATCAAGCAAGGCAAAAAACTTAAGGCTCCGTTTTGCACTAACTGTTCCCATCAGATTCTGACGCATATCTTGATGAAAGCTAGGCTGTGATGGAGCAAAATCAAAAGAGGAAGAAATTTCACCCCTGTGAAATGATGCTTAAAAGGAAAACAGCCTTGGGAAAAAAAGTTCCTCATTGAGTAATTAGCCATAATAAGCTTAGACAGACAACAGATCTAATGAGTGCTCTTAAAAGAGTTGTTGGGGGAACAAAAGAGAGATTTTCTGCAAGGGACTACAAACAACTCTAAAAAGTGGAAGGTGGAAAAGTTGGCAAATTTCTCCGTTTAAATTATAACAAACTACACATGGCTGTCTGTCTCGCAGATCGGTTTCATGATTCCAACTTGAGCTAGAAGGGGAGAACAGCCTTTTGTGCAAGTACACCTCTTTCTTTTTTTCTTTCTTTCTCAAAGCTAGATATATCTCTAAAGCAGAAACCAATCCACCTATTGTACATCCAGGGCCCATTCCTGTAAGTTCACCCTGCTGTGAGATGTCAATGGGAGTTGAGAATGCTCAACCCTTTGTACTAATCTTCTTCAGGGTTGAAAGTCAGCACCTCTTTCTCTCTCCTTCTCTGCTGAAAGGTCTTGCTCTCACAATGAACAATCAGATTTCCAAATATAAATATTAACAGCTTAGAAATTCCTTCATCAATGCAGCAAGGTCTCAAAAGCTTTCAAGAGATACTTAGGTACTTAAGGTCTCCATTTTCCTAGTGCCTGAGATCCCATTACCCTAGTGCCTGAGCCCATCACACTCTTTAAGGTATTTATCCTCACAACACTCTGTGATGTAGGGAAGCACTATTATCCCCATTTTACAGATGGGGAACTGAGGCACAGAGAGATGCACTCAGCATTTGACACCTTCAAAAATTTGGGCCTACATGACTTGTCCAAGGCTACGCAGGAAGTCTGTGCCAGAGCAGATGACTGAACCAGGGTCTCCAAGATCTATGCCAGCATCCTAACCGCTGAACAATTCTTCCTCTCCAATTCTAATTAACACTCAGAGATGTTTTTGGTAGCACGACGGGACACTCAACAAAACACTGCACTTCAGTACTCATGCTGTACTTTAAAAAAGAAAAGCAAAGTGGCAGTTGCAGAAAATTTTTCCTTTCGGGGGAGTTTCAATTATTGGATCGTTGGCTCTTTGCCAACTGCCAGGCTGTAAATGAAGGCACATGTAACGCGAGGTCGAACTGACTGCCGTTTTATTAAAAACAACTATTTGAACCAAATCAACCAAACTTAAGCCAATCAACAAATCCAGGCCAAACTGGAGCCAGACTAATTTCAGTTAGTAATTTGGGAAGAGTCCTGGGGACAGCCTCTCCCTGTCTCAGCTGATGCATTGGCCCAACTGCAGACAATGGCAAAATTCTCATTGACTTACTGCCACCAGGATTTCACTCATGTAGTTTTCAACGCTATGACTATAGAAACTTACTATTGCACTCAACTGATAAACGTTAACGGAGTTTCTTTTTTGCATGTATTCACAATAGAATTATGTTCTGGAGGCTGGTAGCGTCCAGTTTTGGATCACCAACCCATGCCTATAATGAAGTATTGGGAAAACACAGGGATGAAACAAAGTCACTGGTTCTAGTCACACTGTAGACTGCTGGCCTGTCTCTCCAGCCCAGGAAGGATTGGGATCATAGCTAAAAAGTCTGCTGCAAGCTCTTTTTTCTCCAGGCTTCAGCTTTATTTCCTCTATACACCACAATTTCAGCACATCGATTGTCCCTTCACCCCTAACTCAGGGTCTATCTATTCCCTACACGTGTACCCACCCTATCAGTCATTTGATGAGGGTATGTCTACACAGCAGCTGGGAGATGCGATTCCCAGCTCAAATAAGCAAACATGCTAGATCTGCTTGAGCTAGCGCCTAACAGTAGCCGTGTGGCCACGGCAGCACAGCAGCGGCTAGCCCCCGAGTATGTATCTAGACATCAGGCAGGACTGTACTAGCCATCATCCATGGTACCATGGCTACTCGGCTACTTTAGGCACTAGCTTGTGCAGAGCTAGCGCATGTACGTCTACTTGAGCTGATACACCTCCCAGTTGCCGTGGAGACAGTCCAAGTCACCATACTCCAGGGCCTGCCACAAGTGCCAGTCTGCTTCCTGTAGCTCTTTCCTCTTGACCCAAGAGCTTTTTAACACGGCCTCCCTGCTCTTGATGGCGCTCTGCCCCAGCTGAGACACTTGCTGCTTTTATAATCCTTTGCTCCCTAGCTGATCAGTCTCAGCTGGCAGGTAGCTGATCCCTCATAGGTGATGCTGGGCCCAGCTCTCCTTAAAGGGCCAGCCAGCCCGTGACACACACACTTTGATTTTAAATGGTACACCCCATAATTCACAGGTAATAACCTCAGCAGGCTTTATGCCAATGTTTGCACAATAATTTTCTTCGAAGATCATTTGATCACACTTTTTTGGAATTCAAGATACTGCATTTCTCTCTAGAGAAAGCAGTAGTCCAGATGTTAAGAGATGTAAATAAACCATAATGCAAATTCTAAATTTACTTTTCATCTCTAAAACACTGAAATTTGTAGTCAGGACTAAGTCTGAGTTCTCTCTCACTCTCAAGATAGCTGACTATACAAGATTTGGTTCATGAACTCTTTTTTTTTTTTTCACATTTACTAAATTGAACCTGGAAGCTTTACCTAAAATGACTAATTCTGTTTTGCATTTGTGATGAAGAAAGATTCAAACAGGAAACAACCATAAATATGTTAGTGCTAGACTCATCATTTAAATATAAAAGCCTAATTAAAAGGTGAGTAAGCATTGTCTAAAGCTGGTGTCTTTTTGCCCTGTGCTTGTTATAAACCCAAGCCAAAGAATCAACCTCGGCTTCCAACATACACGTTGCTTGCTTTACTCTTATAAAGGTTAGGCTAAAAGTGTGTCTAATGGATCTGTAATGGTGATCATCTGACAATGAGTTTATTTAGACTGCTGGGCTTTGGGCAGATATGCTGAAACAAAGTCATTTTAGTCAAGGTGCGGGTAAGGTAGCTGCACCCACTAGATACAAAGAAGATACAGGAGAATTGAAACTATAGTTGCTGGCAAACTAAATGCAGGCCTCATGCATGGCAGAAGTGCTGACAATACCATGGTATTGACAGTACAATGGAATCAAGCAAAAAAAATTTAAAACCCTGCGTTGCCTCCTTGCCCCTGATCAAGTTATCTATGCTTTTTGTGAGCCTGATTCACTGCAAATTGTTCTAATTCTTTTCAGTCTTTTGCACTGTTAGTTTATTTGTAAGTATTTATTTCAGACATCTAGAAGGAACATGCATGCAGACACAGATACGGTCACCCAAGAATTTGGGGTGAAATTCTGGTGCTATCAAACTCAATGGTATCTCTCCCATTAACTCCAGTAGGGCCCAGAATTCAGCCCTGGAAACAAAAATGGATTTGTTTAAGCAGCAAAATATTTTTCTTTATAACCATGGCATTTCATTTCAAAGGAGATCAAATTAAATATAGAATTGAAACAAATGGCAAATAATTACATTTCACTTTAGTAAATATTAAAATTCTTACTTCAAAACCAGCATGTGCAAAATCAGATGTGTTTTAATTAAATTCAAAACTTTATCATATAAACATTTTATCCATTCCACCAAAAAACTTTCATGAAATGAACTATTGTGCTTCCAGACCCACACAGACAAGCTTTCTATTAAAATGGTTTTTGTTCTTCAAGGCAAGTTAATTACCCTGAATTAAAATATACAACACAGTGCAAATTATATTTTAAACAAGTATAAATAGTAAATCCATGTAATAGAATAGAATTACAATTTTTAGGACATCTTTTTTTATTTCAGGTACGGTCCTACCCCTTACATACGAGTAATGAGTTAGATAATAGGGTGGAAGTACCTACGCAACCATTATGCATTCAGCAACACATGCAGAGCACCATACCTGTTGTGCACCCACAGGCCAGGATTGAACTAGGACTAGATCTGCAAAGAGATATAGGCACATCACAGCCACTTCAGGCACCTACATCCAAAATTGAGAACCTCATTACCCTGGCTCAGCTGCCATCTAACTCTGCAGTGCCCATGCTTCTACCGATAAAATTCCCTAGATGCCTAGAAATCATTGGATCAAGGACTTAACTTGAGTCTCCCACACCTCAGATGACTGTCCTAACCACTGGGCTATAGGGTCATTCTCTCTCTTGCTCTCTTTCCCTGGCCCTGTGTGTATATAAATAGTTATACAAAGCAGAATGGCTTCAACAGAAGAGACGGAGGAGACCCATCCACCCAAGAATATCCCATATCTCAGTGGTTAGAGCACTCACCTAAGGGGTCTAAATCCCTGCTCCAAATGAAGCAGAATGGAGATCTGGGTTCAGGTCTCCCACATGTTGGGCAAGTGCTCTTATCATTGGGCTAATGGTTATAAGACTGCCGCCTCCTCCTCCTCCACTGTAGGTTCCTCCCCACCAAAGAAAGGGTGTTACTCACCGTCCCAGAGCACCCTCTTGCAGCAAGATTCATGGCACTTCCGCCTCAATTTCCTCACAACCATCTTCAGCCCACTCCTGCTGTAGAGATGACCTGACCCTCCAGCCAAGGCACTTTAAAGCATTCAACCCCTTTTGGGGTAATAGATTCCCTTAGTCCAAGTCCAGCACAACAACAAAACAAAGAGTCGTTGGCCCCTCACTGGGCTCAGCCTTCAGCCCCCTTCCTTACAGGTGAGCTCCCCATAGCAACAACTTGTCTCACTGCCAGCTCCTCCTGGGCTCTAATCCTCCCACCCATCCAGGTCAGGTCTACTCTCCTACCAAGGACCTCTGGCAGGCCACAGCCTCAGCGAGTTCCTAGCTCAGTCCCAGCTTCTTGCCTCACATCAGTGCAGCCTGTCCACTCTCCTCCACAGCCAGCACTCAACGGCAGCACTTTCCTCCTTTTAAGTCCTAACTCCTGCACACATGTACTGGAGGATGGGGGTCTACTGAACAGAGCTGACTGACCCAAGGTCACTTGGCCCTTAAAGGCATGCTGCCTTGTTACAGGCACTTCACTCCAACAGAGGTTCACAACTGTGAATTCCAAATGGAGACAGATGTCCAAATCCCTCGAGAGATCGGGCCACACCCCTCTTGTTGGCATTTCCCATTGGCAGCTCCCCACTCAACTTGCTGGCTGGCTTTTGCAGATTACATTCTTCAGTGCCTAAACTACAACCCCAGGGAATTATGCAAGGGAAAAAAAATCAAAATTTTGCAAAATTAAATCCTTTTACTATTACTAATAAATTATAGCACTACTTGAACCTTCTTTAGAAATATCTGCAGGTATTTTGTATTTATATAGCACATCGAGCCCATTTTATCACAAAATCTGTAGTGTTTTATCATTCCTTGAACAAAAAGAAGTGACCCAGCAGGTGTGATTTTGAAAACTAAATAAAGTTGTTAAATAAAGGACTTGTTAAATTGAGATTAGTTTTTATAATTTTCAGCAAAATGACCATTTTCCTGCAGTAAATTAGATGCTCACATCTTTTCAAAGTCCATGTGGAAAACAACAAACCAATGCTTTAAGTCCTGGTACTAGCTCAAGTGCTGCGTAATGTAACAAAATTATTGTGTAGCTATATTGGGTCCTTCTCTCATAGTGCTTATCAAAATACTAGCACCATCAGCAAAAATAAAATAAAATAAAGCCTCAATAAGACTAAACCAATGGATTTTTTTGTTAACGAAGTCTTTTTAAATTCCAAGATCGATATAAAGGAACACCAGCTCTTTCAGTTTGTCTTCTGAAAGAAAACGACTGACTGGAGAGGCCAAGATTATGCAGCGAGTTGGCGTGTTCAGTATCAGCTATGTTTGTTACAGCATTTATGTATCTGAAAGCTAATGTTTTCAAATTCAGAAGACAGTCGGCCATTGATGACCAAAACATGGCAATGTCAACATCCCAGATTTCTGTGTGAGCAACAGGTACTGCACATGTGCAAAAAGGCATTCACACTTCTGGAAATCTGTTTCTGCAGTTGGTTTTACTGGAAGATAAAATGCTGACCTGGGATCTGGGGGTTATCGTCTAAACTTCCATGTGGTCTTTAACACAGAAGAGAACTCCAAAGCTGGGCTGGGATTTTCAAATTGACCATTCAAGGATTTACACACATGGGCATTCAAATCCCATAGCTGACTTTGATAATCTTAGTCATAAACTATATTGAGACAGAACATATTTATGGTGCCAGTCTAGTCTGTTCACTATTACACACTGCATTATTTAAATCAATATAACTCCATTTAAAGGTGAAATTCTAAAATTGGTTTGTCTGCCATCTCTTCTTGTACAGTTCACAAATACTCAAAGTCAAGGACTCTTTTAGGTTTCTGATAATGTGTCCATCTATCTACCAATGCCTGAAAAAAAAAATCAGCAGTTCGATGAAATGCATCTGGATAAGTTCAGCCCAGAAGAGTCAGCAATGACGTGGGCCGGAAGGGACAAACATTCTGAGAAACATGGCAATGTGTGTCCACAAGTCAACAAGGGAATCAGACCACACAGAGTCAAGATGGGGTGGAGCTTCTTGGTTTTGTTGACTCATCAATAACCCTCAGCTAGAGCTGGTCAAAATTTCTGGATTTTGTTGTTCTTGAAATAAAAATATTTTGCAAACATTGTTCAGTTTTGGTACATTTTTATAGTTTGATGAAAGAGCTCTAAAAAAAAGAGGAAAATGTCATTGTGTGTTGAATTTAAATTTTATTTCCTTTTGAAGTAAATTTTTTTTCAATGTTTTTCCATCAAAAAGTCAACATTTGCTGACAAAAATGTTGAATGAAATTGTTGTGTTCAAAATTTTGTGGAAATAGAACTGGATTTTTCAAACAGCTCTACCATGGACACAAAGATTGCCACAATACTGTATTTTTTTTCTTTAGTCAAACACAAGTTATTAGTCTCAACACAGGAGTAACTGGTGAAATTCCATGGCTTGTGTTATGCAGGAGGTCAGACTAGATAACCCAATAGTCCCTTCAGGCCTTAGAATCTATTAACCTTATTTCTCCTTCACTCAGCTTGCAGGCTGCACCCACCCTTCTGGGTTGAGGACTTAGCCACAGGGATCCAGTCCATCATTGTTCCAGGTTAAAGGATTGTTAGTCACTCAACACATCAGGCCACAACTCAGTTAGAAAAGCTGAAGCTGCCATACCACATAATAGCAAACCTCAATAGTGACAAAAGATGATGTAGACACATAACATGTGTGTTTTGCAAACTCTACTGACTCTTCATTTGCTTCAGAGCAGGTTTCAAAGGCCTGATACTAAACCACAAAAGTCTAGAACGTAACACACCTCAGAGCCCCTCCACGATCCCTGAAGCTACGATGCAGCCAAGGTCTGGCTGTTAGGCACTGATAACAGAGTATTCCTGGTGGTACAACCCAGAATATGGAGCTTCTTGCAGAGGATTGGACTGAGCATGGCACGCTCTCTCTCTCTCTCACTCACTCTCTCTCTAACACACACACACACACAGGCTCCTATGCTTAGAGAAGCAGAAATAGGAAAAGTACCTCGAAGGCCTGGTCTACACTGGGGGGGGGGTGTCGAACTAAGGTACGCAACTTCAGCTACGCGAATAGCGTAGCTGAAGTCGAACTACCTTAGTTTGAACTACTTACCCGTCCTCATGGCGCGGGATCGACGTCTGTGGCTCCCCCGTCGACTCCGCCACCGCTGTTCGCAGTGGTGGAGTTCCAGAGTCAACAGGAGCGCGTTCGGAGTTCGATATATCGCGTCTAGATGAGACGTGATATATCGAACTCCGAGAAATCGATTGCTACCCGCCGATATGGGCTTTTGTACTCTTCGGTTTTATGCAACATTTAGATACCAAGTGCTACATGTAAACCTTATGTAATTACATTACTTTATGTTAAGAGCCAGCAGAGGGAGCACAAGCGCACCAAACAATTTTGTGTAAGTCCTACAATAACTGTTAGCTCGGTGAGTACATTGCATTTTCACTTTCCCAGTGACAGAGTTGTGAATTTCCAAATAATTCTTTAATCAGAATTGTTGTTTATTATATTTTTGATTCTGTGAAAATGCCTAGAAACCTGGTAGAGATATATGTAAAGTGTACATGCAATGCTATTTGCCTTGTGTGGGCAAGCATCATGGCTGTATTCACAAATGGAGTAACTCCAACCACAGACAGCTGGTTGTGGTCATTTGCTCATTCTGCAATTCCCAAACGGGGCACATCAACATAATAACATTGGGCACAAGTTACCACTCTTTGGAAGTCTGGCCCATACTGTCGCTTATTTGGGATATTAAACATTAAGAAGAACAGGATGACTATTTTTTTTGCTCGTCTTTTTGTCAAACATTTTTGATGCACATTTTCCAACCGCCACTAACATATATTTAAATAAAGTTTCTCTTCACAAGAAAATGTTTTCTTAGAAATTTATTAATATAGTATAATATACTTTATAGTACAATTAATGCATCAAAACAGGATTTATTTAAAATCAAATCAGACTTTTCCCACTATATCATTTAAAGCCAAAACTTGCAGTTTTCCAGGGCTCAAGCCATGGAATTAGCCACTGTTCTATTTAGTTTTATTTGAATACCAACTTGTCTTCACTGAAAGATGTAGAAAATCTCTGTTCAAGGCCATCTGAAGGTAGGAAATCTTTAGGAAAAACACCAGCAATTAATTAGCGCTCAGCAAGGTTCTCTCCAGTCTATGATGTGAAGTAAAAGTGCGTCACATATTCAGTCCCTCACATCTGTTACAGGTCACAGATCTTTACGTGAGCACAATCTCTTATTTGCCATTTCAGCACCTCAAGGTTTCTTTCTAGCAGCACTGCTATGTTGACTTCATTTCTTGAACATGACTCTATTAAAGTAGGCAGTGGAACATTTCTTTTGGGAAGTTACAAAACTGCAAAATTATTAAAATTAAAAAGTTTTGTGGCTTTGTTTTAATTTTGGAATTATGAGCCAGATCCTCAACTGATATGTCTGCAGAGCTTCCTCCAGCCGGCTAAATGGGTAGGATCTTTTGGCAAAGTCAGCATGTTACTGTTTTTACTCTTTTTCCGACAATGATGTCTTTTTAACATGCACATTTTCTTAATTCCAGGTTTTGTCCTCCAAAAGCATATTTAGTTTATACATGAAACATCGTGACTTGCTATTTCTTTTGTGTGGGCTGTTTTTAAACTTAATTGTGTAGTACTTGCATAATAACAATAGCTTACTATTACAGAGGAGTAACAAAACCCAATACCTTGAATGAAGGGGTAACATGTTCAAGGAAAAGCAGCATTAACTCTTTCATTCTCAAAAAGCCTTCTGGACAAAAATAAACCTATTTGGATCTAGAGCAGCCACTCAGCCAGCCCTGCAGTCACACAACACTCATCGTCTTCAGTGGGAGCTGCAGGCAGGTTGACAAGTAGGACTTGGAGAAGAGAGGCTTTGGGGGAGTTTCTCTCTTTTTACTTTACTGCTGGCCGAAGTAAACTATTGATCCTTTTGATTATTTAAGGCTGCTAGCTGGTGGAGTTAATATATTGTGCATTAGTATTGCTGTTGCTGGATGGCTATTGTAAGTGTAATGATCAGTGCAGGCTGAGCTATGGGATGGGAGTTCTTTTATTAATGTCAAATCTAAAGTAAAAATAATAAATAAGTGTTTAAGTGGGACTGTGACATAATATTGCCTCTCCATCACTCTTCTGCTCTGCGCCTCTGCTCTCAGTTTCTCCTACTTCCTAGTGCCAGCTCGACAAGGAGAGCATTTTCAGATCTGACAGGCAAGCGGGAGGTCTCTTCCATCCCCTTTCCCCCCCCTTTATGATGTTGGTATGGCCCTGACAAGACTATTAGGATGTGTTTCATTGAAGGATCAGCATAAAGGCCTAGTCCTGCATTTGTTTTCTGGGTTCCCATCTCCACTACTCTAACCAGTGACTGCGACTGCCATATCTGGAGTTGAGAAGGAATTTCTCCTACCTGGTAGATTTGCCCAGCTTTCTGCCTTTCCCCAAACAGCCTAATTAGCAGGTGTCTCAGTTGTCAGACTGAAAGGCTGGGGATTATCCAGTATGTATGAGGGACACACCGAAATTGGTGAGTAGGCAGCAGGAAAGCTGAAGAGTCATGACCATGTTCCTCTTGTGAGACTGGGTGGTTTAATAGCCATAGACTGTGCTCAGTCAAAGAAAGGAAAGTTGGTCAATGGTTAAGGCATTAGCCTAGGACTTGGGAAACCAGAGCTCAATTTCCTGCTCTGCCACAGACTCCCCATGCGACCTTGGAGAAGTCACTTAGCCTCTTTGTGCCTCAGTTCCCCATTTGCAAAATGGGGATAATAATAATACCTAGTTCTTATACCGCGCTTCTCATCAGTAGGTCTCAAAGTGCTTTGTAAAGGAAGTCAGTATCATTATCCCCATTTCCCAGATGGGGAAAACTGAGGCATAGAGAGGTGAGGTGAGTGGTGCAAAGTCACCCAGCAGGCCTCTGGCCAAGCCATCAAGAGAACCCAGGTCTCCTTAGTCCCAGTCCAGCGCTCTATCTCTTTGGCAACACTTTCCTACCTCCCAGGAATATTGTGAGGATATTAGACACCCACAGCTGGCCTGTGCCAGTTGATTCGGGCTCACGGGGCTCAGGCTCAGAGGTGTGGTAAGATGTTCGGCTGCGTGTGTGTGTTTTTGTTTTAGGCTCTCTTCCTCGTACAAGAGGCTGTTTAATTGAGGTGCTGAAGTTCTGGTGTGGGCTGCAGCCCAAGCTCCGGGACCCTCCCATCTCCCAAGGTCCTACAGCCCAAGCTCCAGCCTGAGCACAAACATCTCCATTGCAACTGAACAAACGCATAGCCTGAGTCCCGTGAGCCCAAACCAGCTGGCACAGGCCAGCTGCGGGGTTTTAACTGCAGTGTCGATATACACCAAAGGTACAATATGGGTCAGCTGGATTTGAGCAGAAATCCTTTTGTCATTTTGCCAGATGTGCCAAAAGTATGTATGTTGGTGGTGGTAGGGAAACTACTTATTCAGGGGAGCAACGGCAAGATACAGAGAGAAGACGATTTCCAGCAGAGAGTTAAAAAAAAATTATCCTGAAGAGCAAGATTTAATAGAGCTACTGCCATTTTTTTACTGCTCTGCTATTACTTACGATTTTTGAATATATAAATGAGAATTACTTGACTGACAGCCTCTTTATCAATAGTATAATCAGCCTTCTTTTGTTGGAATAAGTCATTTATTTCCACAGGAGCAACATTTATTTTAACTGTAGAAATATAACCTATTTATTTCCAGTGTGTGCAAGTAACTCTCAGTGGTATAAAGGAACTGAGAAAGATAATTTTTCTTATCTGCACAAAGAATAATAATAATATTAATAATAATAATAAAAAGACTATGGAATACACTGTTAGTGATCTAAAGACTAAGTTTATATTTCCACACTAATATTGGTTTGTGAGCAGAAATTTGAAAGTCTACAATGGAATTAAATTTGTGATAATTCAGTTTTACTAAATGTAACTTTAATAGACAAATGTCTTGGCCTTTATCTGTTATTTTATCTCCATGCTGTGAATATTCTCAGTATGGCTATGCCATTTAAGGGTAATGCTGCTCTACTACTGTTGGTGTTATTAAAATAAATTCTTCTATTTTATTTCCAAAGAAAATACAAAATAATAAAAGTATGTCACAAGAGCTGGATACAGAACGTGTTTCTGCATACAGATGTGTGCTGATTCCTCCTTGACTGAACATGATCATATTTTTAGGTACTATAATTAATAGCTAACAGCTTTAAAATTCTCTCTAAATATTCATTATTAGAGGGAAAACTGAAAAGGTCTAATCCATTTTAAACATCTCTGACAGCTGCCATTAAAGCATCCTTGCGCACGTTGTGGTAGATATTTATATTTAGTCAGCACAGAGATGGATCGTGGGAGTCCACATCCTATGTTACATTTTTCCCTCTCTATTAGACATGTGAATTGGAAGAGATGTCAGGTACATTTTAAAGAAACAACATATTCTTAAACCTTCCCTCAAACATATAGGTTAGCTGTAGTCTTCCATTTCAAAAAGATTATGGGCTATATTGTGCCTGTCAGGCACAGCCAAGAGTAAAGCACAATGCCTCTTAGCACTCCTAACATGTATGGGAGGAAATAATTTGTGATACCCTTTTAAAGGATCATCCTATTCCTTCTCCCTCCCAGTGGCTGGCATGCAGAGCTGAGCAGCAATACAGGGGGAAGCAGAGCCATTGCTCCACCTATTTTCATTCCTCCCTTCCCTCTTATCCATTGAGATCCTGACACCGTAACTCAGGCAAAGCTTTCTTTACTGACTTACATGGGAGTGTAAAACTGCTATTCTTTCCTACAAGGGCTACAAGGCTGATTATTTTAAAGGTCTAAGATGCTATTGCAAATGTCACTTCTGCCCCCTAATCTGCCTGCATTTTCATATCAACTAATACCTTTTATTTTCCTTGCTAAATATAGGTTTCAAAGTCAAGGGTTAAGGAATGCATTTTATGACTTAAGATTCTTTCTGCCTTCAGTGATAATCTTCGCTTGGCCTCGTAAAATGCCGACTTGCGAGTCTCAGGAAACAATAAACAGGAAAACCATTGGATGTAAGCAACTGTGTACATGCTCGTTTGCATATACATTCATTTGGGGACTACAATTTTATTTTTATTCCTTCTTTTATGAAATCATTTGAGAGTTATGCTGAAAACGGTAACTGCAGAGTGTGGTTAATCAGAATCAGGGAGCCTTTTTTCACAACACTGATATAAGTCGTATAAGTGATATGGCCTGACCTTACAATCGATGTGCTCCCAGAAAGTTACAATTAACAATTTTTCAGACTGAAATGCACGACTGGCAGCAATCCATAATCCTGACACAATGTCGCTGGTGCCAAAGGGCATCCACTGAGTGCTGCCTTTGCATTTTTTAAATGTTTTATGAGCTCAAGACTCCAGGATTAAATATCTTCACTTTGGCAAGCACCCTGCCATCTACTGATGCTGTGGGCACAAAAAACAAACCAAAACCTGCTTAGCCCTTATGTCAAGTCTCCTTATCCTGAAATTCTCCAATTCAAGGGCTCTGAATGTTATAATCTAAGCTCTCAGCTTCAGATCCATTACTGTTGACTATTCTTTACCCTTGCACTAACTTTTTTTGGGGGGAGGGAAGGGGGGCGTTTGCTGCAAACAGTCAAAAAAAAAAAAGAGAGAGAGAGAGAGAGAGAGAAAGCCGATGAGTCTAGCACACATATTGTGGATTTTTTCTATTTATGAGTCTCCTATTAACAGTATTGTAGAATTAAGCAGCATGAAGATATTTACAGTCATGGAAAAAGACAGTGTGTGTCAATTCCATAGTTGTCAGTCTGCAGTATTTACCAAACCTATTCCACAGTTTCTTAATTCCCTGCTCCCGGTAAAAATATAAAACAGCTCATCTTTTATTTGTCTGAAAACACAAAGAAAATGCCATACTCCAGCACTTCCACTTAGAGAGACTGTACAATTCCCACAATCTCAGAGTCAGGAAACCGAGAACCTATGAGAAAGGGTAAGCATGCAGCAGCCTAATCAGGATTTCCCCTCCACACAACTCTATAAAAAAACCCAAACCCATACACTGCTTTTAAAGAGAGTCATTGCTATAATCCCGAATGAGGGAAGTACAGAGTTAGCCACAATCTCTGTTTTGTAAACATCTCACAAGGAACTGTATTCTGGAAGGATTTCTCCATTTAAACTGTGTACTAAGTTTCTTCATATAAGAGTTTACTGAAAACCAGAACACCACCATAGCATCAGGTGTTTTCCCAGCTATAGAATTTTTGCTTAAAATGGTACCTAGAGGCTTGAATTCTTTTTGTCTGTCTTGCTATTAAAAGACCATATTAAAAAACCACAGCTTGCAGCCATATGGATGAACACACAAAACTAAGCTAGGCTGAGTTAGAGCCGTAACTGGATTGGAAACCTTTAGGGAGCATCTAGTCTGTATCTACACTAGCAAAATATCCATATGACTGAGTCAGTGCAATTAGCAATGGGATAGAGAGCTTACGCTATTCATCCAATTTTGGGTGCACCACATCCACACATAGCATTCCCTGAGAGTACTACGTGGGCTGTGCACTGTTGTGTGGGTGTCTCTGTCTCTGCCTGGCATAGCATCCTAGAGAAGGTGCAGAATACCTGTAAGTTTACACTACACTGAGGTAAAAATGTTAGGAGTCAGTCTACCCTAATACTCCTGCAGTTACTAGGCCTGGCTGAGCTGTTCCACAGGAATGGTGGGAGACACTCCGAAACACCTGAGTAGACAAGGCCATATCTGTTTAGTTGGCACAATAATGGTTGCAACAGGCAGAACTGTAGGGAAGATCTTTATTGAACATGCTGGGAAGCCAGTGTTACATGCTAAGAGGCCTGTGTTTGTTCAGTAGCAGCCTGGCTATCAGCTATTATTCTTGAGCTCCTGGTATCACATCAAAGTAGGTACCTCCTGAAACCTGACCCTCCTTCTCCAGTCCCATTTATCACGCAAAAAAATGAGACATAAAACATCCAACGTGTTGCACTCATTTAAGATTCTATTTAAGATTTCACAACAGCAAAACCATTCATTCCTATTAGGGTAATTACTTTAAGGAACCAATAAAATTTAATGACACTCAGAAACACTAACTAATGCAGGCATATGTATATAGCTGATATTTGAAAGAGATTGATTGTTTCTTACACAAACCAACAGACACAGAAAATCTTTCAGCTTCAACAGCTGATCAAAATTGGGTTAAGTACTTACAGGGAAAGCTGTATATCCCCAAATATTCCCCCTGATTGTTAAAGAACGCAGACATTGTCAACGGATTTCACTCACACAGGCAATCTAGAAAAAGTGCACGAACGGTATATAGATTTTGGAGGCAAGGTGTGGAATCTGTAAGTGAGATCCATGAAAGCCTCCCCCCACAATCCAGCTGAGGGTGATTTATTACATTATAGTGCCATGTCTTGAAAAAAGCAATTTTAGGTAACTATTGATTAAGTCTTCCAGTGTATCAGTGGATTACAAGTCACTATAATCAATTTCTATTGCTTTCCTGCAACTCTAGACTAAAGCCCTCTCTCTCCAGCTCCACAATCTTTTTCCAACGCTTCCAGAGGTGGCCCAATGTGAATGAAGGAAAACACAAATGTATTAGGAAAGCTGAAATTCCAAATCATCATTGGGCTTCTTAAAGTGCCTTCCCATCCCCCTAAGAATAAGCCTCTTAGAGAAGCCTCCTACTGAAGGGTCTGAGGCTTTGAGCAGTTTCCCAGATGATAAAAATTATCCCCCTATCACTTGAACAATAAAATCCAACAGCACAGAAACTCATATATTCCAATATTGTCTCATTTTCTCCTCTTGTGTACCATCATCTGTCTGTTGTCTCATGTCTTATACTTAGATTGAAAGCTCTTTGGGGCAGGGACTATCTTTTTGTTTGGTGTTTGTACAGAACCATGGGGTCCGTGACTGTGGCTCCTAGGTGCTACTGCAATACAAATTAATAATAAATAATAATAATTTAAAAACTAGGAGGTGACAAATTATGTATTTATTATTAAAACACTGAAGGTGAACTTCTGTATTCCTCTCATCTGGGTGGCCCAATAAGGACTCCAAGTGACACATTATTCAGCACGTTAATTTGGAAAGCAAGAAATGGGAAACATTAAAAAAATAAAGAACATGATAGAATAAAAATGGTATATGAATAAAATGTAAGATGAGAGAGAACTATTGGTCCCAGAACAGAATTTAAGAGTAGTCTAGCAGCTGGCATGTAAAGTTCCAGCCCATTAACATTTTAAATACCCAAGTTATCATAAAACCAGAGAAATTAAAAAATAGAAAGAGCTATTAGATAAAATAGCCCATTCTTCAGCCAAGGCTGGATTGTTATCTCAAAGAAAAAGTCAAAATATGTAGTGATAAATGGCCATGACCTCTAAATTCGATAATATAACATCCCCCAAAACATGCCATAAAGCAGTTACCAACTAGTTTTCCCTAATAATAGTGTGTAAACTTGGTAAGAGGAGGAAATACAATTGAACATTCCTGTGTTCTCTGTATTCTGACACATCTACCTGTCGAAAGAAATTTTTCCTCAGAAGTTCTCAAACGACGACTATAATTTTTATTCTTTATTAATAGCAGCCATACTTCCTTACAAAAATGAAAGCAATAAATGTCAGTTTAAATATACTAAACTTGCAGTACTGAATGCAAGAAAAGTTATTCAGTGACTATATACAGCATTCCAGTATAGGAAATGTAAAATATACCAGAAATTATTTTATCTAAAAATATACCAGAAATTATTTTATCTAAAAAACATTCAAAGATGTTTTTTAGAAATAACTAGTATAGTAGGGATTTATATTGTTGTATTTCCGCATTAGGAAACTAAAACAATGAAATAAAAATGACAACAAATCCATATAGTAGTTAGACCCTCAATAAAAAAATTGCTGAGGCAGCTTCTAAGATATCTTCTCAGTAAGAAGTTTTAAGATGACATAAAAGCATTTGACATGGTGCCACATGGAAAATTATTTGTTATATTCAGGAAGATGGGGATCAGCACAAGCATTGGAAGGTTGATACGGTATTGGTTAAAGGAGAGAAGGCAACAAGTTGTGTTGAAAAGTGAATTATCAGACTGAAGGGTGGTTACTAGCAGAGTTCCTCAAGGATCAGTTTGGGGACCAACCTTATTATTTTTATTAAATACCTTGGCACAAAAATTAGGAGTGTGCTAATGAAATCTATTGATGATACAAAATTGGGAGGCATCACGAATACAGAGGAGGATTGGAATATTATAGAGAAACATCTGGATGAAAAGTATTAATCCCAGTGTTTCTCAAACAGGGGTCACCGCTTGTGTAGGGAAAGCCCCTGGCAGGCCAGGCTGGTGTGTTTACCTGCCCCGTCCACAGGTCCAGCCAATCGCGGCTCCCACTGGCCGTGGATCGCTGCTCCGGGCCAATGGGGGCTGCGGGAAGCAATGTGGCCGAGGGACGTACTGGCATCCGCTTCCAGCAGCTCCCATTGGCGCAGAGCAGCGATCCGCGGCCAATGGGAGCCACGATCGGCCGGACCTGCAGATGGGGCAGGTAAACACACCAGCCCGGCCCACCAGGGATTTTCCCTACACAAGCGGTGGCCCCTGTTTGAAAAACCCTGATTAATCCCATTGTACAGATCAGTGGTAAGACCGCATTTGGAATATTGTGTACAATTCTGGTCACCCAAGTTCAGTAAAGATGAATTTAGAACAGGTGCAGAGAAGAGCTACTAAAATGATCAATGAAATGGCAGGCCTATTTTATGAGAGAAGACTGGAAGAGCTTGAGTTGTTCAGTTTATCAAAAAGAAGGATGAGAGGTGATAAGATTGCTCTCTATAAATACACTAGGGGTAAATACCAGAACTATTCTAGTTAAAGGACAAAGTTGGTACAAGAATAAATGGCTATAAAGTATCATGGACAAATTCAGGTCGGAAATTAGAAAGGGGTGGGGAACAGCCTCCCAATAGGAATTCTGAGGGCAAACAACTTAATTAGTTTTAAGAGACAGTTGGACAAATTTATGAGTGCAATTGTATGAGGGCGTTTCTTGTGATGGTCGGGGGCAGACTCAACAGCCCTGGGGCTCACTGCTGGTTTATGTCTTATGTTCCTAAAGCTCATGCGTCAGAGTTTCAGCTGGCGACTGGCAAGGGTCAGGAAGGGATCTCCCCAATGTATTCTAAGAGAGTTTTTTATTACTCTCCTTCCTCTGAAGCATCGCGGATGGCCACAGAGATGGGACATTGGGTGGGGTGGGACAGGGCTGTATGGTGGTACCATGCATTCTCTCTCTAGATGCTTGGCTGGCTGGTTCTTGAACTGCTCCCCTCTTGCAAAAAGTGCTACAGGATCCGTAATGCTCATAACTGGTCAAGAGTTTGGTTTCAGGGCTCAGTAATAAAGGCATTAATTTAATTGAGAATTGTGTGGCTAAGTCCCATAATCCACTTTAAACATCTCAATTAGTGCCTCTAGCTGCATGAATATAACACCACATTGGAGCACAGACAGCAGGAAGAGGTCTATCTAGTGTCTCAATAATTTCTTTTGGTGTGTTCCCTGGAAATGTCCCATCAAAATACAGACCTGGACCAACACCACTTACACTGTGAAATCCATTAGGATTACAGTATAAAGCGGCACAAGCTACAGTTGAAAATATGCTAACATATTGAAACAGCTGACAGATAAGAACACAAAATAAGGAAAAACTCCAGCAAGTATCTGAATAGACAAAAATATCCCTCTGCAACATTTCTGGAGTCTGCAGTATGCAATGTGACATTAGGGTTTTCCAGTCAACAGGGAGCAGAATGCTTGATTGAAAATAGTAATTTTTGCTCCATTGTACTGTGTGTCAACGCAATAAAAGCTTGATATTCTATAATTGGCACCCAGAGAAATGCTTTCTTCAACATAAACAATGTAATGCAGTGTAATTACAAATGAACATAGGATACAGTTTTGGGCACTGAGGTCTGCACAAGCATTCTTAATAGACTCAAATCAGAAAGATCTATTTCAAATCACTGTGTTGGAAGTGTTCTGGACATCTGACTTTACCAACAAGAAACTAATACAAAG
The DNA here is from genome assembly GCF_016161935.1 of Mauremys reevesii. Lineage (NCBI taxonomy): Eukaryota > Metazoa > Chordata > Testudines > Geoemydidae > Mauremys > Mauremys reevesii. The sequence goes on along the minus strand of NC_052635.1, from coordinate 40,734,779 downwards.
GAAGAAGCCACAACGAAGAGGAACAATTGACAAGATGTCTTAAGAAAGAGAAATTTGATCGTTACCGAGTATGGACCAGGTTTATAGTTTAGAAAAATGTGGATTTATACTTCTGCATAATGCCCATATAGGCCATACTCCTATCAAGATGTGAGGTCAGTGATGAGATGGACTTGGCTAAGATCTGCACACCTCTGTTGGCTAACTACTAAATAGAACGGAACATTTGTAAAGAGGCTTTTGCTCGCACTACACTAAGAATGGAAGTTTGGCCTTCTCTGCATAGGAAAGTTGTAGCAGTTAATTTACCTGTTTTAAAACCAATGTAGTTAAACCAATGCAAACCCCATGTGGGTACTCCTCATTCAGTTTAGGAGTGGCTTATTTTGGTTTAGTTTAAACCTGTTCCCAAATGATTTAAGCAAACCTAAAAAAGCCACTACTAAACCAAAATAAAAGTGTCCATATAGGGGTTTGCATCAATTTAAGTAAACTGGTTTAATTTCACACTTTAGGTGAAAATGATGCAACATTCTCATGTAGACAAGTCCTTAATTAACCCTAAGCCTTTGTCAGTGTGAGGAAAATACTACAGAGCACCCCACACTCATTAATAAAAACAACTTCTATAGATGCCTAAACAAAGGAAATTTGAGTTTTCTGTCCCAGGTATTCCTTTGTACATGGTTAACTTTTGGTACATTTCTTGAGGACAATTTTTTTAAACTGCTGTTTTTTGAATGATCACAGTGTTTTATTTAATTCCTTTGTATAATAAAGAAACAATAACTGTATTGTTACACACTGGACTGGGTATTGTTATTCACAGACAACCACACCTGTGGAAGATCAGAAGTGTTCCAGCTGTTTCCCATGCCTGGTAATCTCCCAGAGGTGTGATTTTTCCAGGATACCAATAATCACATTTTGTGTGTTCATATAAAAGGTGCTATTTATCATCAAATCAAAAATTCGCCAACCTTGCCATGCTGAGTTTGTGACTTAATCTTAAAACCACACCTAAATAAAAAAAATGTAAGTCTGATTTGCTGTAACTAAGTAAACTGTAACCTTTTATTCAATATATTAATTATATAATAAAACCCAATCTTGTAGTTATTGTACTGGCCATTTTCTTGATAGTTATCCATTAATAAATTGTCTAAAACATTACATAGTACATACCGTATATAAATAAATATCAAATCACATAAATACAATGACATTTTTCAACAGTCATATCTGTCTAGTGTTGCTGACTTTCCAAGATATATTTATTATGGTGACTAATACATCATCATAACATTAAGCAACAAAATCTCTTTATCTCATTAGCTTTTAGTATCAGCCATCAGGTTTATTAGCACAGGGACTATTTGTGTGTCCCCTTGAAGTCCATAAGAGATTTGCCTTGGTAAAATCTGCAGCATTTGGACTTTTCACCCCAGATGCTAAGCCTCTCGAGGTTAACGTTATGTGAAAACTCAGGCACTTCCCAGATCTTTTCTGCATCTGGCAGTAACAAGCTTTGCATAAGTCTTCATATTCAAAGGCATCAAAATAGTATGCAGTGAAGATCTGCTATTTTAATAGAGTGAACCTCAATTTTATGAATACCAATCTTATGAATGACCAGTTTTTCCAGAGCAGGGCAAAAAACCCCACGTAACACAAGTGATGTCGCCAAAGAACAAAATGACATCCCTTTACATTCCGATGCCTTCAATGCATTGGAAATTGCTTTGCAGTGGCCCGAAGGACAAGAAGAAAGCAATGCCGTACACCATGCCTACTTTAATTTTGAGATGTACACTTTTATTATTTTTTTGATTTTATGAACACCTCAATTAGTTTGTAAAACAGGGGTTCTACTGTAGCTTCATAAAAACAACAACAATAGATTAGATAAGATGAATCACTGCATTGTTCTGGTATTAGCAATTCCTATGCTCCTCACTTGTTGGTTGAGTCCTTGCCTGTTCACAAGAACTCAGCAGAGCTTGCAGGAATTTGGACCTGATGATTCTCAGAATCAAGATATTCCAAAACCAACCATTAAACTAGTTCCCTCTGGTTTCATCAGGAAAATATGAATTTCAGTGGAGCTAGGTTGATTTACACCAGCTGAGGATATGGCCCACAATGTAACAGAGAATAGGTAACAGAAAGCCTTTACTTTTGGGTTGTTCCACAGCACCATGCTATGGGACTGTCTTGTAAATTTGTTTTTCCACTTTTCAGAACTCGGCCTTTGTCCTGAATAGGTCAGTTTCCTACAGAGGCAGAATCTACAGCTTATGCAGCTAGGAAAGTTGCATATAGACCATGCTGGACAAAAGACTACTGCATTTTTTTTAAATCTCAAGACAAATACAGTTCTGTATTGTAAGAACAACAATATCTAATACCAGGCATCCAAGGAAGATAGTCCTTAAAACAACTGATTAGATTTCCTAATATTCTGAAGTGCTGTGTGTGTGCACTGAGGAACTGGCAATCACGCACTGGGTTCATTCAGCTAATTTAATGCCCTCTGCTACCATGTCATTCTTATATTAATTAATTTCACCTAATACACATGAATACCACATGCAATGTTGTGATGGCCTCTATCTTGACTGACACACTGAGAATTGAACTGAAGACCTACAGCGCTCATCTTCATAACTTATCACTCCAAAACCACAGTCAAGACTTGGTGGTGTCTCTTATCTTGAACAGTTCCTCAGGGGTGCAGGAAGCTGAAAGAGCGTTCTACATCAGGCAACGTTCAAGCATTTGCTTACGCTTTCCACATTCACATCAGGGGTCATTCCTCAGCTTCAGCTTAAGCATATTGCCTCCCAGTCTTTGCCACCCAACCTCTTGTTCAGTTTAGAGTATCCCAGTGTTTTCATTTGAGGTTTGTGTCTGAGGGGGTTGTTCTGAAGAAAACAAGTTCTCCAGACAGGATTTCCTGCCATTCTCCAGGCAGGGATTTCCTGTCATTTTGTTACTTTGTAGCCTTCTACAGTGGTATTTTGGGGTTAAGAGATTTTCAGAGGCAAAGCTGGTTCTGGACTTCAGCCTCTTAGGTAGCAGAATGTGTCCATGTAGTGGATGTCCTGGATTATGCACCTGTTTCTATCTCTCCATCTTATTAAAGGCCTCCCACCTCACTGATGATGGTGCAGTCCCCATCAGGCAGTAGAATGGCAGCGTGGGAGTCAGTTTCAAAGTCCCTCTGATGATCCTACAAGATTGATTGAGTTCAGTATTAATTTTGTGTACGGTGCACATCTGCAAAGCTAAATGCATGAGCTAAAGAGCCATGGTTCTCTAGCTAGGGTTGTAACAGAGTCATATGTTCTGTAGAACAAGCACACTCCTAATGGGTAGACTTTTAGTCATATGCAGTAATGCTTTCACACCAGGCTTCCCCAACAGCCCAGAGTTTAATTTTTAGTCACTTTGATACAGGGACTATAAAACTTTATAATATTATACATTTCCACTGAAATATCAACCTGGGACCTGGGCAGAATCATGGGTGGCACTTTGTTTCCGCTGCACTTTGATATGCTATCCAAGCACAGCACATAACAGCTGCTTCCATTTTTCTAGTTTAACAGTTCAGCCCCTTTAACTCCTAATTCTGCATCAGCTAGCATACATTGCCAGAGCAATCTAGCCACAAGGGCAGGTCTGTGCATAAAATTATTTTTCAATGGTTGTGCTGCAACAGGAGCATTTATCACCTCATTTTAACCAACCTAAACTGCATTTTGACATTGCACTAAGCATTTCCTAATTACTCAATGACCTTTTTTGTAGAATAGTTTACTATTAGTGTTCCATTAATCTATGGCTCATAGGTACCAATTTATTGCTTAAACTCTTGGAATTTTAAATAACAGCATCCAGGAATTGTCACAACTGTAGCTTCATTTATTCCAATGTTTCCTTTGAAAAAAAATCAGTATTAAAAATACTTACAAATGGAAAAGCTATAAAGCCGTGAAGAGAATTTCTTCAGTTTGAGGGGGTTTGTTTGGTTTTAGGAGCAATAAACTTCTATATTCCAAATAGAGTATTTTATTCAAGTGATTGACATCTCAATTTATTGCTAGACATCATGAAGAATGCTTGGTTTTAGGAAGGTAAAAACAAATAGGAATTTCATGGTAATGCCTTACTGTTTAATAACAAGGCCAATTAATGTCTAAACATTATAATTCAGAACGGCAGTGCCACTAAAGTTCCAATAAATACATCTTTAAAGAAATATCTGGGTCTCTTCAAATATTTCCTGGTAGCATGTTCATGTCTTTTTTTGGTGCTATCTAAACTTTGAACTCCTCTGATCAGTCTGATGATTATAAAAATATCAGTGCTACTTATCTCTCTAAAGATCATTAGTATTTTTCTATATTTGGTGGCAGGAAGGATTTACTGCACCACAGCTCAGAGTCAAATCCAAAATCTGTATCTACAACATCTTCTGTACTCATGGAGGAGTTTATGAGGACAACGTACAGGATACATTTTCCATGCTGAAAATGTGGAGAAAGCTGGTTGCAGTAGTAAAGCATGAACTAATACAAGAAATGGAATTTATCAGCTGCAGAAGTGAACAAAGAGCATGGGAAGAATTCCATTTAGTGTATGCAATTTGGCAAAAATAGTACATGTGATTCTAAATAAGAGACCTGGTTAAGAAACATGGACCTTCTGTTTACACACGCTTTCTGCATTTCTTGGTAAATTTCTTTTTAAATTTCCTGGTCCCACTGAAGGGAATGGGAGTTTTGCCATTGATTTCAATGGAATTAGGATTTCACTCTTACGTCTGTATTGGTACTGAAGAGTCATACAAAGGTCTGCAAGTTTTTCCCACTGAAAGGGAATGGGTCAAATCATAATTACTTGATGTACACTCCCTTTCCTCCAGTCATACTGCATAGCATCCCAAGGAAAACTTGTAATTACTTCTGTTTTATATTGCCATTTTTGACCCACCAATAAGAGAGAAATGTAAGATATTTTGTTGTTACAGTCAAAAATAAAATATAATGAAGCCATGTCCAATGCTGGCTATCAAAATTACACTTATCTTATGTGAAATAGTGGGGACCATCAGTTAATGATGGGATCAGGCACTTGAAGGATAACAACAGACAACATCAAGAATGATAGCCCTAAATATTAGACACTTCGACCTCCTAAAATCTGATAACGCCTCTCTTCGCTCTTTTGCTAAATTAATCGCAATAAATGTTGTGACCAGCAGGCATGTAACAGTGTCTTCTTTTTATAAAGCACTTGAAAACAGCAGGAAAAAATATCACTGTACATAGTATCAGTTATTACAGTTAGCTCTACAAAAACTCAGTGTAACTAACTCTCTAGGAATTTTACTGACTAAAATCTCACCCTTTCTAATAGATATTTTCAGTTTGAGATTGTCTTTTAATTACTTGTGCTACTCAGATCAGATGTTTTCAAGAAGTACTGAATAAGACATTAGACTAACAAGGATCCCTGGATGTAGTCCAATAGGAAATTGAGCTCAGACAAGCTAAACTAGCCATCTGTCCTGAGCACCACAAATCAAGACTAATATTTTACATTATTTCAACCTGATCTTAATTGCAAGAAGAAACTTACAAAGAAAGGTGACTGTGATAAGGCAGAACCCTGAGAAGTTTACATGTGTTACAATCTATTTCAATTTTAACTTCATAAACACAAGAAAAGTCCTAGATACTGCATCAAATGGGCACGCAATAACAACCAAAATTGCAGTCTTTAAAATTGTCATAAGAATGAATTAATGAATTACATTTGTACCAGTTACTGTTCTAGTTACAATTATCACCAGGAGAATGGATTTATAATGTGGTGGTTCCTGTTCTCATTACAATCATTCTCATGAGAACTTATAATCAGAATTTTAATGACTCATCCATTCTGTGAGAGATGGCTGTAAAAATGTATTAATTGGACCTTTTCAACGTTTTGTTATTTGATTTGTTGGTTATTCTTATTCTCTCCTGTCTCTAACATGTATAAATTGTCAGAAAATATAGGCATGGTCAGTGAGTCAAAGCATGTCAGTTTATTTTTTTCTTCCAGTGTGGAGATTGTGCTCTTATGGCCCTCTCTAGACACCACACACAGACTGAGTACAGCAGTTCATTGCTTTAAGCTATCGTTACAATTGTTGAATTTCTTCTTCAGTATTAAAGGAATAGTCAGACCCTAAAAGTAAATATTCAGAGTAGGAATGATAAAAACATATTTACAATGGACAGAATACATTACAAATGATCAATTTTAATAAGCAGAAACTTACCATTATCTTCAGTGTGTTTTCCAAAATATACAAAGTAACTGAAGCATATAGAACTACCAAGAGTACAACATTACCCTAATATAGTTTAATGCACAAATCCTTCAGACTAGCTGAACTGTGACTGGGCATATCTGGAGTGGGGAGAGGGCAAAAGTGGCATTAAGTTACCTACAGGCCGCTCTAATTTATGCCAGCTGCCAGCAGTCTTCAGGGACTGTTCCTGAGCACAGACCTTGGGGGTGACATATGAGCTGCTACACCAATTCTATGCCACCAGAATAGTCCCTTCTGCATTCCTTTAAACCAATTTTAAGTTTGCTTTGTACCACCAGCATAATGCAAAGCACACTTAAAAGGCTGCAGAATCTAATCCTCGGTCTGCAAGCCTTGTTAGAAAAGTTACTTCACGGTCCTATTTACACATAATACCATGAGATGCTACAAAGCTATTGTTCAATATTGTGGATTATCCAGAACTCCAGTCTAGACACGTGAAATTTAGTTACCAGCTCCCGGCCAAGCTTCTGACCTGCACTTTAAAATGCTGGTTGCACCCAGTGACTTGTGCATCTGACCAGAAACTTAAAATGGAATTTGGTCTCCTGCCTCCATTTCTTTGCAAACATCATTGAGGGAATGGGTAAGTCACCTTCCTGGCCTACTTTGCTGAACACCTCAATGGTTCCACTCAGCCAGTGCACATAGCTAATTATATACATCCTCTACAGGAAACTCAGTACTACAATTACTGTTGTGATATGTACCACAAACTCATGTGAGAGGCCACATGTTACTTTCGGTATCCGATCAGACATGGCAATCAATGCACCCAGGAAATATCAGACCAAAAGACTGTCCCTCCAGGGAAATAAGTGACAAACAAATTAGACAAGCAACTTTCTTCTGCCCAAGCATCAGGTGGAGTTTCTAGATTTAGCTCATCCTAACATGGACCTCCATTCTCTCGCCTTCACAATAGTTTCAGTCTTAACTTCCCCCTCCCCTCCTCCTCTTCGTACTGCTCATTCTCTGGGTGAAGCCTTCCCACACAGCCCTGGAGCATGAATGGGCGTAGGGCATTAGTACTGACACATACACCCTTTCACACTTCGGATACTAGTTGAATTCCAGACCAAGTTGGAAGGAACCCAAAATTGTTGTTGTGTCAAATTTTCAAAAGCCATTAAGTGATTTAGGAGCCTAAATCCCACTGACCCAGGTCCCACTTGACACTGCATCCATCAAGTGGACATCAGAAAAGACACTGCCACATCTGGTACTACATGCCACTTTTGTTAGAAGTCTTGTTAGAGAAATCAAGGACTGACTGGGCAATGGAAACTGAACAAGCCCACTCACCCTGAGAGGTCCCTCCAAGACAAGGTTGTGACATATTTGAGGGGAAGCCCACACCGCCTTGGTCTGTGCTTCACCTGCTCTGCGGATAAATAGACAACTTCAATCCAGTCTGAAAAGGAATAGAACTGGAACTTGAACCACAGAAACTTTGCAATCTACCTAAAATAACATTAAGGGTAAGAAATTACATTTTGCAACCTGTTTCTTAAGTATATTGAGCTTAGCTTGCATATTTTGCTTTATTTGGTCAGTAATCTGCTTTGTTCTGTCTGTTTTCTCTTATATTCACTTAAAATTCACTTTTTGTATTTAACAAACATATTGCTTGTTCAGAATAGAACCCAGTTTATATAATTTCTAACTGGGGGGAGGGGACACAAGAAGTTGTGCATATCTCCCTCCACATTGAGGGAGGGGGCAAATTGCATAAAACCTGTGGGTTTGTACCCCTTCAAGGGAGCGGGCACATGAGTGCTGGGGGAGCCCTCTCACACAGAGTTGCCTTCAGTGTGTTGACTTCTGTGTCTGCAGCGGGGTGTGGCCCTACCTGTGTGCTTGGCTGTAAGAGGCTGGAAAGCCTAACCCAGCAAGGCCGGGTAAAAGGGACCCAGGCTGGAAGAATAGGCTGATTGAGCAGGGGAGGCTCAGTTAAACCCCAGCACATCAGGTGACACCCCAAAGGGCCCAAACCTGTCACAGCACCCGTTGACCTTGGGGATAAAAAAAAAATGGTGGAGGAAAAATTTCTCCACAAAGCCTATTTGAAAGAAGTCACCAAAGACACAGATAGCACTGTTGTAGTGAAATGAACCCTTTCTGATAGCGAGCAGACCATTCGTTATGAAATACATGTTCACGAATCTAAGATTTACGGTGTTAAGTATTAGGAAATGAAGTATAGTGTTCAGCTAAACAACAATAAAAACATAGGTCTTTACAGAGCAAGGTGACATAGATGCAATGCAGCGTAAAATACAGCTACTTTGGCTACAACAAGTTGAAGCAACCATATTTACCTGTTGGACAATGGATTTTAGGATCCTTCTTGTCTGTGACAGTGTCACCTTAATTATTTTTTCTTTCCCCCTAGTCTGGATGCTTTGAACAAAGCTTTGACCCATATTTAGCCTTTTAATTTTTTTTTAAACAATGCCAGTGTCTCATTTGTAATGGTAGCGACACACAGGTATTGTCTGACCTCATTTATGTAGCTAATGAGCCATCCTTGAAGAGAGTTGTGTTGTGCTATAATTTTCAAAATCCTGGGTCATTATATTGCTGACCTGACACACGTAGGAGCATGTTATGCTGGTGAAGTTGTTGTATACAAGTGACCTTGGAACAGTAATTCCCAGGAACATTAGGGACGTGGCATATCCAAGCAGCAATGTTTTCGGCTTCCACAGAGGATGCAATATGCTCACTGCTCTGCTCTTACAGCAACCCCTACAGTCTAATACATGGAGTGGAACCAACAGCAGCCTCTCAGGAGGCTGTGTCCTGCTTCTGGAAACTGGAGGAAAATGCGACAACAAACCAATTTAGGGGATTAGAAGTAAACAGGCGAGCAGTCAGCCCACGTTACCGAATGAGACTGAACCCATTTTGGATGGTCTGCACCTATATCTGATGACAGTGACAGATTTGCAGCATGCAGTAGTCATAATATTTATCCAAACTACAGCACTGCCGTCAAAGCTGACGCTTATTGTGGTAAAAGCACAGGATTATGAATCATGAGATCTGGGCTGGGTCTACGCTGCTTTGCTGCAGATTCACAGATAGACCAAAGGAAGTCATTTCACCCCAGTCTGTGACTTGGCTTCCCCACTTATCCAATCGCAATACCCACCTCACAGTATTACCACCAGCCTATGCCGTCATCTTCCTGCTCTTAAGACAAGGCTGCAACACATGAAAAATTTTAAAGCAATAAACGTGGGTGTCAGAAACTCTTCACAGCACATCTTTCATCAAAGCTGATTTTCTGTGGGAGAACAGGGGCCGCGCAAACCAATTGGTATGGACAGGAATCTTAATTTGCAGTGAGGAAGCAGCCCCGATGTTCTTCAGGATGCAGGTAGGGGATGGCTACAGAAATGCAGAGCCAGCAGATTGAATCCTACCTTTGGATATACTGAGGTGGAAATCCCACCTGCCATAGATTTAGATAAAGGCAAGTTGATTGAGACGATTTACTCTGGGGGATAGGATCTTGTTCATAGCAGAACTCACCCAGGATACAGGGGTCTTCGGGAACATGGTCTATGGCTTGCTGAATGGCATGTCAGTGTCAGATACAGTTTTCTAAGGGACAGGATAAGCTGGTTTTATATGCACATTTTTAGTTTGTGTGAATCATGCCTCTATAAAGCTGTGCCCTTTTCCTACCAAAGAAAACACCTATGGTGCCATTATTCAGGTGTCTCTCTTTCGGCAATGCAGCAACCTAAAATAAGTCCTAACAGACACAGAAAGGCAAGTGTTCTCTGACACAGAGTTTTCTATTTCTCAGCACTACCTCTCCATAAATATCAGTACTTGATATTTGCTCTTTTGATGTTTAGCCATTTCACCAATGCCACCAAATACATTTCATTAGTGTTTACTAGCTTTTCAGTCACACACAGCTTTTCAGTCACATGCACCCGCATGTGCGCACGCACACATCACAGTCTGTGGTTGAGTGGATCATCCATCGTTAAATCTCTTAGTCTTCCCAGTTTTACACACACAGGGAAAAAAACAGTTTGATAGTTCTGAAGCATTGTATTGTCCAGAACCAGAATGTGCACAGAAACATTTTGTGCTCATTAGGTTATCAGCAATTAAGACTCTTGTTCCCATTTTCTTGGACACATTCTTTCAGAAGTTTGCAATAGAATCTCTTTGACTGCACTGACAGATTCTGGCACACAGAAATATACTCTCCATGGTGAAATCCTTGAGACAGCAATGGAGAGAGACTACAGCTAATGAGGTCAACCCGGCAATACGCTTCATTGTTCTGGTATGCCGTCCCCAACATAGTTTTGTCCAGTCAGACCCCACGATCTCAGCTTGCTAATAGACATTGCAGTCCAAGTATTGTTTGAAAGAATTTAGGGCAAGGGAGCCTAGAGACTTGCCAGAACACATACCATATTTTATTCAGCTTTCATAAAATAACAAAGGGGAGGAAGAATGGATTAGGTGGTGTGACAAGGTGTAAAGATACTATATAGCCCCAGGGAGCAAGAGGTTAATTTAAACGAATCTTCTCTCCTCCCTAGCCCGAGTATTCAAGGGAAGGGCTGCAGGAGAGGCTATTTGGGAGAATGCCTTTAGGAAGGCAGGACTGCACTCCCAGGGTCATGTGACTGGGTTGAACCCCAACATGGGGAATTGCCAGGGTTTGTTTACTATAACAATAAAAGCAGCAGCAACTAGGTTCTTCTATGGTAGTATCCGAGCACCTTGCAGGCATGCATGAATTGTATCCTCTCCATTTTACAGACAGAACTGATGCATAGAAAGAACTTGCCTGAGGTCTGTTTGTTGCACAGCTGGGAACGCAGACCCAGATCTTCCGAATCCAGACCCTTGCCTTAGCCACAAAGCCATTCTCACGCCTTACGTTAACATACTCTGATTTCTCATTAAAAGCATTCCTAGGAGAGAGAGTCCTTGCCGACTGCGACCATGTTTGTTGTTTTTCTGCAGAGTCATTCCGGCAGCTCACAAGGCTACATTCCCTTTTAGTTAAGATGCATGCTACGTGCTCTTCCCTGCCCTCAAAATCACAGCCTCAGAAGTGGCCCCTCTACAGTTTGGTTCAGTCACCGCAGGAATAATTTGAGTATACTTCCCAATAACTCTAAAATGATCTATGTCTTCAAGTGTTCAATGCTCTGCTCCCCTTATGTCAGCAGAGGGCAAAGCACTGGGCTGGAGAGACCCATCTGGAGCGGAGAAGCAGCAGCTTAGTAAGTAACTGTCCCAAACCTGCCCACTGTTCCAATACTGTGCACTGGATGCTCCATAGGCAATGGACAGCAGAGTGGTCAACTGCTCTACACAATATGAACCTTTGGGAAAGGGCTGAAAGTCTGTGAACATTCATGCTTCTAGGACACATAACTTTCCTTCCACATTAGCAACCTAGGGGTGACCATGTGCAGCCATGGTGGAGAACAGAGCATGGGAGTCAGCAATGATGTCAGAACCAAGAGGTATGCCCAGAGAGCACATCAAGAAACCTACAAGATTTGAGCTAGATTCCTAACCACATCTCTCTGCCGCGGGAGCTACATTTCCATTCATCTGATGGGATGATGAGAAAGAAAAACTACGGCAAGAAGCTTTTGGTATCTGAGAGTACTTTTTTCTGCTTGGCTCAGGTAGGGGGCTTGAGCTCATGCCTTTAACCCTCTCCCTCCCCCAGTCTTTGACAAATGCTTATAGAATGTTTCTAGACATTTTTCTCTCTCGGTTAACCCAACCGTATAATCAGCCACATAATTTCCATGATCTAATGAAAAACTCAAGCAAAATCCTGTATACAGTTTTGGCCTTGATCCAAAGTCCACTGGAGTGAACAGAAAAACTTCTGTTGACTTCAATAGGCTTTGGATTAAGGCCCGTCTCATTGTTTTCGCTAATTTCTTCAACAAGGAAAAAAGCACATGCTGCTGCATTGCCTCACTCTAATGCTGTAGTTTAGCACTGAACTGTACTTATGAACCAGTCTGTTTCAACCAAATCCCAGTACCATCACTCAGCAACATTCCTGGCCTACTAAATTACCATAGCCAGAGACAACGTGCTCTACCTCTAACAGGCAAAGCGATTCATTTCCTCACAAGAGGCAGCATATATTAGATGAAAAAGGGTAATCTTTTAAAAACCCAATAGCTCAGAGGCTGATGAGTTCGTCGTCGTCCTCCTTTCCCCCCCCCACCAAAGATGTATTCAGTCTCACTTGAAAAAATAAATTTTTGTCACCCTAGACTTGATTTAGGAGGACAAACTTCCTTTCTTTGTAACACTCGACAATTGTGTTGAGTCGTAAACTTTGTTCATTACAGGTTTTTTTAACCATAAAGGTCAGCTTTTGATTACACACACTCTCGTCCTCTCCTCTGGTATACAAGACTTTTCTCTCCCTTCAGAGGATGATTTTGGGGGAGCAACCTAGATAATAGCAGCCGTAATCTGTAAAAATATCCTTTCATAAAGTAAAGAGGGAAATATGAATTTAATATTTCACTTGTGGGTTTATGCTTGAGTGTCACCGAGACTCTCCCAAGGATCTTGGCCTGTATTATCTAATCCACAGAAATCACAGAGGAAGAATGACCTGCATGATGCCTTTTTAAGAATGACCTTGTGACATGTTAGCTCATGCAGATATCAATGGGACTTACTCATGGAGTAATATACTACTCACCTTGCATAAGAATGGAAGAATTTTCCTCTATCCAAGGTACCTGAACGGCCCTTATCACCACAGTATCTGAGCACCTCACAATCCTTAAAGTATTTATCCTCATAACATCCCTGTGAGGAAAGGAAATGCTATTATCCCCATTTTTCAGAGAGGGAACAGGTGTACAGAAAGACCAAGTCCAAGACTAAGTGACTTGCCTAAGGACACCCAGGAAATCTGTGGCAGAGCAGGGACCTGAAACCGCATCTCCCAAGTCTCAGGCTGTTATGATTACTAGTAACTGAAAGCCCATGCTGCCACACAGGTGTAATCAGTAAAGTCATGGCTGTAAAAAAAGCCAGAAATGGCTGAGAACTTAAAACCTGGATAGTAAAAGACTGCAAAACCCAGTGGTGATTAAACCTTACGATAATGTGAATGAAAAGAACTCTCAGCCATGGTTGTAGCTAGGGTGACCAGATGTCCCAATTTTATAGGGACAGTCCTGATTTTCGGGTCTCTCTCTTATATAGGCACCTGGTACCCCCCACCCCTGTCCCGATTTTTCACACTTGCTGTCTGGTCACCCTAGCTGTAGCTGTTTCCATCACTCAACACTTACCGTATAGACATTTTAGGCTTCAGCATGACATTCCTGGAATCGTATTACACACACTATTTATTTGTATGATTGTAGCACCTAGGAGCCCCAGTTATGAACCAAGACTGCACTGTGCTAGGCACTCTAACACCACAGCACAAAAAGACAGTCCCTGGCAGGCCTGCACCTTAGCCACCAGACAATCCTTCCTTTCTATATGATTACGAGCCTATTTCACTCAGGTCAATGGGAGCGTTGGGTAATTAAAAAATGGAAGATCAAGTTCTACATCTGGTCACCAAACTGTTTAGAGATACCAGACAGTCCAGTTTAAGTGACGGACCAGGGCCATCACTCGGGGACAGAACAGGAAGTAGTACCTCACTATCATACTCCTGCAGGCCTTCCTGTGTCTATGAGTATAGGGGAAAGTGGGTTTGTGCACCCCCTACTCTCCCGTGTGAGAGGAGTAGCAGCAAAGAACAGAGCTCCTGATGTCCTTGGTAGCATGGCTGAGCCACCATAGTGAAGGGGGAAAAGAGAGAATTGGTAACAAACTGCTGTTGGTCAGTTTATCCCTTGGAACAAGAGCGGGAAGCAGAGAAGGACTCATGCCTGCATAAAACATGATTTATTCCCTGCATTGCTGCTGAGGCATCACTTCTATGCACTGACCCTTCAAATGCACAACTGGGCCCTAAATAATTCCCCAAGGGTATTTTGACAGTATTTCTGGGCAACCTTGCAGGTTAGATACTTTAGACATAACCCTCTGCTAATTCATGTAAATTAGGCAATTTTCACTCTACAGTAAATAAGACCAATGATGCTGAAAGGTATTATGGGCCATCGTGGGCACCTTGCACGTCTTAAGAGCAATGAGACATCTACGGTCTATGGAGGAAACTGGAATAGTATAATTTCTACACTAAAAATAGCTCATTCCCTAAGAACAAGGACTTGTCTTCCATGATTTATGCCAACTGATTTGCGATTAACCACCACCATAATAGTGAGATTGGCTGCAGTTTGTACTCTACTCTAATTGGAAGTGGACTGACCGCTCACAATAACAAAAAAATATTGAAAATACTAAAATTACCCATAATAAAATCGGGCTAACATGGCATTTACTCAGAGCTTTCATGAACAATATGCGTTTGTCTTGCCAATCAGATGACTGCATTTTATTGTCAATTCACACATCATATTAACAGCTTTCTCCATTTTGCTCAGTAAACACGCATTTATTTAGAGAAGAGTTTATGGAGGGAAGGGAATGAGTGCTCGACTCCCAAGAGGATCTCTGTGCACTGAAAAATTGAGAAAGCCAATATTTATCTAACGATGGGTGAAAATCTGAGACAAATGCTTTCTTTAATGAGGGAAAAGAAATAATAGCAAGCTGGTTTAATGGATTGGCTTAGACTGCTGATGCACCTAAGCAGGGATGGCTCTATGTATTTTGCCGCCCCAGGCACGGCTTTCAGCGGCATGCCTACGGGAGGACTGCCGTTCCCGCGCCTTTGGCATACCCGGCACCAAATTGCCGCTGAAACCGCGGGACCGGTGGACCTCCCGCAGGCATGCTGCAGAAGGCGGCCTGACTGCCGCCCTCACGGCCACCGGCAGGCTGCCCCCCGCGGCTTGCCGCCTCAGGCACGCGCTTGGTTTGCTGGTGTCTGGAGCCGCCCCTGCACCTAACACACAATAGACTTTACTTGAAGAGTAACATTAACATGAATCTAAGGCTTGCAGAGATTATTGTATGTCTTAGCTCTCAATCTGCTGGAGAGAGACAATTGCATATTCTCCGTCCTACTTTTCTCCCTTTGCCCTCACCTTTGCATCGGTTTATAGATTCATAGTGCATCATTAACACTGGCCTCATGCCATAGTTGATCTTCCATTCTCCTACTTATAGACAGAAGCACATGCATCCACATGGACACTGCAGGGGTAAGGAAATAAGAGGCATGTGTGAATGAATGGTAGAAAGCCAACTGTCTTGATATGCCAAGAACACACCCCGGACAAAAAAAACCAAACAAACAATAATAATACAATGGGCCAAATTGTCAGTGGGTGCAAATCAGCTTAGCTCCATTGACAAAACTGGAGCAATGCCAATGTCTGTCAGCTAAGGAGCTATATACATATGTTTAACTTAATTCATGCAGTTGACCTACAAAGGATGCAGAATTCACATTGTGATTTAAATGCACAATATGCTTTTTGTCTGTTTGCAAATCAACCTCTCTTATGCGCACAAGCAAAATAGCTAAATCTGAGACTGAGGGTGAAAGTAGGTAAGATGTGCATGAATATAAAATGCAGCAAATCCCCAAATACAGTACAAATAGTAGAAGGGGAATCAATAAGGATAGCATATGTATGTTAATGAAGCCCAAGGGCAGCTTTAGTTAATGCATCAGCAAGTTGCACAGGTCTGACGTGACTATTTACTTTACAATTCTATAATGATGGAGTAATTATAGTACAGTAACAACTCCCAGACCACACGCTACTTATGCTTTTACCCTGACATACAGACCACTTTTCTCAAACTAAATATTTTCTGGTATGACTCATAAGGGAAAAAAATACAGGTAGAATGGTGCTATTTACAACGCCTATTGGCACTAGCGCTGTCAAGCGATGAAAAAAGTTATCGTGATTAATCGCACTGTTAAACAATAATAGAATACCATTTATTTAAATATTTTTGGTTCTTTTCTACATTTTCAAATACAGTGATTTCAATTACAACACAGAATATAAAAGTGTACAGTGCTCACTTTATATTTATTTTTATTACCAATATTTGTGCTGTAAAAATAGTATTTTTCAATTCACCTCATACAAGTACTGTAGTGCAATCTCTTTATCATGAAAGTTGAACTTACAAAGGTAGAATTATGTACAAAAAATAACTGGATTCAAAAATAAAACAATGCAAAACTTTAGAGCCTATAAGTCCACTCAGTCCTACTTCTTGTTCAGACAGTCACTCAGACAAACAAGTTTGTTTACATTTGCAGGAGATAATGCTGCCTGCTTCTTGTTTACAGGGTCATCTGAAAGTGAAAACAGGCATTCATATGGCACTGTTTAAGAGGCGTTGCAAGATATTTATGTGCCAGATGCGCTAAAGATTCATTTGTCCCTTCATGCTTCAACCATCATTCCAGAGGACATGCGTCCATGCTGATGGGTTCGCCTCAATAATGATCCAAAGCAGTGCAGACTGAAGCATGTTCATTTTCATCATCTGAGTCAGATGCCACCAGCAGAAGGTTGATTTTCTTTTTTGACAGCTCGGGTTCTGTAGTTTCCGCATCAGAGTATTGCTCTTTTAAGACTTCTGAAAGCATGCTCCACACTTCGTCCATCTCAGATTTTGGAAGGCACTTCAGATTCTTAAAGTTTGGGCTGAGTGCTGTAGGTATCTTTAGAACTCTCACATTGGTACCTTCTTTGCGTTTTGTCAAATCTGCAGTAAAAGTGTTCTTAAAATAAACAACATGTGCTGGGTCATCATCCGAGACTGCTATAATATGAAATACATGGCAGACTGCTCTGTTTTACCTGCATGAGACATACTATTCTCCTCCAAGGAGTTCAGTCAAAATATAATTAATGCATTATTTTTTTTAAACGAGAGTCATCAGCATGGAAGCATGTCCTCTGGAATGGTGGCCGAAGCATGAAGCGGTAAACGAATGTTTAGCATATCTGGCACATAAATACCTCGCAATGCCAGCTACAAAAGTGCCATGCTAACGCCTGTTCTCACTTTCAGGTGACACTGTAAATAAGAAGCAGGCAGCATTATCTCCTGTAAATGTAAACAAACTTGTTTGTCTTAGCGATTGGCTGAACAAGAAGTAGAACTGAGTAGACTTATAGGCTCTAAAGTTTTACATTTGTTTGTTTTTGAGTGCAGTTATGTAACAAAAAAAATCTACATTTGTAAGTTGCACTTTCATGATAAAGAGATTGTATTATGGTACTTGTCTGAGGTGAACTGAAAAATACTATTTATTTTGTTTATCATTTTTACAATGCAATTATTTGTAATCAAAATAATAATATAAAGACAGCACTATGCACTTTGTATTCTGTGTTGTAATTTAAATCAATACATTTGAAAAACATCCAAAAATAGTTAATACATTTCAACTGGTATTCTATTGTTTAGCAATGCGATCAAAACTGCAATTAATCACAATTAATTTTTTTGAGTTTATCACGTGAGTTAACAGCCCTAATTGGCACAATTTTCTATTGGCGATATTGTCAACTCTCATTCTTCCTATGAGTTGGCTTTTAAAAATTGACTAAGAACTTTTTTTTTTTTGGTTAAAGTTAACCCTATTTAATTAAATTAACTATAAATATTAATAATCTGGGGATAAATTAATAGACCAAGGAAATTTAAAAGTAATGTTATAAATAGAGGCAGAGGAAATTCTGCCCTCATTTACCTTCAGTGAAGTTGACTGGGACTGCACAAGGTATTCCAGAACACAATTTGGCCTACAATCCTTAATCTACCCCACTATGCACATACTGTATTTTAATAGAGAACAATCAGGATGTAAAGATACCTACTACTTAAAGACCTCTGGACATGTGGCAAGTTGTCCTTACTTTATACTGACATTATGGGCTTGTCATAGTCCCTAATGAAAGTTTTAGCTGCGTAAGGGCTGCCGGATTTGTCCCTAAACCAAAATTGTTTTTGCTTTTCTCTGTTTATGGTTGGTTTTAGCCCTATTTAAGAATAGGGACTTAATTCTCTGGTCATGTAAACTGGCCCAGCTCCACTGAAGTCAGATAAACCGCCACATTACACTCACATGGAATCTGGCTGTAAGGTTTGTGGAGTATTAAAATCTGCAGGGCTTTACCTAAATTACAATATTTGCCTTCATATTAGTGCCCCTTTTCCAGGTGTTGTGATTTAATGGACCATATGTTGGGGTTCTCCTGTCCCTGCACCTGAGTTGCTGTTCCCCTATTCCTGCCCCTTCATCACTGCTTGTTTTGTAAGGGAAGAACAGGTGATGGATTATACTTACGGGACGGAGAGACATATGAAGAGTGGACAAATGCAACAGCTTATGTTGCAATTCTCTTTCACACAAGTATTTTGTTGCTGTTGAGAACGTACAGAAAATGTGGTCTAATATTTACTGAACCAAGATCCGAGTACCTTCCTAGAGCAAACCATGGGGTCAATACATGAATGGGCACAAGAGATGTGTCTTAGGGTCTGCATTTGAGTACCATGCTTCAGAAGACTGTCATCCCTGCTAATATCGATTCTTGTCTGCCTAAGACCTTGGGACATCATAATATGTGAGCTCACTTCAGCAAAGAAAAAAAACCAGTAACAATTTCAATGACACCTGCTCATTCTGTAGTCATGGAAATGCTGAAAGCTGATGCACCTGCTTTATTGTCCCACAACAACAAGGGATGCTTACTGTCCAGCACATCCAAATGTGATGGTTACTTTATTTCACAACAGATTTTTGATGATCACAGGTTTATATTTAAAAAAAAAACAACCTAGCATAAAGACTACATTAAAATACATTTTGTAAGATATATGGGTAAACAAACATTTTAAATTTAGTTTTCTTACTGTGTAACATATTAAAACAGCTTCCCCGCAACTCACATGAACAAAAGTACATCCCATTCTCATCTCCTTAAACCGTTTTTCCACAGGTGTAACTCCACTGACATTACACGGTGTAAGTGAGATCAGAATGGAGCCCAATAGGATGCTAATTTTAGGCCAGTGAGTCCCTCTAAAATTCTGTTACAGAAATAAGGAACGTTGCACTCAAAAGTCATAATATTTATGCTAGTGTAAATGTAGCTCTCCTTTTGGTATGAAGTGATTGCTTACCCAAAAATGGATGGAGCGCTAGGGCTACCATAATCGTACTTTTAAAAAAAAGAGGCTGAACATTCTTAGCTTGCAATCTTCCAAAATAATTCATTCAACTGTGGCTCAGAAATAAAAATCCTTCCAAACTGCCTCCAAAACACTCCAAAGTCAATGTAAGAAAATGATGGACTTAACCTAGGGAGAATAGGAGTGGGATAGCTTGCCATGCATTCCTGACAGAAACAGCAGCTAAAACAAAATTCACAGCAGCTGGAATTAAAATGCCTGACAGTGTAATGAAAATAAAATATCTAAGAAAAAACTTTGTGCAATGAATGTTATTAAGGCAAGGTTTACGAAGTTTGTGTATAATTACAGATAATGTGTATTTATTACTCCTACAGGATCAACCTGTGGCACAGATTTTTATATTTGAAACCAAATGTACAGATACTTACCCTATCTGTAGTTATCTCCAGCGCTGAACTCCCACACGTCTCCCTAGCGACACATTTACTGTATCCATTTGTGATATATCAGCATCCTTCATTTTATTTATTTCTGTCTTCTCTTTGCAAAAAAGGAAAATACACAATGGCTTATTTAAATCTTTGATATGGCTCCTAGATTTCTGAAAGGGGCAAACCTGAATAGTCAAAGGGGATATCCAGATTGTCACAGTAGCTGCTTAAAAGCCTTTTATAAAATCAGAGAATAAAAGCTTAGATTTAAAGATGTGCTCAGAAATGTTACATGATCTATTCACTGGTCACCTGCCAATTAAAAGGAAACTGTGGCCTACCTTCTCCCTTCACAGAGTACATTCAATAGACAACTGAGCTGCATGGGAATACGATATCATTTCCCTCTGTGCTTTGAGTGCGGAGCAATCTAAGCAAGAATGTAAAGGAGTAAGGGGTATAAAGCAGTGATGAAAGCTAAATAAAAATGCTTCATGAGGCTGAAGCATCTGTATATGACAAACAGAGTGAGCCGGAAGCATTATCACAACTTCCTCAAACCACGCTGTCAAATCCAGATAGAAATGACTGCTCGCTGCATCACTGCAATGCAGATACATTCCACTCCATGCAGTCCATTGTACAAGAGTCTTTACGGCAAGATATTCTATTCCAATATTGCATCTGTTCTGTGTGGACATTGAAGATGCCATGGTGCTTTTTTTTAGGGTTTGCACTGGGGCTCTCAGCCAATATGGTCCCCCATTTGGATGCGTTAGAGTGCTGGGGAAGAAGGGGTATATAGGCAAGTCTTTCTCCCACTGGTGCATCCATGCAGGAAACACCCATTATATGGCTAAATGAACTCCCTCTGTGCAGCGTGTGTGGGCAATAGCACTGCTGACAGCTCACAGTGCCCCACAAGTGGTCACGTTTTGATTGGGGTGTATCCAAAGCTTTCCCCACACCAGTCTGTCTCTGGAAGCTGGCACAGGGGAAGCACATTATACCTTTTACAAAGGGAGTAGCCAGCAGCAAGCGTTTCCTCCTTGCAACTACAAACATTATGTTTCAATCTCCCATATACAGGGGTACTGCCTCCAGCCACGGCTGCTTGCACAGTGTGTTTTTCCCCTACCCTTACTGTGGCTCTAGGTCTAACAGCTGTAACTGAGCTTGTCATTTTTAAAGCATCCTTCATAAGAAATCCCTATATAACTGTAAAATACTAGTTAACTGCAGTCATCAGACAAGGACAGGATAGTGGGGAACTATACAAACAGAAGGAGGGAGAGTATGCCTTGGCCTAGGGATGCTAGATAATAATAGGGATGGTCTAGGTAACATTTAGCCCTGCCATGAGTGCAGAGGACTGGATGACCTCTCGAGGTCCCTTCCAGTCCTACAATTCTATGCTGTGAGAACTCGGCAGTTCTGAAAATCAAGCCACTCTTACCCTGGTGCCCAACGATGGATGTAGGTGGCTAACTTTAATTTTGAAAACGTTGACCCTGATCCATAGCAAAAACTAGCTGGTGCCCTAATAAGATTGTAGGTGTCACTATTCACACAGCAAAACCCCAATATATATGAAAAAAATAAAATACATTTACAAACTTTTGTCCTCATCATTTCACATACGAGAACACATTACTTAATGGTATCTGCTTGTTTAGAAAAGGACTATCTCAGAGAAAGTCCATCTTTCATGGAATGGAGGACTCCAGTGCTACCTACAAATGTTCACTGAATAGCAAAGTATCACGCATTTGTGCCCAGTGTCCCCCGTCAATAGCTAAAATTCTAGTCTAGGTGCCCCAGTGACAGAACTCTGCTCACACTTTGTGTTGAATAGAAAGACTGTGTTTCCTTCTTGAAAGCAGAGCTTGTCTCTTTTGAGTGATCCTGTCACCTCTTGTTTCCACTAAGACAAATGATGGAGGAAGGGACAGAGAATGACTTTCATTCACTTGAACAGAATTGTGTTCTGCAGTCAAACTGCACAATCGCCTTGGTGCTTGAATGTTCCCCCTATGCACTCACAAATGTGGGCCGAAAACCCAGGCAAAGGGAGAGGAAACAAAATCTTAATTATCCAGTGCCAGGAATGTCATCTTTTAAACATCCTATGTCAAGAACTGGTATAACAACAACTAATGCATTAAGAAAAAGTTACATTATTTTTCAGTCATTTTGACATACTGTCCTAAAACTCATCAAGGGCAGAACATATCATGTATGTCCAGTGCACCCCTGAGCCTTACACCAAATCTCTCCTAGAGTTGATCTTGTTAAATATTTCAGAGAGGAACATCATCTACCTAAACATCATTCTTATTTCTGAAAATATTTTCTCTCCACTTGTTGCAAGTCACACCATGGAACAGTGGAACTAGGGAGTCAAGAGAGAAAATATTGCTCTCTATTTTCAGTTTGTATATTTTATGCATTTGACAGCACTTATGTATAGTCATTTTCATGTCACCCTGCAGTTTGTTTGGGGCTTTCAACCAGTAATAGAGGAGGAGAAAGTGTTTTAAAAAACCTAGGGCTTGTCCATATTTAAAATCCTGTAGTGCTTCAGGGTAGATACCTGTGCTGACAGGAGGGATTCTCTCATCAGTGTAGGTCGACAGAAGAAATCTTCTATTGACCTAGCACGGGCTACACCAGGGGGTTAGATTGGTATAGCTTCATCTCTCCGAGGGGTGGATTTTTCACACTCTTAGAAGATGGCTACACTGATGTAAATTCCTAATGTAGGCCAGGCATAAGAAAATGTATCTCTGAAGCCACAACAGTTGGCAGGAGGACTCGGGGCAAGTGACTTTTTTTTTTTTTAAGTCAGATTTCAAGTTGACTGCCTCCTTTTAAATATTCAGTACGCAACTTTGATAAGTCTCAAAAAATATCTATGCAAAAAGGAATAGCTGATGTGTAACTCTCTCTCTCTCTCTCTCACACACACACAGTGAAGAGAAACTTGGTGTGCTGATGGTGGTATTAAGGAAGGGAAGTGTGATGGAAACCTCTGTATAATGTCACAAAATGGACTAGTATAAGATCTCATGCCTGTTTGAATACATAGCATCGTATTTCCAAACGAACCAAACACAAAAAATTCCTGCCACTGATGAATGCAAGCTAAAAGAAACAAAAAAACAAAAAAAAAAACACTTGTTTTCAGAGCTTTCAAAATAGTAAAGCACCCGCACTGGAAATAAAGTCATGTTTAATAGGATACTGTTTCATATTCAACAGTCTCACCTACACCCCACTTCTCCTCCCTAAAAATATTTTAAAATAAAACCCAAACTTGTAACAAACAAAATCAACCAAGCCAAAGAAAAATACCCCAGAAAGGGTAAAGAGCTTCCCACAAGGGACTTTGCTTCATCTTTTTTCATGGAAGGCGATCAGAAGCTATGGTGATGGGCAGAAGTATAAACTCCCAAGATAGATGGATAGATTTTACAGAAGTAGGATAATATTATACAGCTCTTCTAGAAGAATATTTCTTCAGACTGACTGCATCATTAAGGCTAGTTCCTGCCCTCCACAGATTGGGTGCAAGCAGGGCCGGCTCCAGGCACCAGCAAAAGAAGCAGCTGCTTGGGGCGGCCAATGGAAAGGGGCGGCACGTCTGGGTCTTCGGCAGCGGGTCCCTCACTCCCTCTTGGAGCGAAGGACCCGCCGCCGAATTGCCGCCAAAGAATTAAGCGGCCCGGTAGAGCTGCCGCCAAAGTGCTGCCAATCGCGGCGTTATCTTTTTTTTTTGTTGGCTTCACTGCTTGGGGCGGAAAAAAAGCTGAAGCCGGCCCCGGGTGCAAGGGGAGGGGATGAAGAAGAAAGCATAGAACTCATAGTGGTGCATGGAAAGAACTTCCATTCCTGCCCACACTGGGCTTTAGATCAGGCTCCTGTTGCAGTCTGGGACAGTTTAGGGCATCAGCCAAAATCAGTGTGCAATTAGAGCACATTCCAAGGTGTCTTTCACTTCACTTATTTGAAATTGTTGGTGCCAAAGCATGTGAAACCTCTCACTGAAAACAGAAAGACAACTGGGGTGGGGAAGAGAATAAAAACTGAGGTTCTTTTTAACCCTGAATTTTTTTAAAGACTTACTCTTGAGGAATTAATGGAAATTAACTTTTTTTTTTTATACACAGCATTAAGTGATTAAAAGCTTGTTCATCACTTTGCTTAATTTTAGAAAGGCCTACTTGCAGATCCTTTGAAATGCATAATTAATTAATAGCAACGTGGTTACATGTCTACTGAAGCAAACAGTAGGTGCAAAATTCTGTCGCCAAAGGGAAAAAAAAATGCACAGAGCATAGGCAGCAACTAGGATATTCCAAAAAACTTTCCTTAGCTTTCCAGTGGAATCCTATCTCCTTCTGCACAGCTATTGCACATCATTGACAAATCTCACTTACATTGTGATATTTATTGGTCCACATCTCATTTCTACATACACAAGATTTTTTTGTCAATTGGATCTGACAGAGAAAATTAAAATAAGCCTCTTTTACTTCTGCATTATCCTTTAAGTACTTAAGTTTTAATTATATCTCAGTCTACCTGAAGACATTTTGGGAAACTTCCAATAATGTGCATAAGCAGTTGAATACAGTGTAAAAGTGCATGTAATTTCCAAGTCCCCAGTTGTTAATGAAATCCCAAACATTCAGATTTTAATTGAACTAGATAAAGATTAAGAAGCTTAGCAGCAGCTGGCATTGCGAATTAGTTCTCAGCAGATTTTTATGTTGTACTCTAAATCATTGCTTTTGTAATCTTCCTAAATTGTCCTTTATCTTGCTAATGCAGATATGATTCTCAGAAAGCATTAGACTTCCACTGTTCCCATTGCCTGTAAAATCTTGAACTGTAAAATCTTAATAGTCTTTTTTTAATAAGTATTATGATCTATATGTATAATGTGCATTCAATAAAATCTTACTGTAATTAGAAGAAAAGTTTTTAGTTTTTACGTGACCTGTTTTGCAGATTAGATTTATTAAACAGCATAAACCGTTGGAGCTGCATTGAGATCTATTGAGAGCCGTCTGGCACCAAGTGGAAAAACAGTACTGAATTTAATATTTGGAGGTTTATCTGCTCCTATTCTCTAACAGGGCATTAGAAGACTTCCTCATTCTTGAGGTTCAAGGAGTTATGTATAAAATGTGGTTACCGTACTTAAACGTTATGATATTGTACACCAGGGTGAGCAAATAATATTTTCCTTGAAAACGTTTTCTAGCAAGCAGAGGGAATCCTCTGCTTACTGCCTGTCCCTTTACCTGATCTTTGTGCACTGCTTCCCCGGGTGTTGGTCTCTCTTTTCTAACTTAGATCCTGATCCTGCAACAGATCCTCCCCACAAAGGCCCATTTTTCAGGATGCAGGCCTTAGACCATAAACTCTGTGGGGCAAGGATCTATGTTTGCAAAAGCTTCAACACTACTCTCACAGTACTTTAGAGACACAAGGTGGGTGAGGTAATATATTTTATTGGACCAACTTCTGTTGGTGAAAGAGACAAGCTTTTGAGCTGCACAGAGCTCTTCTTCAGATCTGTGTAGCTCGAAAGCTTGTCTCTTACAAACAGAAGTTGGTCTAATAAAAGATATTGCCTCACTCACCTTGTCTTTCTTATATGGTGGGACCATCATGGCTACAACACTGCAAGCTCACAGTACTTTGTCATCCACAGCAGTAGCTCATAGTACCATTATAGATGTAATTATTTATATCACCGTAAGTTCATATAAAGCTTACTTAGTTGCATGTGTTGTGCATTTTTTCCTCATGCTGATGTAAATGTGTAGTTCCTCCATGTAACACACAGGTGTAAAAAATGGATGAGAAAAGAACAAGGCCCGCTGATTCCATCATCCAGAACCGTGAAGCACTTTCATTCATTTTGTCTTTATTGTAAAATACACTAGTGATTTTCCAGACTGGTTTAGGAATCTCTAACACTTTAAGGCAGTTGTATGTGGTTTACAGGAGAAAATTACAAGTGGCTAACACAGCCACCTGGCTTTAGGGTTTTGGGTATCTGAGATACTCTTTGGGGCAATTAATCAAACTCAGACTTCAACAAAGATGCCTAAGTACTATTAACCATGGCTGTCCAGAGTAAGGGAATCCAGCCTATAGAATTTTCCATAGGAGTGGCAGTATCCAGATCTAATTAATTGCATTTCAGGACATTCTGCCTCCAAAGCTTTCTCCTACAGTTTCAGCTGAATAGATTATTCTCCTGCACTTCATGTCTTGAGCTGTTGTGCTGTAATGATGTCTGCTGCCGAACGGTTATACCCCACCACAGAGCTGGCTGCACTTCGGGTGAATGAAGTGATTATTAACCTTTACCTACCTTCAAGGATGATGACTGGCTCATCTAGCTGTGTGATTCTTGAAAGAAAGATGCCATAAGTGGTGCTAAGCAATTTTTTCCTATCTCAAAGTAAAATGAAACCGCTAACTTTTCATGTCTCTTTAGGTCCCTTATTACTTGCCAATTCCCCCTTAGTAATCTTCTCATTTCAAATACTGACATTCTGGCAGACCTGTTATTTTCAGAAATTATCTCAAAGTTTCAGATGGTGACATTCTGCTGAATCTTTTCAAGCATTTTCACTATCTGAACTTAAGCAAACTTACCTATTGATTCAGATGCTCACAACTCTACTTTCTTTTGTTACGATAAAACAAAGAGCAATCACTGTTCTCATTCAATTTCCTAAAGCATTACAGTTTCTCCCCCCTCCCCTTGCATTTTAGTGCTTTCATGGACATCAGCCAAGATTTTTTTAAAAAAGTGTCCCCTCACTTTGGGTACCTCATTTTTTGGGTGCCCAACAAGAGACACCATCGAAGGGCTTGATTCTCAGGGGACAGGTGCTCTGATCTATCTAAAAATCAGACTTCTTTAAGGTGTCTCAAATTAGGCAACCAGACGCAAAAGCCACTTTTGAAAATTTTGACCATCATGTATGTGGAAGATACTCCTGGGTGAATAGCAGTAGCCACCATGTTGGTTCTAGTGCTGAGACTACCATGAACCACTCTTGCAAAATGCATCATACAAAACAAATCCTGACTCTGTTGAAGTTAATAGGAGCTTTGCTATTGACTTTAGTGTGCCAGGATTTCATCCACATCTGTCTTTACGGGAGGTATTTTCTCTGGTACACATAAAACCATATCACTGTCCCCAAAAAACTACCAACATAGTGTTTGACCCAAAGTTAAAAAAAAGGAAACCTTTAGAGTACAATGAAATACAGTTCACTCACTCACACACACACACACACACGGGCAATCAATCATTCAACAAAATATTTATATTATTGCAGGAAAATACACAGAGGGGAAAAGAACTACAAAGAGATTCTAATTATTTGGAGTACTGTTAAATGGACTAGTGAGCCTTATAATTAGAAGCATAATAATCACTTTAAGACAAATAAAAATAATGGTTATTTTGTACTACACGGCATGATAATTGTAACAGTACTTTTCAACGGTTTATTAGTTATTGATATTAGCTTGTTGTCCTATCAACTTTTAGAATTCTGAAACACAGTAAATTATAATCACTGCTGGCCAGACTCAAGATATGCATGAAATAACCAGTCGGAAAAAAAATAACTTCTGGGGGTGGTCGTAGGGAATGTTAATTGTACAAGACAACTGATCATTCAAGTTCATGTACTTTAATCTGACCCTGGCAACCCACACACACGGATTAATTGTCTCTCTGCCAGCTAATAACCAAACCAGACACTAGTAGGCTTAAGAAAGGTTGCCCAGCGCTAAAAGCGATTGTGCTCATGTCCACAGAAATACAGTGACTGAATACAGTAGGAAAATATCATTTCCTAGTACATAACCACAGATATTAAATTATATTTCATCTATTACTTGAATCATAGGCAAAGGATGCTTCATTGAATACGTGAGCTATTGGAATCACTGGTACAGGTACCACTTTCTGATGTAAAAATTCTTACTAGAATTTCATATATGTGCAACATTATATGCCAACACTGAAGCAACAAAGCAGAATAATATTGTATTGCCTCTTGTATTTAACCTGTAACTCAGAGTAGAGCTAAATAAATGAACTAGGAATTTACTGACAGTAGAGGAATCTCAGGAGCCCCAGATTAATACTCCTTAATTATTATTCATATCACATCTGCTGTAATATATTCACTCTGTTTTCCCTACAGATAAATGCAAAGTTCAGCCACGTGCACATATTAGTTGGCTTTCGAAACCCACCAAAACATTGGGAAACGCCCAATAAAATTATACCATAAACTACTGTTGTAGTTATCACACAAAAAATGCACACCAGAATAAAGTAATAATTAGTAGTGCATTAAAATGCTTTACTTAATATAGTTGTGATTCTGCAGGATGTAATGTAACGTATCAGCATTTTCAAACCTTTATTATTATTTTTTATTCCAATGGCGACAAAAAGTGTGTTAGGTTTACCTCGAGGTAAAAAGATAAGGGGCCCAATTCTCAGCTGTAGACAAGGAGTGCTAGACACAGCTGAGGAAGAACAGCATCAAAGGGTCCTTCTTGATCCCCCCCGATCTTGGGGCCAATCTACATAAGCCTGGTCATTCCCAAATGGCTCATACAGCATCTGGGGATTGCTACGGTACAGGGACAGCGGTGCAGTAGAGGATCACTGTGTTAGCTGCCTAAGGCAGGAAAGATCCTCCAGGGGAAAAGAATACAAAGTTTAGGGCCACTTTGTGGAACAGAATAAAGTGGCCAGAGTCCAGGCCAGGATAAAGGGCAAACTCTCCATCAGAGGAGCTCATAAACTAAAGCTCTTCTCCTGCAATGAGCTCTGCATGGGTGGGTCCCTGGAGCCTGTGCAGCGCTCCCATGACTTCAGTGAAGCTCCACACAGAAGCAGGGAGACAAGTGTCAAAGCCGTCACAAACTTGAAAGGATGTTCAATCCTTCAAACTGCAGAGGGTATCGGGCCCTTTGTACAGGTTCCCATATGCAGCAGGGACTGAACCATGTGCCCTCATGGGCCTACAGATATGGGTGAAGGAGAGTGCCCAGTGTGATCAAGAACTTTACATGTCTGATGTTTTATCATAGCCATTAATTTACATGAGGAAAAAATACCTGATAGCTATAAAACACCTTTGCATGTATTGATCACTAAATGATTCTGACTGTAACTTGGAAAAAAAGAGAGACATCACTTTTTAATGCAATTAAAAATATTAGCTCTGCCTTATGGCAAGATTTAGATTTTTGCTGAGAGGGCAATTTCAGGCATTGATATTTTAAGCATGACTTTGATTTTCTTAATGCTAGCGGTTAACACACAATTGGCTATAGACCTCACTATTTTCATTAGACTTTTTTTTTTTTAAACCATCTTCAGACAGGGAAAGGTAAGCAACTCATTCACAGCAATACTACTGCCTCACTCATTCTGCCATACACAATGACGACACCTGGATACAATCCATAATCTGACCGCTCTCTCTCTCTTTTTTTTTTTTAAGCTGAGTGGGGAAATCTTAAAATCCACAGGAGCTTTCCTTTTACTTTTCTGACTCAAATGCATTATTTTGCTTTCCCTTGCTTACATAAGAAAACAGTGTACCTGCCTTCCGTCACTGGCTGAGATGGCTTTGTTTTCCCTTCATCTGAATACAATGAATAACTTTGGACATTGCAATACAGATAAAGCTGAGCTAGCTTATATTTTCAATTGCTGTGTAGTGCAGCTGTATATTATTTCAGCTACCTGTAATGTCAGCAATGGAAACACAAGCCGAAGATACAACCTGCTTCATTTGTGGAGCTTTAACATACCAGTCTTTCAAATCCACTTCACTAATTTTTCAAACAATAATATTACTTTTATGGACAGCAAGTACATAACCTGGTAAGAACAGATCTATTCTGACAAGCCAGGCAAATTGTATAATGCTGCCTAAGTGGCAATGAGATTCATTAATTAGGTGGCTGCTTTAGAGTGTTGTTCCCCTGCAGCTATATTCTGCTCCAGGGTGTTTTCAATAGTATTGAATAGATGAAGCAATTACTAAATAAAATCCACTAACTGATGGCTACTGTCAGCTTCCTCTGGCTGCAGTTTCACTGAACTTAGAAAAATCAGCGTGATAGCATTAAAGTTATTCACATTTAGGGTGTGATTTTTAAGAATAGCCTCTACTTTTGTCAGCACAAAATTGAGGTAGAATTAATTTGCTGTTGCAAATGCTAGCTGGAGGTTATCTAACTGCCTGACTGCACATGCAAACCAGGCTGTCTGATACCTAAAGGCTAGTATTTGTGCTCACTATTAACTGCAGGCACAAAACTACACAAGTAGCAACTGGTCCTTCTTTGATTGCAATTGCCTAGTTTGTATCTGTATTTGCGATAACAGCATATGTACACCCGACTTTTAAAAAGAATAACCTTGTGGCCAGCCAAAATGTTCTTGTTCTGTTTCATGTGCTACTCATCAGTGCACTGTAATGCTGCCACTGTTTTATGGTTCCCATAAGGAGACAAAATCCTGAGCATGTAAGCAAAAGAAATATAGTACAAATGAGTCTTCATTAATAACAAACATTGTTTCATATTAAAGATGTGTTAACGTGCTTTTGTGTCTGTGTTGTTTCAGTTATTATGATGTTTATATTGTGCCTCATTAAAGTTGGGAGCAAAAGTAAAACAGTCTTCAGTCAGGAACATTTCACTGAAAGTTTAGGGTATCTGTAATTGTAACCAATCTTCTGCTCCACATTAAATCTTCAAAGAATGTCAAAGAGTGTCTTAAAAACTAGAGATGCTTGACTCTATATAGATGAGGAACAGATGCACCTCTGTAATTTGCCCATAAACAAGTAAAAAATGAACCCATCAGCTATCCAGGGATACTTGCATGCAATCTGGCAGACACATCCTTTTTTTCATTGTTTTTTTGTTACAGTTTTTAATGTCTCCCGAACCAAGCCAATGCGCAGTGCTGTTAAAAAGCTTTTACACCATCATGTGTTTGTTTTCATAAACTTACTAAACAGAAGTGCCATCTCAGAACTCTTGCCCTTAAATAAAAACGTTACCCTCAGAACTCAACAGAACCCACCTCTCAGTGTAAAATGGGCACACACAACGTACGTTTATTTTCTGAGAAATGAAGATCACCTACCCCAAAAGTTTTCTTTAAGGTCACATCAATGGGTTTGCAGAAAAGAAGTCTGCATCAGCAATTAAACCAGCTCTCAAATGCAAGAAACACATTTAACTGAGCTCTTCTAGCTATTTTTTTAAAAGTGTCTCTAGAGTCAGGTCTGGCTTTGCAGGGAACTGCACACACGTACTGCTAAGTATTGATCTAATAGTGCAAAAAAAAAAAAGTGGGGGGAGGGGGCAGGAAACAACCCACAAATCTGAATTACTTTCAGCGAAAGCTTTCAATAAAAAGCACGTTTCAAATAAAGGTTCCAAAAATCAGGTTTTGGTCAATCCACTACACTTTAGAGTGCCCAATTTTCGATCTGATTTTCAACCTACACTTTAAGATTAGTAGGCACTTACTAAATGACACATTTACCACGATGAATCCATATCCCATTGTTCTGACTGATTGCAAACACCTTGCTATGAGGCACCTACACAACCTGTCACTGACATGTTAACGGAAATGGTCAGCAAGATGTAAACTAACACCTAATGCAAAGTAATCAGCACAGAAATGACGGCTAATGTCTGGACTGTATTCAAAACAAAATCAGTCACAGGCCTCAGATCCAGGTAAGGCTTTCAAACCTCTGGAAATCCTATTTCCCTTCAGACTAAGGACGCTTCCGTGCTTGATAAAGGCCCGGCTGAGCAGGTGATCAGAATGGTATCACTCTGATAGTCTACTGAAAAGTACAAACCGTGCGCTGGTTTCTCTAATAAGCCAGAACTTTGACACTTGGATTGCATGTCTATGAAGTAATCCTTTCATTTCCTCATCTAGAAAGAGCAGAGAGAAAAGGAATAGAAAAACCAGCTCATTTTTAACTAAAGATTTTCAGTTACAAATCATTAAACGGGACTGAGTAAGATGTACATCAGAGACTGATAACATGTGAGCTCTTACTTTGCTGAACTTTGCTAATGATCTCCTGCCTTGACTACTGCAACTTTCTCTGGTCTGCCTTCCCTGCCCTTGGCCATGCCCTACTCATGTCTCCAAAATGTGACTGCTATAGTCATCTCTAACTGCTACTGCTTCACCTGTGTCAGGCTTCCTTATTCCTCATCCTCACTCACAAAGCCCTGAATACCTCTCTATGCCCCCTGTGCCCACCCACCTAACATTGCCAGGTGTCCAGTTTTTAACCGGAACTCCTTGTCGAAAAGGGACCCTGGTGGCTCCCTGCTGACCAGGCCGTTAAAAGTCCACTTGGTGTGGGGCTAAAAGGCTCCCTACCCGGCTCCACATGGCTCCTGGGAAGTGGCCAAAAGGGCCAGCCCAAAACATTTTGGCACATGAGGCGGGGAGCTCAAATGATGCCTCCATGTCCCCTCACTTGAGCCAAAAACTTTGAAAGATCTCAATACTGTCTTCTTCCTATTCTACTCCTCTCGTGGTACTGCTCTGCTACCTACCCCAATAAAGGAGAGCTAACAACTTAAAATATCTTGTTCAAAAATTTTAAGTAACACAACTTCCAAATGCCTGAACAGAAAACGTAACTTTTCTTGTCTGCATTGTAAACACTGGCATTTTTTGAATAATCAAAGTGGTGCTTTCTGTGCCTTCTTGGTTGTAAAGATTTGAACTGCTTCCTGAAGGTCCACAGTCTGGGCCAGCTCATGGTCTATTGAGATGGTTGCAAGGCCGACCAGCCTCTTCTGTGTCATTGTGGAGCGTAGATGTGTTTTTATTAACGTCAGTTTGGAGAAGCTGCACTCTCCACTGGCAACTGTTACAGGAAGTGTTAGAAGTATGCACAGAGCAACAAAAGCATTTGGGAAGAGGCTGGTCATCTTATTTGTGCACATATATTCCGGAACAGCCTTTGGAGTTGATCCTGCTGACATGTATCTTGAAACGGCTTTCAGTTCATCACCTAGATCACTTGCATCAATATTGCGCATGTCATCATGTGTCAACACTGTCTCTAGTGCCCTGCATTGCTGGTGTAGGTCTTCTTTAGGTATAGGGAGGAATTTTGGAATATCATACAACATCCCAAATATACTGCTGTGTTCCTTGAGCTGCATGAAATGTTCTTCAACTGACTGTATAGCACAATCTAGCACCTGGTTAAAGAATTCAACTTTGTATTGTTGCTTGGGGTCTCTTATGGGATTATTCCACGCCTAGTAATCAAAATGTTTTCTTCTTCTTCAGTGACTCTTGTATTCTTGAATGGGTCGGAAAATAGCTTCAGTGTGAAGTTCCTCTGCCAACTTCTGTGCATTCTTCAGAATGTTTTGAAATCCCTCATCTGACCGGTAAGACTGTAGGTATGACTTTGCTTTGTCCAGTTGTTCCATTGCTCCAGATATATCAAGGTCAACACCTTGGAGTTTCTTGCTTACATTATTTCAAACAGTATGTCATGCCACAACACCTCCCACACCCCAACTCCCTGCCTCAGCCCCGAGTCCCCGCCACAGTCTGAACCCCATGGCCCTAGCCTGGAGCCACCTCCTGCATCCCAAACCCATCATCCCCAGCCCCACCCCAGAGCCTACACCCCCAACCGGAGCCCTCACCCCGCTTGCACCCCTGCTCTAGCCTGATGAAAATGAGAGAGTGAGTAAGGGGGGGAGTGAGCGGGGGCGGGGCAAGTGTGTTCAGTTTTCCATGATTAGAAAGTTGGCAACCCTACCCCTACCCATTTCTACGCTCTTGACAATCTTTGAGCCTTATCCTCTCTTCATCTTTTCCCATTCTCAGTGCCTTCTACCATGCCAGCTGAGAGAGTCTTCCTGTCCTCACGCATCAAGCCAAACGGCCTCTCTCTCCTGCTACAAATCCCTTCGTAAAACTGACCCCTTTCAGATCTTCCTCTGGAGAAGTGCCTTTCCCAAAGGCAGCTAAAAAAGTCTAAACCCTGCACCGTCCACAGTCGAACATAAAAAAAACAAGAACAGCCAGACTGGGTCAGAACAATGGTCCATCTAGCCCAGTAACCTGTTTTCTGACAGTGGCCAGTGCTAGATGTGTCAGAGGGAATGAACAGAATAGGGCAATTATCGAGTGAACCATCCCCTGTTGTCCAGTCCCAGCTCCTGGCAATCAGAGGGTTAGGGACACCCAGAGCATTGGGTTGTGTCCCTGATTATCTTTGCTAATAGCCATTGATGGACCGATCCTTCATGAATGTATCAAATTCTTTTTTGAACCCAGTTATACTTTGGATCTTCACAACACCCCCCAGCATGGAGTTCCACAGGCTGTGTGGTGTGAAGAAGTACTTCCTTCTGGTTGTTTTAAACCTGTTGCCTATTAATTTCACTGGGTGACGCCTAGTTTGTGTGTCATGTGAAGGCATAAAGAACACTTCCTTATTCATTTTCTCCACAACATTCATGATTTTATAGACCACTATCATATCCCCCCTTAACCATCACTTTTCTAAGCTGAATAGTCTTTTTAATTTCTCCTCACATGGAAGCTGTTCCATGCCCCTAATCATTTGTTTGCCCTTTGTACTAATTCCAATTCTAATATATATTTTTTTAGATGGGGCGACCAGAACTGCATGCAGTATTCAAGTTGTGGGTGTACCCTGGATTTATATAATGGCATAATGATATTTTGTGTCTTGTCAATCACACACATACCCTTCATAATGAAGAAATTAACAATAAGACCAAATTCAGATCAAGCCTTCTCCCCAGGTCCTGGTATTCCTAGGTTTCCTCCTTCAAACCTACTTAGTTCACACCTTAAATCCTCTCAAGAGAGCCATTCCTGACTCTCTTTGAGGTTACAAGGCACTGGGCTTGTGGGCAACAGCAGAACTTTTGTAACTCTTTCCCAGAAGATGCAACACCTGCTCCCAAGGTGTGGTGTTTCAAGGAATTTCCAGGTCCTGCCTCTTCTGATGTCTTCTGTCTTGTGTGTGTCTTTTTGTGTGTTGTGTTTTTCCTTCTCTTATTTAGGCCACACACTTTTCATGAGAGGGAACATCTCTTATCCACATTCTGTAAAGCACAATGTAAATTTACAGCACATCACAATTTTATTCAAATACTAAGAAATATACAAAGTGACAGAGTCCTGTGGCACCTTATAGACTAACAGACGTATTGGAGCATGTGGGTGAATACCCACTTCATCAGACGCAACATTATACAGACAGTTAAACATCATGACATAGAACTGCTCAGATTCCAGGATCACACTTCATTTTTAAAGAAAAGTCAGAACATGTAAAGCCAGCCCCCACAGATTAACTCTTTGTCTCACATATTCAATGTTAATATTAATAATTACACACAACACTAACTGAATTTCATTGAAATTTAGGTTCTGATCAGATGCTGCATTCAAAAGTTATCATGTAATGTACAGACAGAAGAATGCCATCAAATTAAGTGTAAGAAGGTTCAAACTTGGCAGATTACTTTTTGTGGTAATTTTTTAAAATGTTTCATGAAAATATTTTGTTTTTTCACTGAAAAGGAAAATAAAACCCTCCAGTTTTCAAAACCCCCTTTTTTAAAATTAAAACCTATTTTTTAAACCAAGAACTTAGATTGTACATCTCTTTTGGATACAGACCATCTTTCAAAAAGATGGTCCCTGCCCCAAAAGAACTTACAACCTAAACGTAAGACAAGAGACAAAAGATGGATACAGACAAATGGAAGACCATACAGAAACAATGAGACAATATTAGTCACATGATAGGCGCTGGTCTCAGTCTACCAACTGCCTAACTACTGTCAAGTGACATTTTTCTTAAAGTGCTCCTCAAGATCTAATTGGAATCTTTTTTATTATGATAAAAAAGACCAAAGTCATCACTATGTCACATTATCCACCCCTTTATCCTAAAGCTAAAGGAAATATCTGAGTCGTGAAGGACATCCTTTCACTGACTCCTTTCCAACCACACTGGTTACACAGAAGCGCCTCATACTAAAACAGAGAAGCTGTCCCAAATCCATACTTGATGGCTTATTCAAAAGGAAAATGTTTGTAGCAAGCAGTATTTTCCCCTCACTCACTTCTGTGACCATGCAGATGAAAAAGTAAGTTTCACAAGTCTTTGATTTGGTTTGTAGTTTGTTAAAAGGGGTCATTAAGGAGGACAGGCCAAAAGCAAACTTATGATATAGAAATGCACCATTTTCTTCAAGTTTCTGGTCAATTCAAAAACTCTACTGTGTTTCCTAACACAGTTATGGTACTCTGCATTAACCAGTGCCCCAACATTAGCAGGCAAAGCACCCATCCTTCCCAAGCCACACTGTCTACTTTCTCTTCCATTCCTATGTGGAAGCAAGGTACTGACATTTGCAGGACTCTGAACTCTCAGGTGACAGGAGGCAGGCAGGCAAATTCAGAATTTAAAGCCACAAGAGACCATTAGATCATCGAGTCTGACCTGCTGAATAGGTGACAGGCCATTAAATTTCACCCAGACTCCTGTATTGAGCTCAATAACTTACGCCTGGCAAAAGCATAACTTCCAGAAATATACGCAGGCTTGATTTGAAGACTTGGTAGTTTATTCCAGTAGTTAAACTGAAATTAGGCACTTTTTTTTTTTTAACAGTAAGGGTGATTATCTGACTTCAGCTTTCAGCCATTGGTTCTTGTTATAACTTTCTCCGTTAGACTGAAGAGTGGAGAAACACAGCAAGCAGCAACATGGTCTGTGAACCTGAACTCAGAGGCTAGATACAATTTTATGATAATGAGCTTCTTACACCTTACTTCATCACGATGGCTTCTTTGCAAACTTTACTTACTGATTGCACGAAATGTAAAACAAATCGCGTCACCCACAGTTGCAATGCAGCCACCTCTGGAGTGAAATGTGGCAGCAGCTTATCAGCACAATGATAGGTTAGGTCTGGAAATGAGGAATACCATACGCAGTTGAAACACCAGAGGGCATTTAGGTCTGCAGAATATACTGAAACATTACTAGTAAATCAAATAAGAGTATGACAGTGCAACCCCTTTATACTTGTAAACATAGCCATAGGATTCCTTTTTAAATGAATGCTCATTAAAGACCCAT
The DNA here is from genome assembly GCF_016161935.1 of Mauremys reevesii. Classification (NCBI taxonomy): domain Eukaryota; kingdom Metazoa; phylum Chordata; order Testudines; family Geoemydidae; genus Mauremys; species Mauremys reevesii. The sequence continues at coordinate 40,697,427 of NC_052635.1, read as the reverse complement.
GTTTTTTTTCAATAAACACTGGTGGCAAGAACATTGGTTTTATGCCTCATTTGGAAAATGGCACCTCCAACACTGGTGCAGTGGTTTAATTAGATGTATTAGTCCTGCGTCCCTTTCACAATAGATTTAGTATTTACATAGGTCTAAACCCTCTGGCCCTTACACAGCAAATCTCCCAATGGAATTAATGGGACGAATGATCTGAAAGTTTTGCCTGGCTCAGGAATAGTCGTTTACCGTTTTCCTTTGCCATTCCCTATGGTCACTCATGGCATAAGTACTCTGTGTGCTACTGGAGATGGGTAATTGTATCAAACAAGCTGGATATGAACCCTGTTCCTTCTGCTCCACAAATGCAGGTCTGTAGTATTTCAGCTGCAGTCCTATAGCTATCAGTAGTAATAGGTCCTATAGTTTGTCTGGGTGTCCATTAGTGGAGGGCAACATCATGTTCAAAAGCAGCTTATATCTGTTTGCATTATTATTTATCATTTCTATTGTAGTAGTGCCAAAGGATCAGAGCCCTGTTGCACTAGGCACTGTACACACACAGTCCCTTTCTCAATGAGTTTACAATAGAAAAAAAAACAACAAAAACAGACAAAGGGGGTTTCACCGTAGAGCTGCATAAGACACAGGCTTGCCAGCAGGTTGATAAAACACCTGAGATAAAGTAGTATAATCAATAAGAATAGTGTAGATTGAAAAACGATTGAGTACGACATGATCAATTCATACCACAGTAAACTAGTAGAACAGAACATCTGCAGTTACAATAAGCTAATTTAATGATACTTCATCAAGTGCTCACACTTTCAACTACTGTTGTTCATGGTACAATGAAGCCTGTGTAAAAATATGTCATGAGTCAATATGGCATTGTGGAGAAAAGAAAAGACCCACACATCATTAAAATTTTAAGTAAGCCTTCATTAAATAAAATACACCAAATTAGCTCCTTCAGAAGAATTTAATTAGTCAATACATGCAGGTTGAACTCACAATATGCCATTGTTATTTTGTGAAGCCATTCATTTTCTTAAAGATGTGCCATAAAAAGGATTTAAAAAAAAAAGAAGAAAGAAAAACCCTAGTAAAACACCACAATTCTTTTATGAAAAAGACAAAGTATCCCTTGTAGACCATGCAAACATCTCAAAACATTTCCATGTGAAAACATTTTTCATTGGTACTGTGTATAGAATGCTGCCTTATTAAGTTGATTTCAACCATGTGAGCCATCTTCATTAAAAAGGTCAGGGATAAGATTCCACTTTTTACAGCAAAAAAACCTCAACAGCTGCAGAGTAAAGGAGGGACAACAGATTCTTAAACAGAAAAGAGGAATTACCAGCTACCTAGCTTGAACTGAAACCTTGGGAAGCCCCATCTGCAGTTTCAGTCATTACAAATCATAATAATTATGTGAGTTTGCAAGCCCATATATAAAATTTCAATACCTATGAGGAACTGCAATGCTGCAATGTCCACAATACAAAAACATTGCCAGCTCATTTTGAGCGGCTTCAGGCTACTTGTAACAGAGAGAGGAGATGAATCAATAAAATGTTATCAGTAAAACAGTTTGATTCCTGCACAGTTAAGCGCATGGCCACTTCTATATCTCAGTCCCCTCCGGTCAATATAATTTCACACAGTTACCCAGTTCTCAGCAGTGAAATGATACTGGTGGATATTTCAGAAATTCTAAAGCACTTATTTCTACATGGGAGAAGGGAAAAAAACAGAATACACTTTTTTTTAATTTTGGTTCAGAACCACAGATCTTTAGCACAATCTTAAATGCTAATAGTTCTCTGCCCCAGCTCTGGTAAATTAAGTTATTCTGAAAAGGTTCGCTAGGACTAATCCTGCATGATTTATTCTCCCCGCCCCCAACTTCAACAGGAGATTTGGGTGAGTAAAGCAAGCAAGGTTTGGATTTGATCTTTCACTGCATGTAAAGATGAGTCTTATAATAAGGGTTAGTTTCTGCCCACTTTACTCAAGCACTTCTTAAGAAAAGGGGAAAATGCTGTTGAGTAAAGCAAACAGAACTTGGCCCTCTCACAAGGATTTAAGAAACACAAAATAATACTGACATAGACAAACTCTAAAGTTAATCTAATATTCCATCATATATGCATGTAATTCCTCATGCATACCCTTAATTTCCAGCTTCCCATCTGAGCATGTAATATAATAATGCCTACGGTTAATCACACATCTCCAAAGAGTTGCATTTCCTGGATAAATAAAACAGCAAATATACCTCCAAACACAGGAAGAAATCATTGTCATTGCTAACCAACTACAGTACTCCAGAGGCAGGTAATGTTCACAAGGAAGCTCATTTTAGACACAAATCCACTTTCCTTGATTTAATTTGATAATGGCTTAATAAATGAGTATAATCCTATTAAGGGCCCAATCCTGCTCCGACTGAAGTGAAAGGCAAATCTCCAATAGACTTTAATGGGAGAAGGACTGAGCCCCAACACCTGTGCAAGGTTAAAAATATTTCTGCTTTTTCATTTTGTCCCCATTTTCATCCAATTATCTCTCATCTATTTTCTTCTGCTAGTCAGCACCCTGCACAGCACCCAAGAGGCTAAGATAACAGCTGATCCCACAGCCATTAAAAGACAAAAGGCATTTGCTATGAGTATTTGCTGTAGTGCAATAACTCCTACTCTTACACTCAATTCCAATTAATGCAGGATTATGTCGCTAACAAAATTTCACTAAAACCAAGATCAAGCTACTTATTCTCCCTCTACCTCATAGTAAATCTGTTCTGAAAGGTTTCGTTTACAAATATTTTAAGATCATTTTAAAAATGCGCAAAGCCTACAGAATTTATGCATGGTATTTTTTTCTCCCTTTGCTATATCTTTACACTAGGAAACACGTATAGCTACATTGTTGGCACAAAATTCTAACATAATGGTTAAAACATAAGCATGATGATTTTTTTCTGTTGAAAAAACAAAAAATAAACCAGATTTCTATGAGACAATCCAAGCTGTTCTAGCATGTTTGGGTTTTTGTGCGACAGAGATTGGTTTTACAACTTTCCCCTAAACAGGCTAGCATTTTAGCATTGTAAAACATTAAACTTACATTTAAATAGCAAACTTGTAGTGCTCATCACATGTCCTATATCACCGTTCTGCACTGTTCATCCACAACAAACCAGGATGAAGAAAGCAGTTTACCATACTAGAAGATTAAACTTGCCAAAATACAAACAAATCAGTCCCTTTAAAAAAAAAAACATTTCAGAAATCAAATAACTTGCTGGGGGAAGGTTAGAGCTTCCCGAATAGAGATTCCATTGGGAGAAGGAGTTTTAGATTACCACTACAATACATTCAGAAATAAATAGATAAGCCTTTTGCTCTGCAACACTAGCTGATATTGCAAGACTGGAACTAAGTCTTAGAAAACAGAGGGAACTGTTAAAAAGCATTTTTTTCCCCCGATCTGTTCGCTTTTGTTTTGTAATCGAAACCATCAAATGAACCACATTTCTATATCGCATGAGGGATTATCACAATGAAAAATATTCTGACTTGATAACACTTTTTAATTGTAAAATTTTGGTCAGCTTTGTACTTAAGCTAGGAGAAAAAATGATTTTTTTCACTACACCGATAGAGCTGAAATACAATAAGGGAACACCAAGATAACCACAAGTCTGGGCTGTCTTTCTGATATAATACAAGTCGATTAAAGTGAAAAAACAATGTGATTAGATACTTGTGCTGGGGAAGAAAGATACAGTTAGTTTTACTCCATCTGTGAAAATTCCTGAAGCCTGGTCTTCATTTGCATATGTGGATTAAGCAGCACCTACTTAGATTCACCTTCAGGCTGGAAGGAGCCCAGTTTTCACTATCATTACTAATGCCTCTAGCCACGGTTTGTGTGTTTTCACTAACAGTGTTTCTCTCCTCGTTCACCAGGGTTGGGTTTTCTTTCAGACTAGTGGGGAACCCAGGTAACAGGCGAGTAGGTCACAGCAGCAACCATGCCCAGCTAATGAGAATGTGCAAAATTTTGCTACGAGCCCATAGATTCCAAGACTAAAAGGCACCATTGTGATCATCTAGTCTGACCTCCTGTAAAACAGACCATAGAACAGCCCCAAAACAATTTCCAGAGAGCAGATATTTTAGAAAAACATCCATTCTTGATTTAGAAATTGCTCGTGATGGAGAAACCACCACAACCCTTGGTAAACTGTTCCAGTGGTTAATTACCCTCACTGTTAAAAAAGGTATGCCTTATTTCTAGCCTGAATTTGTCTAGCTTCACCTTCCATCCACTGAATCATGTTATACCTTTCTCTGCAATACTGAAGAACCCATTATAAAATAGTTGTTCCCCATGTAGGTATTTACAAAGCGTGATCAAGTCACCCCTTGACCTTCTCTTTGTTAAACTAAATAGATTGAGCTCCTTGAGTATCACCATAAGGCATGTTTTCTGATCCTTTCAACTTTCTGTTGGCTCTTCTCTGAACCCTCTCCAACATACCAACATTCTTCTCGATATCAGAACTGGATGCAATATTCCAGCAGCGATTGCGCTACTGCCAAAGAACAGAGGTAAAATAACCTCTCTACTTCTACTTGAGAGTCTCCTGTTTACTCATCCAAGGATACATTCACCCAGCATTGCACTGGGAGCTCATGTTCAGAGGATTATCCATCATTATCCTCAAATCTTTTTCAGTCACTGCTTCCCAGATTTGAGTCCCCCATCCTGTAAGTATGGCTTACATTCTTTGTTCCTAGATGTATAATTTATATTTACCCATATTAAAACACATACTGTTGCTCAGTTTACAAAGCAATCCAGATCACTCTACATCAGTGACAAGAACTCTTTATAATAAACCACTCACTCAATTTCTGCAAACTTTATCAGTAATTATTTTATGTTTTCTTCCAAGTCAGTGATAAAAATATTAAATAGCATGGGCCAAGAACAACCCCTGCAGCACTCCACTAGAAAGACAGAGGCTCAATGATAATTCCCTGTTTACAGTTACATTTGGAGATCGATCAGTTAGCCAGTTTTTAATCCATTTCATATGTGCCAAGTTAATTTTATATTGATCTAGCTTTTTATTCAAAATGTAATGTATTACCAAGTCAAATGTCTTACAGAAGTCTGAGTATATTACATCAACGCTATTACTTTTAATCAACCAAACTTGTAATCTCAACCCAAAAAAAATCAAATTTATGCTCATAAATGAGCAATTCCAATTCCTCTTTTGTTACACAAGCTCCTAGCATCGGTGTATAGGCAATTAAAGCATTTCTTCTCTTCATGTCCGTTGGTTCCTTGACTAACTTTGTTCTCAACATCTTGATTCTGTGCTAAATGAATGCTCATATCTACCCTCTTTTTACCCTCCCCTTTTGTTATGGGGTTAACATCCTTCTGACTACCCAAGCCGGCCTGTTCCTGAGGAGACTGGCTCTTCTTCTACTGAGGTGGAAGCCACCTAGATTATACAGCCCCCTCTACCTATGGCAGGTGGACCAATGTTCCACAAAACCCAAACTCTACAGCACTTACCTAGCCAGCGGGTCTCCTCCAGAATCTTCTGTCTTCTAGCTTCCTGTGTTTGCAGTACAGGAAGGATCTCAGACAAGATCACTTGGACATTCTTCTTCTTCGGCATGCTTCTGAGGTCATCTGTTATTTGTGAGCTATCCCACGATGCCATATCATTAGGGCTGATTATGAACCATCACCAATGGAGACTTGCCCGCTGACTTCAGAAGCCTATCCAATCTTAGAATGACATCTCATTTCTTGGCAGTGGAGCTTGGTACACCCTAAAATAAATTAGCCCGCACTCCTGCCAGTGCACAAAAGAATGTGGCCTTACCCAAATCCATACAGTTATTTCTGGGGCCATTAGCCAACCCCACTAACCCTTACTCCCTAGATACTGTACTGTACAGCTGTAATTTATAGCAAAAATTGCCCAAGTGTTTTATTAATGTTGCTTTGATGATAAATCTAGCCTGAGTGGACAACAAATTACCACTGAGATTTTCAAAGCCACGTACGAGATTTGGAAGCCCATTTCCCATTAATTTTAGACAATGGATCCAATATCAAACATACAATAGCTTTCATATATGCCAGAGGAGTAGCTCATCAGTAGTGATGTTGCACTTCACATATGAAATATCATAACACCAAGTAGCTTCCATTAACTCTCTGCATTCTTTATTATCTTATAATTTCCAAAAAGGAAATCTAAAGATAAGACTATCACGAGAACCAAATCCCAATGGCGTTCTCACGTTAACCACAACCCTTTTATGGTCCCTTGTTCAATTAATAGATCATTTTATCGAGTATTCACTGGACTATCAAACTATTTTTAATAATTCTAAGCTTTATGTTTATAATGAGACTGATACACAAATTCTAAAGATTATGTGCAATAAAATTAAGCTTTTTAAACAAGTAGGGAGATGCGCTTAGATGTCCTGGGCTAGAATACTATATTGTAAAACTGTAGCCCATGGCTCCAATCCAGCCTGCAGAGTAATTTAATCCAGCACACAGAGAAATCAGGAAAATGGCCTTTGCTGTATCGAATCAGCAATGCTGGTAACCATGCTGCCTTCTATCAGATACTAAGAGGAAGAACTGTTAGTCATACCAACTTAGCATAGAGTAACTATTAGGACAAAATACCAGCAGGAATATTATAGTCCAAATTTTCCGTGTATGTAAAGTGACTTAATTCCACTGATAGCAGGAACTACACTGATTTACATCACCTGAGAATCTGGCCTTATAATTTCATATTTTTATTTTTGTTTTAAATTAACAGAGTGATCTAGCTTTGGGATGTTTCAGGAAACCAAGGTTTGGGAGGGATGGTGGATGAGTTTTGGAGTGCAAAGGGAAGGGCAATGAGCCATTTGTAATTTTGACAGTCTGTTGGATGAGATAATTCTGAAGATTATGAGAAAAGAAAGCATAAAAGGAAGCCCTTTAAAATACATTTGAACCACATTTACAGCAGGTTCCAATGCATACATGATCATACCAAAGACGCAAGAGAAACAACCGTTGTTCTTGGGCAAATTAAGCCTGTGAACTTTCAGTTTTGCAATAAATCCCTCCCTCCTTCAACATAGAGAGGAAAAAAATCTCTCTTGAAAAACATTCTTAATGAATTTCTTCATCCAATCTGGTTGTATAGAATGAAAAATCATCAGCATACATGCTATCAATAGTAATGAGTCATACTTGGGGCCAACACAAAGGTCACAGGTTGCTTGATTTTTTTTTTCCTAATTGCAATGGCTAGTGCTTCCACAAAATTGCCATAAGATGGGATTGCCATTGGGCAAAAAAGGGGAATTTGAAATACAACTATTTGTCATGTGTCAAGCCAACCAGGGCAAAGTCTTGTCACCAACTGATGATTCTTCAGTGAGCTCTGTGACATGTGTGGCTGGTTACAGCCCAGTTACTAATTGCCCATATCTCAGACTGCCACTAATACTGGCATTCCTTTTTGAAGTTCGCAGCGGAGCAGTCAAGAAACAAGTGCCCAATTCAGCCCCCAGAAACATGCATGCATCTCCTACCGACCGCAGTGAGAACCATGCATGTATATGTGAGAGAAAAAAAACAAGTAAAAAAAAAGTTTAGATGCACAAAACTTTTAAATGATCAACACAACTACAGCTGAGGGTAACAGGGCTCATTGGCAGGGCACGGCAAGAAATATTGCACAACCATTGTTCATGCTGCTCCTGTTGTGTAATGGCTTAGTCCAAAACCCACTGAAGTCAATGGGAGTCTTTCCGTCGGCTTCAACATGTTTTGGATCACACCCCTGATAGATAGGGCAATTCATTTCCTAGTCCTGTATGTCTGACACATTTCATAAGCGCTTAAAATAAGTGATTAAAAATTATACCCAAAGAAGAATTTAAGCCAAATTGCCTTGTCACTCAAATGTGTAGACTCATTCCATCCATTGTTAGAATCCAACAACGAACAGGTAACATGAGCATTTAAGTCCCCTCCTTCCAATGTATTAATTTAAATTGTCTTCAAAGGCTTCTCTAATTTTAAGAGCATTAAATTTTATGCCTCCGGAGGTATTTTTATTAGCTGGGGTTGCATTAAATTGACATTTACAAGGTATTCACTTTTTTTGAGCATGTGACTTAGGTTTTTTGGATGCACGCTTGAGCTGGCCAATTTTTTAAAAAAACAAGTGTTTGTATCGTTTCATAAAGCTTCTCTATGCTTAGACTGTAAACTCTTTGGAGCAAGAACATTTGTCCTACAACTAGCCTATCACGGAGGCTACTAGAAATCAGTAGCCGAGCACAGATTCAGTAGTTTCAAGCTGCGCACAGTTTCATGGCATTCATCGCCGCGTGTCTTTTTTCAACAAAACAAAAACACGCTAAGTGCTAAATTCTTGCTCTTAGAAGACAGAGCTGGGCTTGGAAGGGGCACTACTCAAGCTACAGTGAATAGGGTGACCAGGTATCCGGTTTCAGACTGGAACACCCGGTCGAAAAGGGATCCTGGCGGCTCCAGTCAGCACTGCTGACCGGGCCGTGGACTGTCCGGTTGGCGGTGGCACCACGCAGCTCCCTGCTAGCCTCCCACGTGGCTCCCAGGAAACAGCCAGCATGTCCCCCCTCTGGCTCCTACACATAGGGCAGGAGTGGGGAACCAAGGGCCCATGGGCCAGATCAGGCCCCGTGGTTAATTTCATCCAGCCCATGGCACGCACCCGCCGCCCCACATCCCACCCCCACACACCCCACCGCAGGGCAGGAGCCACACGCCCCAGCTCGCCCTGTTGCGGTGGGGAAACCCTGACTCTTGGCACTCTCTTTGCCCTCATGGGGCTGGAGCCACAAGCAAGGGGAAGCCCCGAGCCTCTGCCCACCCCCACAAGCGGGTGAGTGGCCTGTGATTGATTATTTTCTGTGGGTCAATAGCCCATGACAGAAAAAAGGTTCTTGACCCCAGAGCCCGCACCCCCAACCAGAGCCATCACTCCCCCCCACACCCCCCCCAATCCCCTGCCCCAGCCCTGATTCCACTCCCACCCTCCGAACCCCTCAGTCCCAGCCCAGAGAACCCTCCTGCATCCCAAACCCCTCATCTCTGGCCTCACATCAGAGCACACAACCCCAGCCGGAGCCCTCACCACCACCCCGCCACACCTCAACCCTCTGCCCCAGCTCAGAGTCCCCTCCTGCACCCTGAACTCATTTCTGGCCCCACCCCAGAACTTGCACCCCCAGCCCAGAGCCTGTACCTCCTCCCACAGCCCAACCCCCAATGCCTCAGCCCGGAGCACCCTCCCATACTTCAAACCCCTGGCCTGGAGCCCCCTCCTCCACCCCAAATGCCTCATCCCTGGCCCCACCCCAGAGCCTGCACCACCAGGCGGAGCCCTCACCCCCTCCCGCACCCCAGCTCCCTGAACCAGCCCGGTGAAAATAACAGAGGGAGTGAGGGTGGGGAGAGCAAGCGAGGGGGAGAGGGGGATAAAGTGAGCAGGTGTGGGGCCTCAGAGAAGGGGCGGAGTATGGGCAGGGCCTCCGAGGAGGGGAGGGGCCGGGGATGGGGCAAGAGTGTTTGGTTTTGTGTGAGTAGAAAGCTGGCAACCCTAATAGTGAATGGGGGAATGACTACTCGAAGTCATAAACATTCATTCATAGGTACCGGGAGGAGAACTTAGAATAGTAGAACTTGCTACCCTGTCACAAAGATGAAGCGAGCACCTCTACCAGTGCTCTGCTCTGGGGTGGAACATGGCAGCTATTTAACAGCACACAGCAGCATTGTGTAGGAGTTTAGGGCAGGAAGTGAAAAGAATACCACACCCTATTGAAAATGGAGGGAGAATTCAGAGAGAGAAAATGCCATTATCTGCCATGGGGTTCTGCCAGGGCGTTGGAGTTAATATCCATACTGCCGTAATAATTGTAGCGGGCTCATAAATGACCATATGTGGTCAGGACCCCACTCTATGTCTCACCACAAAGGCAGCACTTCTGACAGAACACTGACCCCTACCACTCTATTCGAATGCTGGAGCCATGAGCCCCACTTACTGAATCACTTTCACAGGGTTTTCCTCGATGTGTCAAGTGCATAGCTTCCAAAATGGGACAAGATTCGAGTCTGAGCTAGCCTCATTCAGAGGCTGACGTTTGTATTTTGCAAGCTGATAGCCTGGCAGGGACCCTCTGTGCCAGACCACACCTAAACCAGTCGGGAAGATTCTGCTTGGGATGGGTCAGAGGAAAGCGCTCTGCATCTATCTATATGGAAATTCCCATCCTCCTTGTGGATTCACAAAGACAGTGACCTCTATTCCAGTGTAGAATAATGGAGATGCAGCCACAAGAGAGTTAGGATGCAGTCAAGTCTCTGAACCCCCCCAAGCTCCCTACCCAAAACACTCAACTACTTAGGCGTTTATGCAGGAGGGGTCAAATTCTCCCTTGAGGAATGGAATGCGCTATCTTTCATGGTATATAGCATCTGTCCATTATGTAGCTTTTTTACAACTCATTTGAATGAGTCATTTGGAAAGTCCCACAATTCACTTTACTGAGCTAAACACTAAAAGCTCTCTGGTTTAGTCTCTTGCTGTAGTCCGGCTGTTCCATCAAGAAACGTTTTGGTGCATTCTGGCAATTTTCAATGGCAACCTTCTTTCAGGGAAGAAGGATTTCACCACTACATTCAACCCAACCCTGATCTTTACGCTCATCATTATATTAGTAACTCTTCACTACATCTTCCTTCAGCCTCAAACAAAAAACAAAACAAAACCCAAACTCAAACAAAAATGAGATTTTTTTTTTGTCATTTACCCACATTCCTCTATCCTTCTGGGAGGGTCACAAGCCAAAAGGGACGTGGAGTCAACCAAAAAAGAAAACGGTTTAGAGTCCCATGGTAGGAGAAACAAATAAAAGAATAATTCACCCCTGTAATGTAGGAACAAAAAATTAAGCCTTCTGGAGACAAGCGTAACAGTTGCCTTTTACATGTAATTGTGTAAACCTTCTGTTTTCAGGGGAGCGAAGCAACCAGCCAGCAAAAATTAGGCTCTTGAAAGACAAGTAGTAATACTTTCAGGACCTGAAACGCTGCCTTCTCCCATTCCCCTAGGAGAGTACTTTTAGTGGGAGCGGGAAAATGCTATAATTTTCCATCTGGAAAACCACTTTCCCTACTTTTTTCTCCTCAAATGATCGGCTCTAGATCTCAACGACAGGGGGAGTTTTTCCCCTTTAACAAACAGAGCAATGAGCTTCTGCTAAAAAACAAAAAAACAGTCTCTAGAACACACTTACAACAGGTGAATGAGACACAGGCACAAATCAGTGTAATGGTGAAACACAGGCAGGAACATTATAAAGCTTACAGAATATAAAGCTCTGATGAGAACAAGCAACACAACAGATAATTGGTCCAATGCAGAGAAAACACCTTGCCATCAAGACACTACATTGCATATATGTTTCTCTGATGCTCAATATTCTATATTATTGGCATACATCAAAGTCCCCAGTGACCCATTTCTCATTGCTGGGCCCTTCATTCCTCCAGTGGGTACCTCCGACTGTTTGTATATAGAGACATACATGCTCCCTGCCCGCACACTATCATGGGACCTGGCTTTGATTTAATCCCATGGCTATCAGTGGATGTTGAGATAAATAATGGCTCCTTCAATCCAAATATCCTCCCCTGGTTAGGCTTTGATTCTGATTTGGGGAAAGTGAAAAACCCAGACTTGGAAAAGGCCTGCACAATGTCAAACCGGCAATCCACTAAACCAGAGTGCTTTAAGAAATTAGGCAGCGAGGTAGGACAGCCTGGACAACCATCCAGAACCCACACCCATCAGAGGTGAAGGCAATTGGAACTGGTCAGAATGGTGCCCGATGCCAGAACAGCTGTTCTTATGCTCTCAGAGAAGCAATCAGTGGAGCCCCTGCAGCATCCAAACTGGCCAATCAAGACAGAGTGGGACTGCTCTTCCCTTCCCACCAGCAAGAGAGGAAGCTCCACATGTAGCCTCAGGCAGAGGGGGACGAGAACGGGGAGCAAGGGGCAGCCCCTCCCTAGGCCCCATAAGGACACAGAGAGAGAGACGTCTTCCCCTGCTGGCTCAGCCAAAGGCCAATCCTAGGGAACAGGCTGGGCCCTGTGATAGCTAATTATCTCCACCTATTTGTACAGGATTATTTGAGCTCTAATCCTCAGTATGGCCCAGTATGGTGAGCAAAGGCTCAAAAGCAGCCTTCCTTATGCACACTCCCTCCCCCACGCACACAATCCCAGTCGTTGCCTGTGCTCCCATCTCCCCTGAGTGCACAGACTGCTCCTTGCTCATGGAAAAATAAGGTGTGGAGCAGGCACGACCACTGCTACCGTAGCCCTCTGAACCAGCTAAGAGTTGCACCTCTTTTAGAAATATCACTACTATATAACAGATATTGCGGTAGCGCCTAGAGGCTAATCAGGCTGGGGCCCCCTGGTGGTAGGTGCTGTGCAAACATATAGTGCACATAGCGGTGGGAATGCTTTCTCTGCACACCTGGCAGCTAGGGTGAGGGGGTACAACGGCTCCCAGAATTCCAGCCGCGGCTTTGCACCCCACTGAGGGGCCATGTAGAGAAGGCACAACTTAATTCTGTTGTTCCCCTTTGACAGAAGGGGATCGCAGGGTGAGAACAAATGTTGCCTGCACACCTTCCTGGCAGTGGAATTGTTTTATGCCATTCTTTGTAATACAAAATGCCACATACACTGCCACCCGAATGTCTCATTTGCCGTTTGGTTAGAAGGGAAATGCTTTGCTTTGTTCCACTCTTCTCACCTGAGCTCCACTTAAGACACCAATTGTATCATAAAACAGATCCTCCCAAGGATCGTATACATTTGTACCAGCAGTACAACACCATCCTAGTGTGTCTTTGCTATTCATTTACAATCTCAGAATGATGAAACTGCAAGTACATTGATTCTTTATTAATAGAAAAATGCTCACAATATCACCCTCACAGTAAAGTGTTTTGTGTATGTCTTCATGAATAAAGTAATGTGCATATTAGGAGGGTGTACTCACATTGCAAATATTTGCATCTGTTTTTAGGTTTTCTGCAGGCATTTTAAAAGCTGAGTGTGCAATTCATGAGGCTGAAATGACAATCTGGGCCCTCTCATGGATGTGTGTTTCTAGATGGTGAAATTTCAATGCGAAGATCACATTTTGTGTCACTCTGGCCCTACAAAAGCCGTGAAAAGCAAAGACAAATGCAACTTGACGTTTGGATTTATTTCAGTTCAAGTGGAGCTCATATACAAGGCCTAACACATGTTCTAGTTAAGGATCTGCACTGTTCTTATCTAAGTGAGGTTGCATTTCCCACTTTCTACGATTTGTATCTCTCTCTAAAAGCTTACCTTAAGTCTACCTAAATCCAGGCATAAGTTGGTGCACCAAGGTACTATGAGTTGGTACAGAGAAATACTAATGCACATTAAAAGCAACATGGTCTAGTTGAAATTGACCAAACATAAAATTCAGCAGACGGAGGATTAAACCCCATTCTTTACCAACCCAGCAACACTGAGCTATTGATGGGTCTCAGGAATGCAGGCTTAAGAAAAGAAAGAAAAAGAAAAGCCATACAGCAATTACTGTGGTTTCTCAGAGGTGGTAAAACAGGGCATACTTTGGATGGAGTTTTTTCTTGAACTCTGAATTTCCTGATTTCCCAGTTTAGATCAAACACCTAATGTTTGGCCTGATGGTGGGCTCTCTGACTTGGAGTCAGCTGGTGTTTTCCCTATACAAATAGCTCAGATTTGGGTTCATTATTTTAAGATCCGTTTCTTCAATATACACTTGCTTGCATTCTTTAAGTCAGCTCAGAATTGTTTGGTGGCTCCTATAATGGAAGTGCAGAGAATGATCTGTTCACCCACCATTGTGCAGGGGATTTGTAGCTGTATGGTAACACACGTTCTCATTAATTTCCTACTTAGGCCAATTTACTAGAAATGGGATAACTACTCAGAGATGGGGGAGCAGAATGAACCTGATAAACAGCTATCCCCAAATCAAATTATTCCCACACACCATAGTCAGATAAACATTTGTATACCTTTCCCAGACTAGGCATATGGCTCCAACTTCCCACTGAAGAATCTGGGGCAGAGCCCAGAAATCCTGAAAGCCAGTCTCTGCTGAATTCAAATCTGGCATACTCTGGGACAAGCAGTGGTCATTAGGGAGTGCAGCCTTAGAGACCACTAAATCCAAATGTGTGTGGTCTAGGGGAAGATAGGGAGAATCTGTTCAATTGCCCACTATGATCAGACACCTCCCCTCCCACCAGGGCATATACGGCCCAGTATTCATTGTGAAAAGTTCCCCATTCCCTCTTTACCAAACTTCTCTGTCATGCCAAATAAGCAGGTGGGGAATTAGTCCCACCTGTGTGTTTGGGGACAGCGGTGTGATGCAATAAGGAAGGCGTCTGGGACTGGCAAATGTGTTTAAGGAGGAAGCTGGAGAACTAGTTGATAGAGGTTTCCTGTGAAAGAGGGAGGTGGATAGGAATATGCAAGGGCAACAATAAAGAGAAAAGTGGTCTTGATCCAAGCTGTTGAACAAGCCAGAGCTCAGTTAACGAGGTGCAGCTCCCACCGCATACCCCATGGCACCGGAGCACAAGACAAACACCACATGAACATTTCAGCCTGTCCGCAGTGGGATGGGCCACCAGGTGGCGGCACGTTTAGCAGCATTATCCAAATCACCCCAGCATTTTACAAGGCAATGAAGAGCCACCAGATGGTAACAACTTGCTGTCATACTAAGAGCCTGATCCTGCACATGAATAGTCTCTCTGAAGTCAACAGGACTTCTCACAGTAGGACTGGCCACAGCAGCGAGTGTATGTGGGAGCAAGCACTTAGGGTTGATTTATATCACAGCTATTTTATTTATTTACTTCCTGAATAAGTTGATCCTGGATAAATAGCTTGTTACATTTTATGCCGTAAATCAGTACTGATTTGGACTTATTCAAGTGCAACCGCTTAGTCAAGTGTTTGGGTTTTCACATTTATACAAACACAGAATTGCTAAACCATGATTCTGTATTTAATTAAAGCACTTGCTACTATATTTCTTGGTGGTTTTGCTTTGCATGCCAAGAATCCCAAATTACATTACTCTCTAAGACAAGAAACAGTTTTATTTGCTTCTTTGACATGCCTTTGTGGTGTCTTTCTGTCGACTTTCCATAGCAGGGATTGACTGATTGGTTTAGCCGATTAATAGCTTTGTAAGTGACAATTTTTGCAATCCTGGCTTTTTATCTTTGACTAATTGCTATGTTTATAATTATTTCAAAGGAAAAATAAAAGGGCTGATCGCTACTAGACAAACTCAGGACAACAAAGTTTTAGGCTGGAACTCATTTTTATGCCTAATCTATAAACAGCTACAAAATTGTGGTTTATAAAGGAAATGGCAAAAGCCTTAGTGACAGCAATGCTTCTGAATACCAATGTAACACACAGATTGGCTCTTGATTTAAATGGAAAGGATTTATACTTTTATTTTTCTGCTGCATGGGTGACACAAATGGATTCCCAGGCCCTACATGAGTACTTCCAGCCCTTCAACTGGGCCTTCCAGAAAATGACTGCTACACCAGTAGAAATTTTAACAGGCTGTAGCATACCTGACCCTCGGCATAGCACCTAGCTCCAACATAGTAAATGGAGCATTGAACTAGTCCCTGTTATTGGCTCTTGGTGTTACCAAAGGGTGACAAATAGGAGCAGAGGCAGGAGACAGGCGATGGTAAAGCAGAAATAATTGAGCATTTGCACCAGATGGGAACAGAGGATAAGCAAGAGACAGGGCTGGCATGCAAAGAGTCAGTGTCCTGGAGTTATGTGATGTGTTGGGAACGGAGAGCAGCAGTAGTAGCTGAAAATCTCAGCTTCTAATGACTGTATGGTCCAGATGCCAAAACATTTGTTTCTCCTCTCTCCCTCCATGCACTTGCAATTTAAAATAAATAAATAAGCAACATTAAGAGGCCATGAATGCAGTTCTATTGCAGACAAATATCAGCAAGAACAACATTAAAGACTGCAGCAGAAAGGAATTTTGCTCAACTAACAACTTTATGCATTTCACAGAAATTCACTTGGGAATAATTCTGCTGAAGGAAATAAAGCAGCCAGTATTACTGACAAATATTTGGAGAAAAACAGATGTTTTCCTTTTAATTCAGTTCAAAACAAAATCTTTATGCTGCATGCTCTTGATTAAGTCTGATGTTTCTTTTACTCTGGGAGACAAATCATGCCCACAGTTACGCCTGGACTTAGTGGTGATGCACGGCAGAATTTTAGTCCCTTGTGTTTAAATTATTACCTCGTTAGAAGTTACCCTTGCTAGAAGCTAGACAAGTACCATTCGCCTGCTAGCATCCATCTTTGCAGGCTGTTCCAATATTTCTATTTAAAACTATTTGATCTACACAAAGCCCTTCTGCCAATTTAAAAAAAAAAAAACACAAAAAAAACCCTTTAACTGTCTCATAGTATCAGGAAAAACAAACAAACTGACATTACATGATACAAGGGTGATGTGGGCCATGGAAGTACCTAGATACAATCAAAAAGTTAACCACAGGGTTTTTACAATTACAAAATACAGTTCCATATAGAGAAAATACACCGAGATAGATCCTTCTGCCTCTGAGTCAGTGTGAAGACTCCCATTGACTTCAATTGCTCAGGATCAGGCCCATAGGGAATTTCATTTCTAGTCATTGGCCCTTATAAAGGATAACTCATTGAGCCATTGCAAAATTGGAGTTTTACAAATTCTATCCAAAGCATGTTCTGGACACAGTCCTGTAAACACTTAGGACTAGGCATAGCGCTTCAACGTGTTACCAGTATCCATGGACTGAACTAAATATAGGTACCCCTCTTCCTCTGTATTATTAAATTCTGGGTCTATGGAAAAAATAAAATGATTGAGGCTCCTCTAGAAAATCCCATCATCAATACTCCTTCTGAATCAGACTTTTAAGCCTAGTAACACTAGTAAATTGACTCACTGGTGACTATCTATCTAAGGTACTCATATGGCCCCCATTGTGACGGCATTCAAGTGCCTCACAATCTTTAATGCATTTATCTTCACAACACTTCTCTGAGGCAGAGTTGTGCTATTAACCCCAGAGAGCAGATGGGGTACCAAAAGACTACACGACTTGCCCAACATCCCACAGGATGTCTGTGGAGGAGACAATAGGAATCAGCAATGGGTCCATGTGAACTGGTGGGGAAGGAAAGTGTTTAACTATTAGTGTGGATAGATTAAACAATAACATTTTAAACACTATTTGAGAAAGCATTCTAGAGATTCCGCACTGTTAGCAGCAGTTCAATGGGACCACTGCTTAGTAGCATGGCCAGCAACAGGTCACTTGGCTAATATAGATGTAGCTTTATGGTAACCATGTCTTCTTGAGACTAGAAGATGTTGATGTCAGTGACTTGGACATCCAAAAAACCATGTATTATAAAGGTTAACATCAAATCCCAAATTTGTCCCGATATTGTCCCAGACATAACTAAACCCCATCTCAGCGTACCAGGAAAAAAAAATGCTGCAAACAGAACTTTCTTCACTAGAATTTGCTGTTTCATTTCATTCTTCTCCTAAATATCACCTAGTCGGGCATGACTACTTTGAAGCAGTGCAATTCTTGAAATAGTCAAATTACAGAAAAAGAGGAAAAGCTGAGTCTGTGGTTAAAAAAGCAAAGTCATTCAGACAAGGATCAGTTGCTTCTTCAGAATTTGAGCAAAATTGATTTTACTTAGATTTGAAACTCTGATCTGGAAAGTAACATTCATTTAACAATAAAAGAGGCTTAATCTGCAGGCTCTTAATAAATAATCTGGTCTCATTAAATTGATATACAATTTTCATATTAGGTCTATGATCTGAAGCATAATGTGCAATATGGATAAAATGCAATGGCAGCCTCCATCCTGAAATAGTCAGTGAATCAATGTATTGGCCCCGGCCTTGGGTCTTCCCTTGAATTCCCTATTTGTGTGGTGCATTCTGACTTGCAACAAATCCCAGGTGAAGATAAATACCTTTAAAGAGGCAGCTATGGGGCTGGAGAAGCATTTCCTGGGTAGGATGGGTGGGGAGCACCTTTTTCTGGAGAACCCTGGGCTTGAAGGAGGAGAGGATCTGCCTATTGGAACGTGCCTTGAAGACTGCAGGAGAAGAAGTGGCCATCCAACTGCCCACCAGTTAGACCAAGAAAGAGGGGGATGAACAAACAGTCCCCTTCCCAAAATGTAAAGGTAGAAGACTAGTCAACATGTAGGAAAGAGTCCTGAAGCCCACCGAGCATTCACCTGGTTTCAGGTTTTAATATAAAACCTTGTAAAATGTATTAGGACGGGGTATGATCTTCTTCAATAATTCCCACTTATGTTTGGATTCTTTTCTGTTCAAATACACTCCAAGTGGGGAGCATGCAGCCTAGTCCACTAGGAAGGTAAGGTCACAGTAAACCAGATGGGGTATCGGAAACAGAGCAGGCAGTAGTGGAATTCACCACTGAACACACTAAGGCAGACTGTGGCTAGTACTGAATAGGGGACCAAGTAGCCGTCCCCTTGCTTCCTGGAAATTCTAGCACCAGACACATCAAGGGGACATAATATGACACGGCAGAAGATGGGGCGATGGCTGTGTACCCGTCTGTACGAATTGATGGCATGGAGGGGGGAAGAGGCTGCACTTCCAGAAGGTGATGTGGAAGTTGCCTCTAAGGACCCACCCTCAATGGCACTAAAGGCATTCTACCTGCCTTCAGCTTCATGGGCAGAACATCTCCAGAGACTGACAGTGGGCCAGGACTCCCTCTTCCCCACTAAGCTTTAGAAGCCAAAAGCCACAATGCACATGAACAACTTCAAATCCCAGGAGTCATTTTGGAGATGCTACATTCACAGGGTTTTGTTTTTTTTAGTACAAAGCATTCACGACAAGTCTAAAAGCCTCAGCTAAACAATTGTTTCCATTTTTTAAAAACATTGGTCAAATTCATCTCTCTCTTTACCCCAAAGAGGCATGGAAGAAACCACTGCTTTAAGTGCCTCCAGCATACCATGTTCATAGAATATCAGGGTTGGAAGGGACCTTGGGTGGTCATCTAGTCCAACCCCCTGCTCACAGCAGGACCAATCCCCAGATAGATTTTTGCCCTAAGTGGCCCCCTAAAGGATTGAACTCACAACCCTGGGTTTAGCAGGCTAATGCTCAAACTACTGAGCTATGTTGGTAATTTCCTTTCAGCAATGAGCAGATTCATAAAATTGCCTGCGATAAAAAGTAATTAATCTGAGCCCCTCAGAACAGGAGGTTATGGCCCGGGGACTCCGATGAAGCCAAGTCCTTTAAATGTTAAACATTTCAGGGGCTATGGAATATTACAGCTGCAATCCTTATCGCTCTTATTATCTCTCCAGCAGCAGCTAGATGTGACTGATAGTGAACAAGAGAGTTGGGGGGGTGGGAGGCTGTTTTTGAAAGAAAGAACTAATCCAAAGGATTTAGGCAAAAATACAGCAACCCCAGTCAAGCCAGAAAATCCTAAAGCAGAGTCAGCTCACAAGTTCGGGAGTGTTGTGATCCAGGGACAACTGTCCTTTGAGAACTGAAAAGCCAGCACTGTTAAGTAAACGGTAGGAGCGTGTCCCTTGCAATACCTTATCCAGTTGAACTGGAAATTGAGGGGCAGGGACCCATGCAAGACCCAAGCATTAGTTTTCAGCCAGACTGACTGGCTCACTCATGTCTAAACCAGGCAATTGGGCACTGGGAATGAATATAAATTAAATTCAGACTGGACTAAAGTGACTGACAGTAGAATGGACTTCAGTGAACTAAATTAAATTCGGAGTAGTAGGAAAGATATGTAGGTCACCTATTCACGTTCAGAGCATAAAATTATAAAAGCCTTGTAAACTCTAAGAGTACGTCTACAGTACACTGGAGCTGGAGGGTAGTTTCCAGCTCAAGCAGACATGCTAAAAGTAGAAGCGTAGCCACAGCAGTGCAAGCGGCAGAAGGGGCTAGCTGCCTGAGTACTCACTAGGGGTCAGACAGGATAGTATTTGGGGCAGCTAGCCCCTCCTGCTGCCATCAAGAAGAGCAAATGTGTGTATGTCTATCCGAGCTCCAAATTCGGAGCAGAAATGATTGAGTTTTGACAAGAATGTCTTCATCAACGTTTGTCGTGTAACGAGGCCACCAGACATTTAAACACACACTCCCTCTCACTATGCCCAGTAAATCCTTAGGCATATACTCGTTGCTATATATTTCACCCCAAGAATACTGTTCTGTTCCATCCAGGTTCTTATACCATCAGTATCTTAGCTCCTTCCAGTGGCGCATTTAGCACCATGACTAACATTTGCTGTGTGAGGCTGTTCCCCGTTCCCCCCCATACCCTTTCCCCCAGAGGAGAAATGCGTCTGCTCTGCCTTATGCAGCTGGGTGAGAAGCGGTGCTCTCACTCACAGAAAATTTAAGAGTTCAGAATTATTCCTTATTCCACACCGGGAAAAAACTGAGGTTACCTTTCAACATTTTTTATGAAAAACAAGAGAGAGCCAGAAAGACAGACAAACCCTCGAACAGCTAATGATGGTTAATGCTCACCTGGGAAGTGGGAGTCTCAGCTTCAAATCCCGGCATCTCTCACACACCAGGTGAGTGATCTAACCAATGGATTATGAGACCCCTCACCCCATGCCAGAATAGACAAAAGCCTGATAATTAGGGGAAACCCCTGGGATGTGGAAGATGCAAGTTCCATGCCTTGAATCAAGCAGAGCTGGGTCTTGAACCTGGATCTCTCACTTCATACATGAGTGCCCTGACTAGCCACATGTTTTGCCCTGGTGAAATGCTAACTGAAACTTGATTCATTGTCATAGAAATGTTTTCATTTTGACAAACTGGCATTGTGTGTCAAAAAATTCTCAACCAATGCTAGTAGCGTTTTGTTTTGGTAGGGTTTTGTTTTGTGTATAAGCACTAGAGTACCCACCTTCTCTTCCCCATATCTATTATATACACAGGAGTTTGGAGCAAGCACATTACAGGCTGGTCTGAAATGTGACCTGGAAATTTTTTAACTGGGAATTTGCTCATTTTTGCTTTTTACTATTACTTAAAGGAGGCCTGATGGGTTTGTTACGTTTTTTCTCTCTTGCTTGTTTTACACCTTGAAAATATCAGGAATGTGAATTCTGATCTTCCCTGGTTTAGCAGAAGACATCTGGGGGGAGGGGGGTGTCTTAGAGATGTTTATTAGGAGCTTTTAAACCTTAAATGAGTGTGTGAAGAGTAAGAGTCTTTAAGAAAAACATACTTTATCCAAAATTTTAATTAGGCCAGGCCTGCACACAGATTTTGTATTGGTTTAATTATTTCAGTTAGCGGTGTGGTTTTAAAAACAAATCAAAATAATTATACCAGTCAAAGCCCTGGTATGGATCCAGTTATACTGGTCTTGTAGTGGTACAGCTTATTCCTCTTCCCGCATGGATATAAGCAAGACCTGTATAAGGCGACGTCTACATGTACAGCGCTACTGCAGCACAGCCGCACCAATCCAGCTGCATCGCTGCAGCGTGTCCGGTGAAGACGTGCTACACCAACGGGAGAGAGCTCTCACCCACGGGCATACAAAGAACACCTCCGTGAGTGGCAGAAGTTGTGTCAGGGGAGAGAAGCTCTCCCGCCGACATAGCACTGTGTACACGAGCATTTGTGTCGATGTACCTTATGCAGCTCACAAGAGTGGTCTATTCATGCCGCTGATCAACATAAATTATGCTGACATAGGCTGTAATGTAGACAGTCTAAGCACTCTTTTTTTTTTAAACCTATGTAAGTATGTCCACACTAAGGGATTTATACTATTTTAACTGTACCAAAATAGGTAAAGCACTGCCACTGTGGTGTGTGGACAGGACATAAGTCATTGAAGTTAACTAGATGTGAACAACAACAAACAGAAAGGAGTTTTAAACAGTCTCACTAAAAATCCTGTTCTTTCTCAATTGCTCCGCTTTCAGCCTCCTGACTCCTGTGAGAACCACACATGGCAGACACTAGTCGTGAAACTTATCGCGCTTCTGGGAGGCGTTCAGATGCTACAGGGGTGCAGGCTGTGTAAGAACCTAAATAGACTAGAATTGTGATGTCATCATTCCACTAGTTCCTGAGGCATCAGAGTCTTCACAGTGCAGACAATGCCTGAATTTTTAATGTAAAAACCCAGATGTTTAAAAAAAAAAAAAAAGGCAGCAGCAGCACAATTCAACCTTTCAGACTTTATAAAGAAGCATAAAAAAGGGCACCAGACCAATTTGTTAATTTAGTTTTGCAAGTCATCTTTCAATGACACAGCCCACTATTACCAGCACCCTACTCGCTACCCAGGCCTCCTGCTCTATCAGGCTAAAAGGTTACCACCCCAATACACCTGACCCCCACTAACCCAGGGATCAAACCCCTATGGTTGATCCTGAACTCAGCCTCCAGGGTAGCAGTGCATCTCAGTGCCGCCAACCCCTCCGGATAGATGTTCTCACCAGTTTAAGTTAACATTAATTATTAACAAAGCAGAGAAAAAGATACCAGCACAGTAATTGTCCTCTGCTACACTGCAGCTTTGAGATGGTTCAGTTTTAGCCTAAGGAAAAATACTTTAACCATCCTATTTTAGACATTACCATGCATCAGTGATCATGACTGTAAGTTTATTATCCTGAAAACAAAAACAACAGACAAAAATATATATGATTACATCTAAACAACTCATAAAAAAAAAGAGGAAGGAGCAGCATTTCTAAGGGAACCACTGGCTTTACAGATCACATCAGCTAATACCCCATATTAAGCTACGGCATTTGCAATGGGGTGCCATATAGAGTATTTGCAGCCCTACTGGGGAAAACTATTTAAAGCCTAATTAGCATGAAATTTTTAGAATGCAAATGCTTTTCATTTAGACATAAAACAAAATGCCATGGCATTTCTTCCATCCATTTATCATAAACATGTTAATTACTGTGTAACAAATAATTCCTGCTGGAATCCATGTGTTTTGAGGAAGTCAGAGAGCTGACTCAGGCAAATAAGATGAGCCACAAAGTAGTAGTTAATATCTTATGACATACTGATAATAAAACAAGGACTCTGTTAAAGCTTTTGTTGTCAAATTAAGGCTAAGCTATTTCCATTGGAATAACTCAATTATAAGTAGTCATTATCTAATTAACTTTATTCAAACCAGGAATGCTAGGAGCACTTTTATTTTGATACATGTATTCATAACATATATATTTGTGGGCCATGCACTACAAAGCTTACCATGTAAATGCTGTATTTATCATCTCACTGTTTTTAAGTAGCCTGGAATAGGCTTCATTTATTAACACTGAATCTTATTAACGTTGGCTGAAATTCATTCCCGTCCTGAGGTCCAGCACAAGGCCTATTGGACCACATAAATCCTTTGGGGTAAATCCTCAGCTGGTGTAAATTGTCAGAGCTCCAGGGAAGTCAAGTGCAAACTACATCAGTTGATAATCTGCCCCCCTGGGGCTAAGTAGAATTTGTGTTGGTCGTCACAGAAGTACATTTCATCTTTTGAAAGTCACTTGAAAAGAAAAAAAAACCTCTCTTTTCCTCCCCTGAATCCCCAAAAATCTTGGCAGGCCAAAATCTACATGCCTTTCTCACACAAACAGTCCCACTGAGCCTGAAGAGAAATTGCTGAATACTGTTGACAAGATGGTGGTAACTGGCAGAAAAGCTTTGCTTGGCTAGATAGTGTGAAATAGTACATATGCCAATCCATCAAACACATTAATATAAGCAACATGAACCCATTTTTGGGCTGAACTATTGTGGAATACTTCACCCAGATGGAAAGAAAGAGGTAAACATTTTATGTTGCAGACACAGAGTGTTAGGAAGTAAAATTAAATGAAAACTGGAAAACTACCAATTTTGCATGCTTGAGTATATATAAGAACAACATAAGCACAAAGTGGAATTTTATGTAGCAGATTTTTCCCCCCAATTATACAAATTAATTAGATATATTTGTTTCTCTATGATAAACAGCAGCATGTATTTGAGTGTACAATTCCAAAGGTGTAAAGAAGACACTTTAACTATTGGCAAACACAATATTTGCACTTTTTTCTCTCTCCTACAGTTGACAAAATGTTCTACAATTGACATAACACCTGGCAATGTTACATGGCACACATTTTACATATGATGTGTATATATGTTTACATATATACTTAAATAACATATTGAGGGCCAATTCTCCTCCAAGTCAATGGAAGTTTTACCGTGACTGCAGTGGGAGCTCAACTGGACTCTAAAGGACAAAACCAGGGTTCATTCTATACATGTTTTTATTCAACTCAACTAGACTGACTGTGTAAATATAATTTCATATTTATTTAGAGATGACATCTGTTATTGAAATGAAATGACAGCTACTCCATTGGCTTAGCTGGCAATAACTTTGCACTCTTCTAAACAGACCTTCTGCACCATCTCTGTTGTCCACCTACACGATACGCAGCACAATCCATCAACAGCAAATTGTCATAAATACTCCTCCAAAGTAGCAGACTAATGACATTATTATTTAGTAAGATGAAAAGTAGAGAGAGAAATATTTGGAAAACACTGTAATGTTCCCATAGCCAAAGGGTCAAAATCTAAATGCTCAGCTCACAGACTGATCAGCAAAATCCTACAGTTTTGGTAGCAGGGGGAAAAAAGAAAAAAAAGGATTTTAACTATGTAAACACCTGGTGGCATTTCTGTATTACTTTGTGCCTTATGGTATTCCTGGATTTGCCTATGTGACGTTTCTGTATAGTTATCCTTCAAATTAAAAATAATAAAGTTTTTTTAAAATCTGCTAATTGATGCCAGGGTCAGCCAGGTAAATTCCTGCACAGCGGAACTAAGACAACTAGGCTGAAAAACCAAACTGATTGCCAGACCATGGAGAGAGAAAAGGGTTATATCACTGAAGCAAAATGCTCAGTTCCAGATGATGAAGCCAGAAAGAGAACTACAGCTATCCCGTATCTGTAATGAATCCAAGTGGTAGAGCTATTTGCGGGGGTGGGGGGAGGGAACAGAAGAGGACATAATTCCCACCATACTGGGAAAAGACCACAAAAGTGAGATCATAAACTTGTAAGAAAGTTTACAAATCTATTCAGTATAAATCTATTCAGTATAAAATCCCCGTGTGCTGTTTAGCCCTTTTCAATGTATCGTGATTACAAAACTCCTATATAGCATCTGTTAGAGATTACCAGTGTACAGAGGTGTCATATTTTGTCTTAAAAAAAATTGCCACAGCAGTAAAACAAGGATACATTTCCTATATCATGCAAATATAAAGTTTAATTATTTTTAACTTGAAAGGGAAACAGATCAATACACAGGATAATCTATTGTCATTTGGATTATGAAGATGTTTTAGAGTTTACAATCACAAAAGTGGTTATAATCCTGCAATTACTATCAAGCTAATCGGTAGTTTCTTCCTGCTTGTGTTTTCATGTTGTCAGTGGGGCAGTAATGAAAATGAATGCCACATTTGTGAACAGAATGTCTGTAGGCTTGTTTACCACATTTCCAACAACAACGTCTGCTTTATCATGCATTTCAAAGTAGGGATAATTTAAGGATCTTTGAATTTCATACATAAAAATACTCTCTAAAAAACAAATCTAAAGCTTCTGCAAAATGATGGGGGAGTGGGAGATAAAGATGTGAAATGGATGACATCCAATAATTCACCTGAGTCAGACAATATGTGGACATGGAATGATTCATCTAATTCACAAACTACTACTCTCAGGTAAATCACTTCATGCTTCATCCTCCTACAAACATTATTCTATGGATATTCTAATTTCACCAGCAAAACCAGAAAATTCTGGCCTTTTGCCTCTCAGATCTCTAAGCGCCTCTCCCCCGCAAAGGAAAGAAAAAAAAAAAAGAATGAGCATAAAAGATTTTCACTACAGCATCTAGGAATCATTTCATTCCACTTACCTTTGAGTAACTTCTGCCCTTCCATGATATTTTGCGAAATCAAAGCTGTGTAATCTTCTTCTGAAAAGCCAGGCTTGCAAGTGGGTCTGACTGTAAGATCCCCATTGTGCGCCTGCAGAGAACAACCAAAGGGAAACAAACAACATGACTTGTGTTTGTTATGATATTGTTGTTCAGGTGTTGAGGAGCAGGGGAACCTGAACAACAAGGCAATGTGCAATAAAAGATGGATCCGGTGAACCTGACAAGGAGTCTATAGGAGTGGATCCAGACCGTATTAGAAAAATTAAGCTGAACAGAAAATAGTGGCATGAAATACAGTAAGGAATCGTTATTCATAGGAAGCCTGGTTTGCTGGGTATGATTAAAAGGGGTGGAGAGGGCGATCAGCAATTCATCAATGACAACAGTGCTCCTATATTGCAGGCATCCTTTGCCCTGATCTTACAACCTTAAAAATCAGTGGGAGTTTTGCTGTCCTTAAGGAGGATCGGGGCCCCACACTATCGGGCTGGAATGTGATTAAAAATAATTCAGCGAGAACTGGGAAGAGCAGCACCCGTCTGAATTTGACAGTTACCCGGCCCACCAACTCCACCCCATCCCCCGAAAGGCTCTTGAAGTTCCAGCGAAGCTACACTGCGCGGCTGCTCTGCATTCGAGACGTTAAGCACCGGGCACCTCGCCTAGCAAATCAGGGCCGAACTGCTGAGCAATAACCAGCTGGCAGGGAGCGAGGGTGCACGCAAGCCTGAAACACAAGCACATGCACAGGCAGGTTAATCGAGAACAGACCCCCTAAGGATGACCCCACACCTGCTGCCCCGAGCCAAGGCAGCCTATTAGCATTGCGCAGCCCCCCACCTGCCTGCCTTAAAGGGAAAGCTTGGCTGCTGCAAGCAACTTTCTCGTCCCTTCACTCCTCTTTGCAGAGCGAAGGACTGGGCTCCAGACGCGGTGCTCCCCGCATTACCCCGAACCTAGGGCAGGGAAGGGGGCGATGTGATGCTCTCGGACTGCTGGATAACTGCCCCTGCTCAGCTTCGGCCACAGCATCAAGCATCGGCCGGGACAACTCCCCCTAAAGCTCCTTGTCTGCAAATAAATGCTGGTGGCAAGAGACGGTCTGAAGCTCTGGGGTAAAGAAAAGCTCTCTCCCGAGCATTAGCTAATGGAGACGGATTTCACGTGGTAAGAACCCAGTGGGCTCTCACTGATCAGGGCTAAAGACCAACTAATCAGATACCCAGGGAACGTGTAACTTTTAACCCAGGGAGGGTTTCCATCCAAACACAGACACACCATCCCACGCAGACAGAGCCCCTCAAGCCAGGAAATGAGATCAGCTCCACTCAGGTGGATTTTAAAATAATTATGAACTGAGAGAAAGCTGCATTGAAAAAGAAGGGGGGGGGACACACCCGGCTTGTCCTTTCAGATGAGCTTACTAAGCAGAAAGAAAAGCCAATGTAATCTCTGCTAGAAATCACGCTTGGGAGACAGATGCCAGCTCCTGTATGGGAAGTGCAAGAAAGCAGCAGCTCTGTGGACTCTGACGGTCCCCGGCAAGATGTTGCAATTAGGAAACAGTTCAAAGGGGCTGACTGAAGTGAAGAGAATAGCTATTGAATTTAAAATCGCCCAGTTGTTAGAAGTGTGCCCGCTAGTGCCGCTGCAGTGGGGAGTACGCTAGTGTCCTCCCTTCCTCTCCCCCACCCCCGGGGCTGATAACTGGGACATGATGGACATTTCCCACAGATTGAACTTGGCACACAGGCGCTCAGCCTGAAATATAAGCAATGCCACTGGCTTCTAGAACCAGCCCTACCCCACACCAACAACATTTTCCAGGCAACACTGTAAGAATGCATCCATGGGATCGATAGATGGTTTATATATTATATAGTCTGGGGGGGTTCGTTTATTTTGTCTGTTTGATAGGACTGCATTAAGAAATTGAAAACAAACTTTTCAAGCCATTAGCCCGTAGGACACCCCAGGCCCAGTTAAAATATACCGTAAATGACACAGCCGGCATAGGGAGGTTATAAAAACATATCCCGTGCAGGCAAAGGAACGACTCGTGAGGATTTGTACTCCGGAGCCACAACATTCAATTCGGAAGACTCCATTACAGAGTCTACTGCAAATCATGTGCATTAAAAATGCTATGGAGTACGAGTACCCCGAGAAGTGAGCTCTGTGCTGCAGATCCGGAGTCAAGCCTGTTTCACAACACAGCGCCCATCATGACAGTAACGCGCACACAAGCCACGAAAGTTTATCGTAGGAAATGCACGTTAAATCATGTACAAGTTTTGTCAACCCCCACCCCCAACAGCTCTACTGACAGGAGCCCTTTAATGACATCAAATGGGAGATGTGGAATTAAGCGAAGTACGCCATAAAAATGGCACACAGCAAATGCGGTAAGGCAGCGGACATCGCTCCAGCGAAGCTGCGGAACTCCGAAGTTAAAGGCTGCTGCTCCACGCCGCGGTTAGCCCACCCTGCTGTGCCTGGTCCTCTCACTGCCGCTGAGCACTGCCTGCCTTTTACTCTCTCCGGAGTCGCTGCAACACCCAGGCACACACCGTGAGGGGGAGATGCCGGGGTTCAAGCGCCCCTTTGAGCCTCAATTCTGAAGTTCCCGCATTTGGTCGCCTTAGAACAGAGCCTTCCCCTTATTGCAAAATTAAAGCCATACTCCCCCTCCCCCGAAGAAGAACTGGCCGCACTGAGCTGTAAGTGATGGGGATCTGCGTCTCGGCTGGCCCGGGGGGTGCCGCGTTACCCCTCTGCCAGACACGTTAGTTTCCATGTAGTCTCTCCGTACAGGTTTTGTCTGCCAGTGCCTATGAATGGCTCGGGAGAGAGCCGTGTGTGTGTGTGTGTGTGTGTTCGCTCCGGCATGAGACACACAGACCTGACATTGTTGCACACACTCTCTGCAACAAGCGAGGAAATAACGCAGGTGCTGCCACTGGCTCCGAACATGAGCGGAACAACACACACAATCACACACACACACAGAGACGTGTGGGATTCTCTAGCTGCAGGCAGCTCTGTGGCTGGATAGCCAGACGCGCATCTCCCCAGCTGTATGCAGATAGATATATGTGTGTGTGTGTGTTTCCAACAGGCTCCCCCCGCCCCCCATGGCACAAGGAGCCGAGCCCACCCCGGGGCGAGCCCCGCTCCCCAGCTGCACCCTCTGGGCCACTCGGCGGCGTGGGAGCCGGGCACCCAACTTACCCTCGCCGAGCCGCAGAAGGGAAGCAGCAGCAGAAGTAGCATTCCGGAGCCAATGGTCATTTCCCCGGCTGCGCTCGGACTCCGGGCTGGCGCGCCCTGCTCGCCGCTCGCCCAGCGCCCGGGCTGCCTCCCTCCAGCCTGCCCGGGCCAGTCCCAGCGCCCCTGCCTCGCTTCCCCCGTCCCCCCCTGCCGCTCGCCCGCTCTGAACGGCAGGTGAAGCGCGCTCGGTGCAGCTCTGCCGAGTCCCCGCCTCCCGGGCTCCGAGTGACGGGCAGCCTTAAAGGAGCCGCCTCGCTCTGACGTGCAGCAGGAGCGAAGAGCCGGGACCACGCGCCGCAGCCCCCTTCTGCTCCCGGCACAGGCGGGGGGTAGCACGGGGCAGCTTCCGACGTGCACCCAGGCCCAGGCTGCCCCCTGCAGGAGGCACCCCTGTCCCACGTGTGCATTGCACTAGATACAGGGCGTGCTGTGTCTCACCAGGATCAGATGGGTAAGCGAAGGTAGGAAGAATAAAGAGAGGAAGTGATCACCATGGGAGCGCCAGCCGCCAAGCAGGAGCCCCAAAGGACTTCATTATCCGAATGGCTATCACACAGTCACTGAGCATTATGAAACCACTGGTATTTAAAGGATGGATCTGCAGTGTCCCTAAGTTCGACTCAGTGTACTTGGGCACAAAGTGCCTTTGGTCTGGTAGAGGTGATACCTTCAACACAAGTCGACTAGTACTTCGAAGTTAGGCAGTATCCTAAACGGAAGTACAATGTACTTCTGTCTTGGCTGTTACAAAAGTCTAGGACCACTTTAAAAGCATCTGCACTGTGTAAAGAAAAAAAAAAGAACCACACAATTGCGTTCACAGAAGTCCAGCTTGCATCTGAGAAAGGATTAGGTTAACCTGCCCTCCTTAATGGTTATGCACCACACTGTAATGTTCTCTACAAGAAAACAGAAGAAAAACCAACAGACCCAGAAATCGCAGTACAAATACCGGTTGGGAATAGCTTCCCTTCCTGCAAAGCTGGGAGAGTGGTTGCTTATACTGAAATACTTTGAGAGTGGAAAAAATGTTATATAGGTACAGTTAGATAATGTGGTAATGGCCATATTAGAAATTCCAAAAGAAAAGAGACTTAATGAAAAAAGAAAGGCTGAGTTTACAAATGAGTAAAGTTTGTCTGTGTTCAGTTTTAGCAAAGGGATAAACACATTACTATTAACTCAGGTATTCTGAGGTTTCATCCATTGTGTTTGGCTGGAGACTCAGGTCTAGAGGAAGCATAGCTCCTATGTTTGTTCTAATTATATTTATGGTAGAGAGGGGAGGATTGAATAAAACAGGCATGTGCATTCCTGTGATCAAAGTAATTTGTGTGAAAGCCAGTTCTAAAACTAAGACTTAAAGTAATAAGTCTTGAGCCAGATTCTCAGCTGGTCTGATTGGGCCCAACTCCAACAAGCTCCTTATTTATTTACTTAATTTTAAGGGAAACTGATACATTTGGTCTAATTCAGATATCACAGCAGTGTAGATTAGCATTTACTCCACTGATTCAGTGGAGTTACCTTGCTGTAAAACTAGAATTTAATCAGGCCCTGGGAGCCTCCCTCAGAGGAGGGAAACTTTGTAGGGCATTTTGAAAATGTAAAGCAATGATAAGCACTATCATTTATTATTTTCAGCCAGCTTGAACCAGGCATCCAATTGTGGTCATTCTTTTTTGTGCATGCAGTTCAACTGCACATAAAATGAAAGTTATCAGACACACATTTTGAGCAGATCTGACCAGTGTTTGCAAGATCAAATTGGATAGCTGGGCACTCGACCTCCTGATTTGCACACATAGTTGCATACCAATAGCTGTTTGTGCAAAATGCAGGCTTCAAAGTCTAGTCCTTAAACAGTTCCGCTAGATACACGTATAAGAATGAGACACACATGTCCACTTAGTGCATCCTTTGCTATTGGGTATGTTTATTAGTATCATGGTAATCAAAGACCAGGGCCTTGTTAGGTTAACATGTGTGTGTGTGTGTGTATATATATATATATATATATATATATATATATATATATAAATAAATGAAAATTAGTCCCTTCCTCCCATTTTAGTAGATTATAACCTTTACCGTGCTTGAAGGAGATAATCTGAATATATTTTGTAACATCAAGTAAATATCCACTGCTACTTTAAATTTGCACTTGCTATTACTACCTTTTGGCAGAATATTCCATAATCACATGACCCCGTGGTAGGGGAAAAAAATAAAATCTCACCTAACATACGCAGTCTAAATTTGCCCTTCCATAATTTCACCCTGAGCTCCAAAGTTTGTCATGGGCTGTTGTCATGGATTTAAGGGCAGCTGTTGCTGCTGCTGCTACATAAAGTTTAAAGAGCCCTGCAGACAAGCTTGTTTTTACTTCTAAGATTTTAAGAAAGTGGATTTGTATCATGGCTAAAATGTGAATATTCTCTTGTGAACATCTACATACTGTTGTCTCTAACTGGACTACAGCTGTTGCTGTGTCCATATTCCTTCCTCCCTCCCCCCAGCATATTATTAACATTTGAAGATCCACAGTATTATCAAAATAAGTCTAACACCACAACTCATCATGAAGAAAAGCAGAGCAGATTTTTTTCCCCAATATGGTTAGAGAAGATTTCTAATCTGATGGCATGTTGCATTTTTTTTAATCTACTGCTGCTTCTTTAATTTATACCTTGAAGTAACAGGTAGTTTTTCTTCTTTGCTTTTAACAAAGTGTCTTCTGCTCTTTCCAATGACTTGAGAAAATATTTCTCTAACCTCCTTGCATTTTGGATCTGGAAGAATGCAGTGCCCCACTGTTTCAATTTGTGCACTATTACACTGCTTGCAAAGCCTGGCCTCTTTTCATATCCCATTTAATTCATGTTTGCCAAGCTTCATTTCTAAGCAGTGGCCACTGTCTCTATACTTGGGGAATAGAGACAGTGACTGGAATTCCTGTGACTGGAATTTTTCATTAACTCACCCAACAATCTGTTTGGAATAGTATCAGAGGGAAAGCCGTGTTAGTCTGGATCTGTAAAAGCAGCAAAGAGTCTTGTGGCACCTTATAGACTAACAGACGTTTGGGAGCATGAGCTTTTGTGGGTGAATACCCACTTCGTCGGATGAGACATATATCCGACGAAGTGGGTATTCACCCACGAAAGCTCATGCTCCCAAACGTCTGTTAGTCTATAAGGTGCCACAAGACTCTTTGCTGTTTGGAATAGTTTCCATTTAGGGGTCTATAACTCTGACTTGTGTGATCTATTCTTTATCGTGGCTTTAAGGACCATATTTAGTGTTTTCAGAGGGATCATGGAAGGAGAATACATATATAGTATAGTATAGACAATGCAAGTGTAGATAGTGTCTGGGTCCTCTCCCCCCCTCCCATTTCCCTACCTCAAATTTCTTTAATAAGTTTTAGAACCAGATTAGCTGTTTTTACCTCCATTCCTCTCTGTTAATTTTAAAGTGTCCATAAAAAGGTGACCCTTCAGATCTTTACAAAAATGGAATCATCCGGTTAAGTTGTTTATATCTATTGAACTGCCATCAATTATTTGAATCTAAGGGTTAGAGACGAGAGTGATAGTGTGCAATTTCAGGGGGCTGTTCTCAGCTTTACTAACTATATTTTTGTATTATCCTCCTTTTTCTCCCTTCCCCCCTCACTTTCAGTCTGTTGCAGGGAGCTAGTTAAGAAGACTCCTGTGTAAAAAGGAAATAGGAAAAATCTATCATCTGATGTGTGAACACTACAAGAGGTGGGTTTGGCTGGATGAAGGTATTCAAGAATGTACACGTGCACATTAAATTAACTTGCTAAACACCTCAGGAGCAAGACTGCTGATCCTGAGAGTCAGCTTGCTACACTACACAACACTCAAGAGAATAAAAGACTCGGAGATGAGACATTTACAGAACTGACTGTGCCAAGATAATGAGGAGAATGGAGTACACAGGGGATCTGTCTCCCCTTGATGCCCACGTGTA
Organism: Mauremys reevesii; assembly: GCF_016161935.1. NCBI lineage: Eukaryota > Metazoa > Chordata > Testudines > Geoemydidae > Mauremys > Mauremys reevesii. The sequence goes on along the minus strand of NC_052635.1, from coordinate 40,663,826 downwards.
ATTCCTATTGACAGCAATGGGAGTCACACGTGCATCTCAAGGGGACAATGGAACCTTGAGTAAAGAAGATGAGTATCAGCTGTAAGCTGCATTACTGAGGGCAGAAAATGAGATACAGGAAGGTGTGATCGCCAAGGAGGGACACCACTGTGCACAATTACATTGTCAAGCAGGCATCGAATATGTGAAAGCAAGAGAACAACAAATTAAATGGACAGGAGGAGGGAAAACAAAGCCAAGAGGCATACGCTGTCCCAACCCAGGTGCCCAGCTCTGAATTCCTTACTCAGAAAAGACTTCCACCCAGTTAATTCGTTTAATTCCATGGGAGGTTGAGTTCAATGAGAGGTTTCCTTGAGTAAGAAGTTCAGGCTAGGTGCTAGCGGGAAAATAGCCTATACTAAAAAGAAAGTGACATATGGAGAGAAATGAAATTAATACAATGTGCAATCATGACCTTGGGTCTCATATAAATTTGATGTTTTCAGGTTCTGAAAGTAGGAGACAGGTGGCTGAGTCCTGATGTGATCTGGAGAGGCATCGCTACCAACCTTGGTCCATGTCAAAAGCAATAACAAAGGAAGGAGGAGTTTGGAGATCCAGAGAAACAACCATGCCAAGGACTGATGGTGGCCTTCCATTAGGAGTAGCACTGTGGTCTCCTTATTGAACAGTACAGGCAGGGCCAGATTAACTCTCCTGTGGGCCTGGGGCTATTAGATTTTGTGGAGCCCCCGTATACAAGTCTTGTTCCTAATTTAAAACAAAATGATCATAATTATGGCATTGAGGATATTAATGCTATACTAAACTTGCCTTTTAATTAACATAAAGCTATTCTGTAGTTACGTTTCAGTCTGAAAACATATAGAATATAGTGAAGTTAAATCAAAATAGCCGACTTCTTACCTTAGAAAAAGCTGTTATATTAGTTTCTTTCTGGGAGAGAGTTTGGGTGCAAGAGGGGATTCTGACCTGGGACAGGGGTTTGGGGGGTGTGAGGTGCAGGCTCTGGCTTATTACAGGCGGCTCCCGGCCAGCAGCACAGCAGGGGTTAGGCAGGCTGCCTGCCTGCATGCCATGGCCTCACGCCACTCCCGGAAGCGGCCGGCTGCTGGCACGTCTCTGCGTGCCCCTGGCAGGAGAGGGACAGCATGTCTCTGTGCTCTGCCCACGCCCGCAAACGCCATCCCGATAGCTCCTATTAGCCAGGCTGCAGGGACGGTGCTGGGGGCAGGGCCAGCACACGGAGACAGGCTGTCCCCCTCCCACCAGGGGCTGCAGAGATGTGCCAGCAGCTGGCCTCTTCTGGGAGCGGCATTGGGCCACGGCATGCAGGCAGCCTGCCTGAGCCCTGCTGTGCTGCTGGACTTTTAGCAGCCGGAGATCGCGATCGACTGGCAGAGGCTTCAGGATCGACCAGTCGATCGCGATCAACAGGTTGGTGACTCCCTTCCTCCTCCTCTGACACCCCCCCCCAAAAAAAAGTAATAAGCCAAAGGCAGACAAAACAGTACTTGTTTCAGGTCTGTAACCTTATGACAGATTATAGTTTAAAGCAGTGATATTTTTACAAGCCAGCTATTCTATTTGTTTTGCTCTCCGAAGGTAAGTTGTTAGGCTATTTTTATCACCATGTCCCCTCTAGCACTGGGGATGAAATAAAAGTTTTGGAAAAGATTCCTCTGCAAGCCACCCAGGCAAACGTGAATATGCTCACTACAGCCAGGCATTGATACAACATGACTGAAAAGAAAATGGCCACGTAGGTAATTTTCATTCGTGTTAGTGCACCTGGACATGTTGCTAAGAGCTAGATTATGGCTGGGCTTGTGCCACTGTGCAAGGGAATAAAGGAGAGTAAGGCACCCTTCCACACCAGCTCCCTGGAGCCACTCCACTATGTTGGCTATGATCCCCATTCCCTGTGTGAATGGGCAGGATGGGGAAGGGAATGGCTGGAGCTTTGACTCCGCTCCCGATGCCCCAAATGCTGTCTAAGGTAGCTATACCAGCACACTGGGAGAAATATATTGCTACAGGCAGGGGCGGCTCTAGTAATTTCGCCGCCCCAAGCAAGGCGGCACGCCGCGGGGGCGCTCTGGCGTTCACTGGTCCCGCGGCTCCGGTGGATCTCCTGCAGACGTGCCTGCGGGGGGTCTGCTGGTCCTGCGGCTCCATATGGGTATAATTTATTCCAGTTTGGGAACTGAAATAAGCTCTGCTGGTATAAGGCACTTTTATACCAGTATAACTGTGCCTAGACTAGGGCTTTTAACAAGATAGCTGTATTGGCAAAGAATCACACCACAAACCAATATCAAATTGTAAGTGTAGACCAGACCTAGAATATCCATGACAAATATTTTTTTTTCCTCTCTGAAAATTATATGTTGTTTCTCAGGGAGATTTTCAAAGCCACACATGGGAGTTAGGTGTCCAGCAACTCACTGGCTTTTAAGCCTTAACATCTTTCCCTCTGTGAACATCAATCAATTTAGCACCAGAGCAGGGTTTCTAAATGTATTTATTGTGAAGAGCTGATGTTAAGAGCTGCACAGAGGAAGCTACCATTATCTGGTTTGACATGAAGTAATTTTCTGAAGCTGTCAACATCATTAGCTCAAAACAATATGGAAGACAAGGTACTTCACAGGAAGGAACTTACCTAAGGGTTTGAAGGGCACAACTGAAAATAAAATGTGGGTAATATGCCTTTGTAAGAGATCCACGGACAGCCACTAGAAAGTTGGGACTCCCAAGAGATGAGAAGGCCCCCTGTCTCAGGAAGTATCTCTGAGAGGAAGTTCAAAATGTGTGTTTGCAAGCTCAAGAGGAAACTGTTTGTACCAGCAACATAAGGGGAGCTGCCTCTGTACCCTCTTACTGTAATAAATACAGGTGATTCTGTTACGTGGAGCTCAGGCCACTCTCAGTATTCTTGGGACTCTGCTTGGCTGTGCTAACCAATAAGGAGACCATAGGGACACAAAAATACTTTACAGCACTTTAGCCTTTGAGAATGCATATTATTTTAGATGAGAAAATTATATTCTTTGCTTTTAACTATGATCCGAAATTTTGTTTGGTTCAAGCCAAAGGCTGGATCCTGGAATCCATCTATTAGTCATTTGGGGATTTTGATATTATTTCATTTTAGCAGTTTATTCTGAATTCTCTTGCAACAGTTAGAGCCTAAATCTTGTTCTGAAAACAATTGCAGGTTGTGGTCATTGGGATGATCCATATGCAAGCCACTGTATATTCTTAGACAACTAAATTGTTGTATTCCAAATGTGTTGCAGCCTTTGTTAAATGAGAGAGGGTTTTTAATATATATTAGCTACATAATTTGCATGCAGAATTGTCATGAATATGCATGCAAATAGGAAGGTAAATGTACAAATGACTAATTAGTTGCATTTGTGTGAGAATTTACCCAGTGCATGCATGGAATCTGAGTAATTGTACACACAAATCTGTGTACAATTGCATTTGTATTTTGTTCATCTAACTAATTTTAAAAATTGGCTCTGCAAGTTTATTACTGCGTAGGAACAATTGATGCATAGCACAGGATTGGAAATGCAGTATGTTGATAGGAATTATTAGAAGACTATGAGCTGTACAACAAGACTGGGATTTACAGTACAGTATCTTCTACTACTTTTTTCCCAATTTATTTACAATCATAATGTGATCTATTGAAGTGATGAACCGATAGTGCCATCACTAAAGGGAAAAAAAGTCTGGAATGTAATGAGACCTTTTTGTTCAAGGGGTGCAGAAGCAAATATTTTACTTGCTACTCAGCACAGCAAACTGAAAGCTCACATGGCAAGAAGCATTTTTCACTAAGCAGAAACGGAGGGAAAAACAGGGCTTTTCAGCTGCAAAGTTTAAATGAGTGAGAATATAAATGTCAGAGAGACACTTTATCAGAGAAGGCTATTTTAAAACTGGCTTAAAATGACTCCAAAACTGTTTTTCTCAGAAAACCTGAACAAAAAATGGCAGAGAAAGGCATAAAAAGATCCAATGGATGAAAGTTGAAATTGGAAAATAAGCACTTTGGAAATAATGTACATTTTAAAATTTTAACCGTGTGGGTAATTTACAAGTGAAACATCTTACCAAGGAATGTGATATCTTTTCCATCAAGTCTTTAAATCAAGATCACATATCTTTCTAAAGATGTGTGCTAGAACAACTAGAACTTACTGGGCTTGATGGAGGCATTACTGGGTGAAGTCCTATGGCCTATATTATACACGAGGTCAGATGAAATTATCATAATGATTCCTCCTGGCCTTAAAAGCTATACATCTCTGAACCTGACAATGATTTTAATTTAAATCAATGTTTCTTATCCTTTAGCTGGTGACATTGATGTGCCTGATTGCAAAACAATTTTGATATTGCTTTGGCTCTGTTTTTAAAAAGAGATTTGTTTTGTGCTATCTAAAAATAAAGTGTACATATATTTATATTTTCAGGCATTAAAGTTCTCTCCTGATTGTACAACTAGTTGTAAAGAATGCTGGAATATGTTTGCAATGTTTCCCAAAGGGTTCCCCCCGGTGGCTCCCTTGTTGCTAAAGCTATAAATGATGCAGTTTGTCAAGAAGTTGGCTGCTGTCAGCAGGAAGTTCAAAAGGGCCAATTCTAATTTCAAATGTAGTTCACGGGGACCGGCTAGCCAAGGGCATTGAGAATGGGCTATACAGCATTTCACTTCTAGAATGGTTCACAGTCTGCCCAGGGGACTCACTATTCACTTGCATAAAGGATGAAATTCACCTTTCTGCACCTGTGCACCACCTAACTTCAAAATAGGGTGCAAATGGGACTGAAGTGGTGCATAGGACTTTTGCGTAAAAGGTAAAATTCAGACCTATGCAGAAGGTCAGCACAAGTAGTTCCAGTCAACTCAGTAGGATTTTAAGGGCTAGATCCACAAAGGGAGTTAGGTATTGTAATACCGAAATTTTAGGCGCCTTGCCACCCACTGGAATCCACAGCCCTGAGTTCTCTGCCTAGGCTCTGTACGCAATACATGGGGAGAGTTAGGACACCCCCCCATACACACTTTGTAACTTTTATCTCGCTGGTTAGAGCATTCACCTGAATGTGGGGGACACCCCCTATGCCTGATGTAGAGAAGAGATTTGAACTTGGGTGTCGCATCCCTCCACAGGAATAGCAAATAGCTCAGTGGTTAGAGCACTCTCCTAGGAGGGAAAAGGAAGGGGACGCCAAGTTTAAATACCTTCTCCACATCAGGTGGGGGACATGTCCCACACTCAGGTGAGTGATCTAACCACTAGGCTAAAAGGCATAATAATGGGAACAGCGGCACTACCTCCTCCTCTGACCATTGTGTGTGGAGATAGGCATGGCCTGAGAACACCAACCTGCACAGAGCTCTCGGCGAGACCGGATCCCATGAGGGCTTTGGGGTGAGATAGGCACCCAAACACCTAGACTGAGGCAGCTGTGCACATGCTCCATGACAGAAACCTTGGTGCCTAGGGGACTGTAACAGTGGAAGTTTAGGTTCTTAGAGACTTTAGGTGCCTACAGAGTTAGGCAGCAGCTGAGCAGGGGTTTTGAGGATCTCAGTGGTACCTGGAGTAGCAGTGAGGTGCCAAAGTCCTTTTGTGGATCTAGCCCCACATGCCTAAGTGTTTGCAGGATCTGGGTCCAATTTGGTAGTTGCTGAAATAAAGGACCACTTGCCCTTTGTTCACTTCCTAGTGGACAAAAAGTCCACACCACCACACCACCACACCAGGAATCTTTCTGGTAGCTCCAGCAGAGACGACATGAAGATTGTAAGGAAGCGGGGTGCTTGTACACATGCAGTTGGACGTGACTAAAGCTACGTCTACACGGCCCACTCCTTTTGGCAGTGTGTAGAGCATGCCCCCCTCCCCAGCCTGGGTATAAATAGCAGTGGAGATGGCGAGGCATTCCTTAGGCAAGTAGAGCAAGGACAGCCTGAACCCTGTGGGTACATACCCAGATATGTACCCTACTCATCCAAGCAGCGCCTCCCCCATCTACACTGCTATTTTTAGCAGGATCATATTCTATGCCCCTCCCCCACACACCCACACTGCTGGAACTTTTCTCTGCCTCAGGAAAAGGCTGCAGCAGTGGGGAAAGACTCAGGTGGTTGGGGAAGGCACTGGGGAAAGGTTCTGGCAGCTTCTCACTGCAGGAGCATTTCCCCGCCTCAAGGAAAGAGTCGAATAGTAAGGAAAGTCTCAACAGAGGAGGTGTGGGGAGGAGGGAAGCAGTGGGGAAAAGGTCCAGTGAGGTCCCTGCTGCTGAGCTCTTTCTCACTGCCAGAGCCTTTCACTGACACGTGTAGCTACATATGGCGGTGCGGATGCACACATCCCTCTGCATGCCACCGCCAGTTGTATGCAGTGTAGACCTAGCCTAAACAGGGCAGTGATGCCATGCTAGCCCACCTCAAGGATGTGAATAGATAGGGATTAAATTACTCTTTCTCCCCAGAGATGTTCCCTCCAGCTCAGGCTGAAGGTACATTAGGCAGGGCATTGTGGGGAAGCATGCACTGCTATTGCCTGTGCTGCAGATAACTAGACAATTTACCTCACTTAATTTACCTCAAATTACCTCAATTAATCCAGCATCTTTCCCACATTCAAAAAAAAAAAGTACAATTTTTTCTTTACTTCCCAGTCTTTGTATAGCAACAAGAACATCTCCCCTTTGGAAGGCTAAGATGGATCTGAGGAGAATACGGGTGTGTGTCTACTTTAACATTTCAACTATTGAAATGCATGCCTCTTCCCTGGCCCATAACTGTGGTTAGTTCACTCTGTTCCCAACAGATAGCAAGCTTATTATTTAAAATATTTAAAAATGCAACAGTGTAATACAAGGAAATTCTCTCAAGGTTGGACCTTAAACCATTTGAGTTCTGTCCCTGAACAGCGTCAATATCCTGCAATGAAAATGTATCTTTTCTCATCATGTTTGTTTATTTTAGGTCTTTTCTACTCTATTTTGTGGCTATAGGACAGAATGTTGAGCCTGCATTAAGTCAGCTTCCAATTTCCTACTCTTTGTGCAATTGACCATACTGGCAACGAACGAGGCTAGTGTCCCTGTAGCGTGTGCAAGACACAGAATGGCACAACCAAGTGTTTGGGTCACAAACGTGTGCAGGCAAAAATGGTGCTTTGGGAGAACAACATTGTGTTCACAAAAGCGGACATGCAACATTAGAGCTTGGGGCTGAAAATATGCTATATGTTGCTCAAATACCCATATTGCTTCTGCTACTGTGAGTTTCCCTTTCACACATTTTGCAGCATTAATCTCAGTGTGAAAAACCAGTTGTTTTTTTAAACTTAAACTTTTTTAGACTAGATTCCAGAAAGGAGGATTTGAAATAGGCTTTCTGCCACTAAGTGGTGCTGTATACAGTACAGCATCTTTATGATACCACAACTGAGAAGAAAAACAGAGCATTGTCAGGCTGATTAGGCTGATGCAGGCACTTAACAAGTGTCCATTATACTGATTTAATCTCTCCGTGGTACTGGATAAATCAGGAGGAAAACCAGACAATCCAGATGAATAAAGAAATGCAAAGATTGGGGCATAGCATTTAACATAAGAGGCAGAGAACTACAGAAAATTGCTTTAAAGCATTTTTTTTTAAAGAAAAACCTGTCTTGGATAATCCTATTCTGCTTTTTCCATTGTTTCAAGTCTAATGTTTGTAAGGCCTTGTCCACATACAAAATCACACTGACAATTACATTTTAATCCTTGTTAGTTATTTCTAAATCAGTCAAAAAAAATCTCATTTTTAAATATGCAAAAATTGAAATAGGAGATTTAAGTAGGCAAAAAAAAAAATCCAGTTATAGAAAATCAGAAAGGACACTTACTTGGAGTGTATACACAGACTTATACCGACACAACTAAATGTGTCAGTTAAAAGCAATTTAATTATTTTAGTCTACATATAATGTTGCCCCAGTCCAAAGCTATTTTAGTTACATTAGTTTTTTGCAGGCTGTTTATAATTACAAATTTATGCAGATACTACTGACTCTAATTAGAAAATTTTGCTCTGATGAACTTGGTATTTGTTTGAGTGGATACATCCCTTTAGGAGTTTGGACTAGAACTTTGGTAACTTCTAGTTACGTTAAACATTGCTTGGATTACCCTACAAGCATTTGATCCCAGAATTAAGTTCTTAGCACCGTGATGAGGAGGGTGACAATTTCTTTGCATGAGTGCATTCTCATGTAAATCTGGCCTTCTTTCTCCTCTCTGTTGAGGATGTCAAGTCCACAAGGAAAAGGCAGCTGGATATAGAATTCTTATGCCATTTGCTAATGTGCTGTAACATCTTCCTCTGGAAGTTTAAATTCCTGTTACCTGACAATCTGGAGTTGGTTGCTATTGGAGAACAATGTTTATTTTCCATGTGTATTGTATAGCACAGATAGCCCCTGTGAAGGCAAAGAGCTTAGCTGTAATAAACAAGGAAAGGTAGTCAAAATACTTTCCTTAGCAAAATGGCTTTTAAAAGTAATAGCTAAGGAACTGTCAGGAAGATTTTAGATTAACCCAGGGTTTGTTTTCAGGGCCATTAGGGATACTAAAGGAGATGTCGATCCTTTGTGTGATGACCAGCAGGTTTTAGTCAAGAGATTCTCCGCAACCTTGCACAGTGTTGTCACTAACCCCAGTGAGTGTCAGCACTTTGCAGTATGCCCTGAGTAAGGGCAGCATGTAAGTGTGCTGCCCCAGAAGCAGAATAGTGAATGGATTACGTCACAAGTCCTCCCCGTACCCGTCTTACTCTAGGGAAGAAGTTATTTCACTCCTTCTTTTGAGAAGCAGCTTACTCCCCATTGTGTGGCCTACCAGCATTCTGTCCACTAGTGAGCTGGGTTAACAGGGACAGAACACATCTCTCAAATGCTAGTCAAATGCTTTCATAAATCTGTGAAGTTTGGAGTGGCTCTTGCCATTCAGTGCTCTCTCTGATAATTATTCTGAGGATGAAAATCTAGTAAACACATGATCTTCCAAGTTGCCCTCCTTTTAGCCTTGCCTCATATCACTTCCTTTATTCTGTTTGAGATGACACTGCAGAAGACATTGACTATAACTGAAAGGGAAGGTACACTTTTGACTCTAATGCCATTTCTCTCTGGAGGCTTCCTTGGTCCCATACTTGGCTGAAAAATGTGATGATTTTAAATTGCTGGTCTCATCATCACAAGCTTTCAAAATTTCTGTGGTGACTCGGTCTTCATCTGTAGTCTTCTCAGATTTTAAACTTTGTTTATTGTACCTTTCACATCTTTGTGATGTGGGATGTTATGATGTTTAGTTCTGGGTTCTTTATTTCTTTGTCAACATCAATCCAGTACACAGTAATTTGGATAACGAGTGTTTGGATGCACAGCACTGCTGTTCACTAACATAGGGCTTCACAGGGGACTCAGTGTGGATTTGGATAACTATCTGAATTCCCTTTGTCTGAAAATACGAATGGGAATTATACTGTAATCTCTTGTGGTGTTGGTCTGCTTAGCACCTTATGAAAATGCTCTTCCCATCACTCTGTTTTTTGTGTTGCTAAGGGCAAACAAGGAAAGACCCTAACAGGTTCTCTGGCTGATGTAAGCTTCCCAGTTACAACTTTGGTGAGCTAATAGCATTTTTACTATCACCGCTTTGAGCAGTAGTGTCAGTTTCTTTGGCCATGTTATCCATCTATTTTCTCTTCTCATGCTGCTTTGTACTACTTTGTCCTTTATTCTATAAAGATCTTTTTAATTCTTTTTCTAAAAGGTGTCTGAGTGGTTGAGGTTTCCTTTGGCTTGTTTCCTTTCTTTCACACAGTTCCATATTTCCTCACTTATCCAGTCTTTAGGTTTGCTTGTCTGGAAACCAGGTACAGTTATTGAAGCATCTATGATACTGTCAGCAGAAAGGGCCATGACATGTCAACATGGATGTCTTGTTGTGAAACTAAAGTATTGTAGCACCTGATATCTGTTCAGTTCACTTCGAAATTGCTGGTGTAACGTCTTGTCTGTTAGCCTTTGCTGTTAATTTTTCCCAGTGCTTTTGGAATTTTTGTTTTTTAAGTTTGATTCTTCTGTCTTGCCACACGTATTGTGGTCACTTCCAACTTTGCTCTGATATTCTGGTGAGTTGATCTAAGCTTCCTTACAATCCATGGATGGTCAGTCTGGATATATTTATGGGGGGAATAGTATTCCACCAAATATGAGCAATGATGCTAGGTCTGATTCTATCAGTCTTTCCATCATTTTGATTTTGGGAACCAGAACCCTGCCTGCCAGTTGTTCTCCCCACTCGGTTGTTATCCCCAAACCAGGCACTGAATTCCGCCTTTGTAAAGCAAATGTCACACTTACACATTGTCAGAATTTGCCGGCAACAGTAGAACTGACCTTTTTGTTCATCATTATAGTTATCTTTTGGTGCAAAACACTGTATAATTCTTATCATTGTGTATTGTGTTTGAAACTTAGCTCGGAGCAACCAGCTGTTAATTGGCTCCTAGTCTATAAGCAATTTTTCTGCTTTGGAAATAATTAATTCTATTCCCTCTGAGTGGTAACCATTTTGCTTCTGTGAATATATTATGACTTTATTTTCAATGTTTAATTGCTTTTCATCAGCTTGTCACCATTGACATTCGTTTACTCCACAAATTTCGACATTATATTCTTCCATTGCTTTCATCACCTGTGTGGCTTTTGTTGTGGCAGCCATTGTTCTAATGTTCCAGAAACCAACTTTCATAGTTTGTTTAACCTTTAGTAATGAATCAGAGAAAGGCAAATGCAACTACTTATGTTTAAGGAGGAATCTAGAGAAGATCCCAGGAAGCTAAAGACCTTCATGGTTTTACACTACTAAGAGACTCGGATATTACTTATCAAACAGTGCTAGTCTCACTTACTAAAACTTATTTAAACAGTCAACATAATTCCTGCTACAGTGACTGAAATGGATAAAAAACTTGAAAGCTTTAGTTTAAAATTGCAAGAAGCTTAAAGTAAGAAAAACAGAGATAATGAGTTTGAATTATGAATAGGACATGAAGTGGATATTTTTCCTTTGTAGAATTTATATATTTTATATGCATATTCATCTCTGTACCATACTACAAGATACTGCACGAAAAATTGATTACAATTTGGAAGATACAATATAAAAAATGCCATTCTGTCAAATATCAAATATCTATCCAATACCCCTTTCATGTATCTGGCTTTATGAATAATGGAGATATTGTTACTGTAACACCAAAGACTAAGGTAGTTAGAAAGTGTCCAAGAGAAACTTCCAGCCCCAAACCACATAAGGCTCCTAGTAACATAAATGGGAAAGTTTTCTCTGTTGGCTAGAGCTGAAAAGGTGCTTCACACCACCTTGCAATAGGATCTCTACTAATAGGCTAACTCAGCTGTGTGTCTGGTCATCAGACAACTGAGGAGTTTGTACAAATTTTGAAGGATGAATTCAGTTTCACACTTCTCCATACTGGGAATGTGGATATTAATGGGATTTGCAGCCAGCGAGCTTAATGACCTCAGTAGCTCTACTGCACTGAAAGTACATTTGAGCATTATTTTTTAAATGGGCCAGGTTTTCAAAGACTGATGCCTAAATTGTGGGCACAAATCCTGCCCAACGACCTGTGCCCTGAAACCCCACATTTAAATATGTAAATCCAGTATCTAATTGCACAAAATTGTATTTACATGTGTGTTCCTAGCTAACATTTGCAGGTGCCTTTACTTGTTCATACATGTATTCCATACTTTGTACAAATCATTTATTTGATGAGGAGAAAGGATGGACCACGGGTTAGGGTGCCAGCTTGTAATTCACAGACTTGGGTTCAACTATCTGTTCTGCCACACAGACTTGCTATGTGATCTTGATCAAGGTACCTAGTCTCTGACTCAGTTCCCCATCTATAAAATGGGGATAATAGCACTTCTCTACCTCACAGGGATGTTGCATGGATAAATACATTCGAGTAAAGCACTCAGACTCTATGGTAATGAGGGCTATATAAATACTTAAGAGATATTTAGGCTCTGTGCCTTCAAAATTTGGTGAGGGAGCATGGAAGAATACAACACATGCATAAAGAAGACAGGAGTACCTAGTATTGCTTTATAAATCATGTCTTGTATTTTATAGTGTGATGGCATGAACATAAAAAAATATCTGGCCACAAGATACCAGAACTGGCCACATATAATCTCCTTCTCAGGGCCAACAGTTCTTGAGCCAAAACACCATGCACGGTGACTTCCGCTCCACAAACTTTATGCAGAATAATTTTGCACTTTACCTTTTCAGAACACTGTACATACATCAAAGGACACTGGGAGTGCCACATGTAGAGCACTTGGTCTATGTAATAAAGGTTTGCTTCCCAGTGCCCACAAATTCCATACTGAATTCACAAACAGCATGACACATTTCTGGGTGGGAAGGGTACCACATTCTAAGGAATGCTAAACTAATAAAAAGTATACATTTTGACCTTGTTTATTATTAATCAAATAGCTCTTAAATGTCTGAAACAATTACATCACAGCTGATAAACAGCACTTGTCAAATATACTAGTTATCTAGCTCTATAGTTAAGGATATTATTTATTGAAGATGCAGCCTGCTAATGTTAACATTACTTACTTAACAGTGCAGTATTATTTAATAAACCAAAATAAAAAAATGATACTGGAAAATAGGAGGAGACTTCCATTATTGTTAATGGTGGTGCACACCTAATTCCCTGTTTGATGTGCAAAAAAAAGGTTAATGCTTCCACTCCTCCTAGTTAGAGCAATGAGTTATCATCACCGTAGGTTATATAACTAAATCCTTAATGTAGATAATTGCAGTGCTTCATCTTCACATTATCATCATAGCAACAGGAACTAGCCACAGTGCTAACAATACCAGAGATACACCACAGCTAAGGTAGGAAGGTCATTGAAGTCATGGGCTCAGTGATTTCCTGAAGTAGTTTGTGACCTTTACGACTTCTAGTTTCAAGCCATCCATCTTATGTAATCAATTCCATCTATTTATATGGTCTGTCTTACTTTGTTATCCAAGTGAGAGTATGTTGTGCTCCTTCTACTCTCCTCCTCCAGCAGGGGGTAATTTGCTTTCATTTTGCAGGAACAAATATTGTGGGTGGAAACTGTTCTGCAAAAGTTAAAGTTTACGGCACCCTTAAAAAAAAGATACTCACTTTTTAACACCATATTTTTTCTTAACGTTAAGTGCTATTAGCATGCTCTGCTCGGAAGAAAAAAAACCATGAAAGAAGTCACAAATTAATTGGAATAAGAACTGGTTAATGGACTGATCTCAAAAAATAATTATCAATGGGGAATCATCATCAAATGGAGTTGTTTCTAGTGGGTTCCACACTAGGCCTGACGTTAGTCAACATTTTCATCATTGCCTGGAAGTAAATAGAAAAATCACTGCAGATGGGACAAAGTTTGGCAGAATGGTAAATGATGGAAGGCTGGAGGCATATAGAGTGCTTTGTAAGCAGGCCCTATTAAAAGAAAATGCAAGTTATACCTGTAGCAATAAGAAAGGCAGGCCATATCTACCAAATGGAAGACTGTGTCCTGGAAAGAAGTGATCCTGAAAAAGATTTAGGGGTTACGGTAGAATAGAAGCTCAACATGAACTCCTGGTGCAAGGCTGTGGCAAAAAGGGCTAACATGCATCCTTGGATATATAAACAGGGGACTAGCGAGTAGGAGTAAGGAGGCAATTTTACCTCTGTGTAGAGCATTGGTGAGACTGATACTGGAATACTGTGTACGGTTCTGGTGTCCACATTTTTAAAAGGATGTGGAAAAATAGAATGGGTCCAGAAGAGCCACACAATGATTTGTGGACTGGAGAAAAGGCCTTACTGTGAGAGAGTTAGGTTTTGTCTACATTGCATTTATACACTGTGGCTGACCCATGCTGATTGACTCAGACTTAGGCTAAGGGACTGTTTAATTGTGGTGTAGACATTCAGACTCAGTCCAAGCTCTGGGACGCTCCCACTCTGCAAAGTTCTAGAGCCCAGGCTCCAGCCCGAGCATCAACACAGCAATTAAACAGCCCCTTAAGCCTGAGAACCTGAATCAGCTGACAGACACCCACAGCTGGCCTAATTGCAGTGTAGACGAAAACAGGAGTAAGGGACTAATTAAACAGAGAAAGGCATAAGAATCACTGGATTGATGCCGAAGCCAATCAAATTCAAAGTTAAAAATGTGTGCCTAACTTCTACAATAAGTGAGATTAACCAGTGGAACCAGCTACCAAAAGAGTGGTGGATTCTCCATCTCTTGGAGTCTTCACTTCAAGACTGGATGCCTTTCTGGAAGAAAAGCTATAGCCAAACAGACATTATTGGGCTCAATACAAGAGTACCTGGGTGAAATTCAATGATCTGACATTCTGACTAGATTACCTAATCAGGGGCGGCTCTACAAATCACGCTGCCCCAAGCAGCGCGGAGCGCTGCGCCGCCCTTCCCCGGTCCCGCGGCGGGTCCCCTCTTCCCGCGGCTCCGGTTGAGCTCCTGCCGGCATGCTTGCGGCAGGTCCACCGGAGCCCGGGACCAGCGGACCTGCCGCAGTCATGCCTGCGGGAGCTCAACCGGAGCCGCGGGAAGACGGGACCCGCCGCAGGCATGACTGCGGCAGGTCCGCTCGTCCCGGGCTCCGGTGGACCTGCCGCAGGCATGCCGGCGGGAGCTCCACCGGAGCCAAATGACGCCCTCCCCAGGACGCCGCCCCAAGCGGGTGCTTGGCCCGCTGGTGCCTAGAGCCGCCCCTGTACCTAATGGTCTCTTCTGGCCTTAAACTATGAATCAAAAAGCAGGCTTGCTGTTGTGAATGACAGAGTTGCATTGACAAATTCTGAGGGGAATCATAGAAGATTAGGGTTGGAAGAGACCTCAGGCAGTCATATAATCCATCAACCTTCCTTGACTCAAGATAGTGGTGGTATTAGTCCTTCACCTTTTTGTGCACACAGGGTTTTATCCTGCACCCCTTGAAATCAATGGCACAGAATCAGGCACTGAATTCACTGACAAGTAGGTGATAAAGGGAAAATATATGGCCTTAATGATTTTTTTCCATGATGCTAATATCATGATAAATATGATGGAGGCATGTAGGTTATTTTCATGCACTTCCCCTTTTCCTTTAGTTGATACTAGATAGCATGGACAGACATCTTTAGTCACATAAAACAGAGTTTATCTTGCTTATCCCTCCTCACCTCTTTTTCCTACTTCCTAATGCCCTTCTGGTGTAGTTTAGGTTTTTATTGCATTCAGCTTCTCTACTACTATTGAGAAGGCTAACTGCTGTTGACTACGAGTCATTTCTAATTTTTTCCTATAGCTAACATTATCGTCTACATGTTCATTGCTGTGCAAAATAAGCAGAATTGCATGGTGACATTCAGACTTTGCACTATGGATTACGTATTCCTCAAGTTACACTCAAAGTGTTGTGAGTTTCATTTGCCATAGTTTGAACACCAAGAGTTGTGAAGGTTGGTTTTCAAAAAGGTTAGGAATTCTGTTTGGCAAATAGAGTGATTCCAAGATGTCTGGCTATTTTATTCCTCAAAAGGCATTAGTGTTGCTTTACTGTCTAATTCTTTAACATGTATTTTTCAAGGTATTTGAAGTACAGTGTTACACAAATTGTTAGTGGTTTGGACAGTGGTACATTACAGGGAAGAATAACAGCAGAACTCAGCTCCTACATATTTCAATTCTGCATGGGTTTTGGTCAGTCTAAATTTATTCAGAAAATTGACTATTTTACAATAGGGCAACATTTGCACCCAATCCTCTAGATATTAATTAAGAAAAACCTCCCATGCATGACTTTATAATTTCTGCATAGAGTGCTCAGTGTATACACACTGACAGAGATAGGCACTGGAAAAAACATGCCCCAAAAATGCTCACATGGGTTTGATTAATGAAGCACCACGAAATAAAATAACTATGCTGAAAATCTGGAGAGCAATGCAAACTTTTTATAGCATTATCAAAGTATTTAATCATAAAATTGCTCTTGAATTTGTTTGATGTGAAACTTCATTACAGCCTAGAATGTTAATGTGGAGTTGCAACTGCATCGTAAATTACTAACTTCTTCAGTGATGCATGGCTCTGTCCTGCTATGGCCAACTGCAATTTTAATAACTCTCTCAAAAAGTAAGAAATTTACAAATAATTGCATGAACTTTAAATTAAGTTACTGTTCTAGAGATCATAAAATATAAATTGGTTAAAAGGAATAAAAACATTGCTAGTTCCACATAGGCAAATGATGCAGTTCTTTACTGTTGAAGCAAATTCTAGATTCTAAATGTTTATTTTTGAATGGCTCCATTAATAATCAATTCAACTGACCTAGCTTTCTGCTACATGACATGCCTGACAGACAGTGAATGAATTACTACACGTAACTGGCAATTTTACCATTGGAAACATTATTGTGTGTACAACTAGTAGCTTGCAGTATCTTAAAAAAATAGTATTCAATTTTTGACAAGTCTAAAGTACCAAATTGCAGCAATGTTTATTGACAGACATCCTTGTTTAGAGCTTAATATTTAACAATACAGCTGGATAGACGAATCAGTTGAGTATTTTTATGGTTTGTAAAAGGCAGGTGAACAGAATTGCCATGCCGTTGTGCTTTTCACTTTCACAGCAAATTTCGCAACAAGTTTCTAGTAGCATTTTTTAAAAATAAACTGCCATAGCCACAACATTTTGGAATGCAAAAAACCCACAAACAAATAAAACCCCGCAACTTGCTTAAGGTGGAAGATTATTATGATAAACGTAATCCAGAGTCCACTGTAGATGATGCAAAGATTCCCACTGATTTCAGTGGGCTTTGGCCCAGGCCCTACTATCATTTCAGCTCAAAGCTAAATCAGCACCGAAAGGGGGCAAGGAGCAACAGTTAGTCTGGATGTGGTGGTCAGAGGGCCAAAGACCTCAGTGAAAACAGGCAGTGTTGAAGTTGGTGGTATGAAATGAAAGGATTTATAGGCCAGTTCTGTTTGGTCCTGGACAAGGATACTGAGCATCTTTTTTGTGATGCCTTTGCCTAAATATTCAAATGAAGTGGTCAAAATGATTGAACTTATCTTGAAAGTGACTTTTATTATATATTCAACCTGGTCAAAATTTTCCAGGTTTCAAGTTTGATTCAGTTTGTCAACATTTTGGATTTTTTCAAGAGATATTTTCCTCTCCCCACCCCCCCAAAAATTGTTATCAGTAATACAGCTGTTCAAAATTCTTCAATTATGGAAGGAAGGGTCAAATTTTTGAAAAAAAGTAAGTTACAAACATTTTTATTAGATCAATTGGATACAAGACTATCCCCAGTGACTCCTCAGCCCTGCCATTTATTAGACAGCTGAATTCTTGTAGTCATCATTAGAAATGGGTCTTCATTATACAGCACTTTTGTTAATAACATAAACCACATGAAACATGTAACATAAATGTTAGGGAGAGCTATAGCTTTCCGAATTCCATAGGAAGACTGACCCAGAGAATCCAAGGGTCCACAAGATCTAAGAACAGTGATCAGCATGTGCCCAAGAAGAAATGCCAGCTCCATTGTGAATATTCTTGTGAATATCCTTTCCTCATAGCCTTTGGGTGACTTATGGTTGTAAGCTCTTTGGGACCAGAACCATGCCTCCTTATATGTACAATGCCTAGTATGCAGTGGCTGTGATAGTTTAAAAAACACAAAAGGGAGGGACTAGGTTCCCCTTCAGCATCTCTGTGAAGGCGAGTGGGAAGATGCCGGACACAAGGGGCCAGGACTATTGGGCCTGATGTGAGGCCCTGCAACTACTGAGTGAAAAGTCTGCTTTACTCCAAAAGGGGAGAGACCAAAGGTGCAGTAGCGTAGCTAGCGGGATTCAGGGGAAGCAGCCGCTTCCCCTCAGCATGTTTTCAAAAAGCGGCGCCTGCCGGGCTGGCGCTGGCGGCAGCACGGCCGGAGGAGCCATGGGGGGGCGGCAGGCGCAGCCGGAGAAGCGAGGGGGCCGGCTCCTCGGCCATCGTGCCCCACACTCAGCACGGCCCCAACATCGCCGCAGCCCCCTTCTGCGGCGGAGGCTCAGGGCTCGGCGGCCAAGCGCTCCCCGCCCCTTGCTAATGCGGCCGGCAGGGGGAGGCGAAAGAGCCCTGCGCCTTTAAGGCTGCCTAGCTGGCGAGCCCTGCGTGGAGCGCACCGAGCGTCGGGAGCAGGCCGGGGACAGGTGGTGGCACAGGACGGAAGGTGAGCGGCGGGGGGGGGGTCCAGTGCCTTGCACTGGGGGGGTCCGGGTGAGGGGCTCCCCGGGGCTGGGCCTGCAGGGCAGGGGTGCAGGCCATGCTGTCTGGACGGGGGGCCCTGGCATGGTGCAGGAGCTCGGCGCTGGGGTGGGGGGGATGGGACCTCGCGGGTGGGGCCAGGCGGCACAGCCCGGTGGGGGATACCTGCAGAGCGCGCTGGGCAGGAGAGACTCTCCCGGGACTGTGGGAGGACGGGGGGTTATCCACACCCCCGGGAAGCCCGCAGGAGTCCTGAGCCAGCCCCGGGGTTAATCTGGGGGGGAAATGGGAGGAGCCAAGGGGGCGTAGCCAGGGGAGGAGCCAGGGGGCATGGCCAGGGGAGGAGCCAGGGGGCGCCTTTTTTATGTTTGCTCCCCCTACACTTAAAACCTGGCTACGGCACTGCAAAGGTGAACTGGCTAGAGAGCTAAGTCCACAAGGCAAAAGGATACCACCAGCACACCTGGTTGGCATGACGACAAAGGAACAACCCCGCAACTCCACTAGCCAAAGCGGCGCAGTGTCTGCTGAGTCACTTTGTCACAAGTGGATGACAAACCCCACCCCCCCAAAAAACCCAAAAACCTCACTTCTCACAGCTAGCTGGATTTTCCCTGAAGATCTTTCATTCAAGTATTATCCAAATCAAATTTTGCTTAGCTAATGAGATCACAGCCCAAAATAATGTCTGCTCAACATCCAGCCACCCGTTAGTCTATCATGCAACCACTTCCACACCATATTGAAGAACGAAAATACTGAATATATTGCACATCAGAAACAACTACAATCCAGTCTCTTATATTTCGATATTTTTGTCATGTATGCATCTCCAAGTTGTGATTTTTAAAAAGAAAGGAATTTGTAAAGAAACAAAGTTGAATTATGAATTATGAATAATTTCTGAATAGGAAGAGACTGTATTCACTGAATAACTACATTCAGCACTACTTAAGTTACCGGCCAAACACCACAAGTAGTGCAATGTGTTGATTGCAAAGGTCAGAATTAAAGCGGCAGATAGAGATAGTTAGGTGGGTTAATGGGAAACCCATCTCTTGACGGTTACAGTTGAGGTGAAAATTCAATGCCTCCTGCTTAGGAACTGTTTTTATGATTATTCATCATGATGAAAATTATATCTTAGATCTCAAACTTCAGCTCCAAAGAAGTGCAAGTTGTAGAATGTTAACAAAAAATTTAACTGCACTATAATTATTCAGGTTCTTTATTTAAAACAAGGACCAGGATGAGAACAGTGGTGTCAGATTTCATAACAAATCATTTGAATTTAATTGAATCCTTAGCATTTAATGTGAAGTATAAAGAATTAACTTTTACTTTTGTTTCCCTTTGGTATAATGTATAATGACCTGCCCTGTGATATGAACAGCCACTCACAGCTCACTTGTGGCTTTGCCCATTAATCTTCACCTGTCATCTAACATGTAGTTTACTTTATGGATGCTCATTATGTATGTTACTCACACCCAGCAGAGAGCTAGAAGTCCATACTTACTCAATCACAATCTACCAAAAATATACTGAAAAACTGAATTCTATTCACTAAAAATCCTCATGCTCCTGAACAGCTTGTCAGTCTATCTGGCTGTGCAAGGATCTGTTTCCCCATTAGTGCACGTTTCCCCAGTTGAAGCGTTAAGATTTTCACCCACTCTCTCTCTCTCACACACACAGCAGGAGGTGTCATTTCTAAAGACCAAGCGTTTAAGGATTGTTTAGTTGAGTATTTTATTAAGTGAAGAAACTACATTTCTGATTGAAGTCAGAAAATGGTGAGCCATTTGCAGATCAGCCTCTGAACTTTTGCAATGAATACATATTTTTTCTTATATAAGGCGTACACCAGATTTCAATATTAATTATACACAGGTCTTTTTAGGTCACAGGCTAATTTGTCACCAAGGCACTGTCATTGTGTCCTATTAAATATTTTATTTTTATTTCCCTGAGGCATAAAAAAGCAAAACAATGAATCTGAAAATGTTGGCAAGAGGCATCCATTTTAACATGGGGGCGGAGGGGCTGTGCTAGTCCAATGCTCATTGAAATCAGTGGGAGATCTTACATTAACTTTAATGGGAGGTGCATTGGGCCTGCAGGTGTCTCTCTGCAGAACATCATCATGGACCATCCGCAGCTTTCAGAATTTTGCCACGATGAGTGAATTACACCCATTTGTAAACAATCATGGAAACATTAAGAATTATCACTGCAACTGAGCAGGAGTGCCTGCAAAGGTGACTCAAAGCTTCCCTGATTCTGGGTTGGTTGGAATGGCACTAAGTGGCTGTAATGAGGAGAAGAATCAGAGCCTCTGTCCCCTAACAACTCAAATATAATTATTCTACATGCTACTGCGCAGCATTTCATTTACACCACAAATGTATCACGTGACAAATATATTAGAGAAGTTATCTTTTAAAAAGCCTACTATTAATTGAGACACAAGGAAGGTGCGGGCTAACTTTCATTGGTGAGACACAAGCTTTATGAGCTCTGTGTAAGTTCGAAAGCTTGTCTCTCACCAACAGAAGTTGGTCGAATAAAAGATATTGCCTCACCCATCTTGTGTCTCCAATATCCTGGGACTGACACAATTACAACACCGTATGCTATTGGTTGAATCAATTGTAATTTAAAAAGCTAGAATAAGGATTTATCACTAATTTGATGGTACGTTTATGCCACTAAAGGTTTTCAGTACGTTTGCCAGATATATATGCTGTGTTTAAAGTTTCTTTTTACAATAGTCAGTATTAGAAGCTCCATATTCCATGCCACGGAAATCGACCGTGTGAGTATTGCTTCAAGTCTTTTAATGTGAGTTACAATGAAATAATTAGTGATGCTCCTTGTATGCTACCCCGATGAACACAGAGGTTCAGATTTTCAGCACAGATCCTTACTGCATCTGCAAAATTGAGAGTGTGTTCATTATCTATGCCCAAAGCCTGTTTTTCCACTCAAGAAATAGGGGATGACAAGACCAAATGTGCACATAAAGCACACACTTGAAAAAAATCTTACAGGCACAGTTAAGAATATCAGACAAAAAATTGGCTACCCAAGTTCTTATCCACTTCCAGAAATAATCTTATAAAACACAAACATCAAATAGTATTTACAATTTTCTCTTTAGAGCAATGTGATTTTTTATTTATAAGAAGATGTTTTGGAGGGAGAAGAAAATCTGACACTTAGCCACAACCCCCCCCCAGGTTTTTATGAGTCTCATTGGGAAACAGACTGATTTTCAAGTACATAAAGTGAATTACCCAAAGCCAAATGTGATTCGAGTTTGATGGGGCAAGACTCAGCAGACTTTGTGTGAAATAGTTTTAACAGTAACCCCAACTTCACTTCAAATATTTGTTGCCATTGTTGAAATATGCTTTAAAATAATCATTTATGATGAGGTAACATCTTACATTTTCTTTATTTTCTTTCTTGACTATCATGCACAAGGTGTTTCTTGAGACAAGTGCTCTGTGATCGCCAATGGCATGTTGTGGAATCAAGAGGAACTTCAGGTTACCTTCAACACTACAGACTATCAAGCAGCACAGGACCTGGAAGCAGCATGTTGTTCTTACAGACACTGGCCCAGATGTTCAGAAGTGCCTGTGCAAATGAAGTGCACAGGTGTGTGCACTTTTCTGAACAGGCCATAAGCCTATGTAAAAACTTGGGAGAGGGGAGCAGAGAGGCAGATGACTGAGTTTCATTTCAGAGTGTTCCAACATGCATCCTCTCAACAGGGTCCAGGGCCCATTAAGTTGGCAAGTAGCCAGGCTGAAGAACCCAGAAATTTCACCCCCAGATCCATGGACATAGGAGCCATCCAGCTTGGCCCCACTCCCTCCAGACAATAAAAGCTCCTGTGGGAGCCCTGCAACTATTAGCTGTCTCCTGAAGCTGAGCAGGGGATGGTGCCCCAGAAAGGCTGTCAGCTTCTTTGGTGTATCCTTCTGGCCTCTTCCTCAAACTTATGGAGCCTCTTCTGCACAGAATCCAGCAGAGAGTGTGTGTGCCGGGAGTGTGTGTGGGAGGGATGTAGCATTCCTATCTGCATGTTTGGTAGGAGGCAATCCTACCTAGTCGTCATAAGCAATGATCTAAATTCAACTTTCCAAATATCCAAGTCAATAACTAGTCCTAGAAACATTCCAGAATCTCAGCTTTCATCCTTTCTCTACCCTACCAGGGTGATCAAGTGTATTGCATGTGGATCTTCATATTCACAAGAGATTGAGGCAGATTTCAAATTAAGTCTCAAGGTAGGAAAAGCCTAGTGTGAACAGATTTTCTGTTAACACCTCTAAGGACTGAAAGTTACATCTTTGCAATTTGGTTTCTGACTCGGCAAAAACATGCCTATTTTAATATTAAATTGTTATGAGTTTTAATGAGGGCTCAGAGAAGCAGAAAGATTTACAGGTCAAAGTAGTATGCCAAGCTGATCCATATCTGTGCACGGACTTGAGCAAATGAACTAGTGAAACAGCCTTGAGAAGAATCTTCTAACAAGCTGAGATGTTAATTAGGTTCAAAATGAGCTCAGCGGCAAAACCTTTGGTTCTCTTAGTGGGAGACTTCTGAGAAACTAAACACACCTGAGGGCTAAAGGAACACAATTGTCTCTCTGCTCTTGGACTCTTTTGAAAGGATGAATATTCTCCTCTTTTGGGGGACTCTTGGCACTTGGAAGATGCCTTGTGACACTCATGGAGTGTTATACACTCAATGATAGGCAAAAAATATGAAACACTCCTCTCCGTATTTGTCTATTATAAAAACAGCCTTTTGAGAAAATGGGTAGTACAATGAAAGGATCAATGAAATGGGGGAAGGAGATGAGATAAAGGGCATATTTTTTCCAAAGCACCTAAGTGACTTAGGAACTCAAATCCCATTGATTTTCAATGGGAGTTAGGGTCCTATGTCTCAGATGCTTTTGATTTACCCAAAGCCCATTCTGCTCAGAGTTCTCCCCATGAAGATCACAAAAAGTGATCAATTTTCCGTAATTCATTCTTCTGAAAGAAACAATATTTTTCAAGTATCTGGGAGAACTTCCAAAAACTACCAGAGAAACCTTAGATGCCATTCTTCTTTCAAAGAAATGCTATTCTTTTATAGTAAGGCAAAAAATCTTTTGAAGAATGTTCAAACAAAATAAACTCTTAGCCTTGTGGGTTGTTGGGAGAATAGCAATTCCTTTTGCTACAAACCTCTCCTAAAGGTAATCCTACATTAAGTATTCAGTATAAATGGCACAAATCTACTGAACATAGAGAAGACTAAGGTCGATCCTGCAGTACAACTAGCAAAGATTGCAAAAAATAAGTAGAGGAAAAGATTCTGAATATTCTTCACACAATTTAAAATAAAAAGAAGAATTCACTTCTGGCTGAGGGCAAGGCTTTTTAAAAATTAATTAATTAAGGAAAAATCCTGTCAGACCTATCCATCCAGAAGCATTGCATTACACCTGGGGACTTTATAGGAGTAACATCCCATCAAAAGATTTAAAATTCTAGAAAGGTGCAAGCTTGTTTAATTTAAGATGACAGTCTTCAGACAGTGAATAGCCAAGAGAAAGAGTTTGAAATGGAAAATAAATCCATGCAAGTGTTTCAGCCATTATGGGCAATAATATTGGAGACAGGAAGTTGGATGTTCATGAACAAAGTCTAGAAGCACAGACAAGTTATTTGGGCATTAAACACATGCATCTTCTGTTAGAGAGTATTGGCAGGGCCTGATTTTCAGATGATATCTGTGAGCAAACACACTAAGTTCTTGATTCTCTTCTCATTTATCACGGTGCAAATCTGGAGCAATCCCACTACAATTTGTGGTGATTCCCTTGATGTGAACACATGAGGGAAGGATCTGGCCCTCTTCACAGAAAGATTTCTCTGTTCTTTCTTGTGAAAGTTGCTCTTTGTATCAAATTCAAAACAAACAATATAGTTGGAGAACTAGTTACATGTTGCCACAATAAGTTAGAAAAATCAAATAATGACTGGTCAAGCACTTTTTGCTAGTGTAGATTGTATGCTCTTCCAATTTCTGTTGATGTGTACCTTCCCATGCTGGTGAATTTGAACCACTTCACCACAATCTTGTTGATAGCAAAGGGTGAGTAAACATTTTCAGAACACATCTCTAGCCCTCAGGATTCACAGTTGATTTTGATATAAAATGTTATTAACTTTGGCTCCTAGTACAAAAGGTCTTGATCAATAATTGCTTCTATCTTCTAAGACACTTCTGGGCTGCTGCCAAGGCATTTCAGTTCATAAACACATAACGTATCCCATGCTACAAGTCTAGGAGGGTTTCTCTCACAGTTTCATTAGCTTGAAGATTTTTTTTTTATCTACATAGATTAGAATTCTCCATAACTGTTTAAGATCACCCTGGAAAAAAAAAGAATACTCCCCCATCCCTCTCAGTAAACTCCAGCTACCTTTCAACAGAAGCAATAACCTACCATTGCATGTAAAGACCTCTTTGTATCAGTGGTTTTTAAACTCTGGGAGTGAGACACACAATCCAAACTATATAAACTAATAGATTGCTGTTCACAAAGCCTTCCTTAAAAAAACAAAACATGCTGCCACCATTTTGTTACGGGATTTAAGGGACAGATGGGAGACAGGTGGTCCTAAATACTGCAGCACTTAGAGAAGAATCTTCTGTAACTATGACTTACAGCACTCCAACTCCAGGCCACACTGGAAACACTTGTGGGCAATGAGACATATGAGACATGATTTTTCCTTCAATGCTTAGAGCTAGATCGACACTGTCCCGCAGTTTGGAGGATGTTTGAAGGAGATTATATTAATGTGAAATAGGAACCTTTTAGTTCACACATGCAGCGTCCATGAATGGGAGTTACAGCACAAATCTTTGGTGTGCACTGCTGTCCGTTTCCCTGTGGTCAGAACTCCAGGGCAGTGAAGACAAGCCCTTAGATCAGGGCAGGCAAAGTTTTTGGCCTGAGGGCCGCATCGGGTTTCAGAAATTGTATGGAGGGCTGGTTAGGGGAGGCTGTGCCTCCCCAAACAGCCAGGCATGGCCCAGCTCCTGGCCCCTATCCCACCCCCCTGCTTCTTGCCCCCTGACGTCCCCCTGGACACCTGCCCCATCCACCCCCCTGCTCCCTGTCCCCTGACCCCTTCCGGAACCCCCACCCCGACTGCCCCCCACTGCCCCATCCAAGGCCCCCCTTCCTAACTGCCCCCAAGACCTCTGCCCCCATTCAACCCCCCTGTTCCCTGCCCTCTGACTGCCCTGACCCCTATCCACACCCCAACCCCCCCTGCTCCCTGCCCCCTGACCGCTCCCAGAACCCCTGCCCCTGAAAGCCTCCCGCCGCCCCTACCCCTTCCGGACTGCCCCCCGGACCCCGGCCCCCATTCAACCCCCCTGTTCCCTCGCCTCTGACTGCCCCGACCCCTATCCACACCCTGAACTCCCCTGCTCTCTATCCAACCCCTCCTGCTCCCTTACCGCAGTGCCTGGAGCACCAGAGGCTGGCGACACTACAGCTGCGCCGCCTGGCTGGAACCAGCCACACCACAGCCCAGCCCAGAGCACCGAGTCAGGCCGGGCTCTGCAGCTGCGCCGCCCGGCAGCCCAGAGCATTGTGCTGGCGGCGCAGCGCGCTGAGGCTGTGGGGGAGGGGGAACCGCAGAGGAGGGGCTGGGGGCGAGCCTCCTGGGCCAGGAGCTCAGGGGCCGGGCAGGAGGGTCCCGCAGGCCGGATGTGGCCCGCGGGCCATAGTTTGCCCATCTCTGCCTTAGATTCTATCCACAGAAGGGATGCAGCACAGGCACTGGCAGGACAAGCAGCACTGTGCAAGTCTGGCCGGGTTTGCTTTGCTATGGTGTTCATGGATGGAGCCCTACTGTTCAGTTCACACTTGGAGTCATGAACCAAGCTCTGAATTTTCAACTGGAGGTTTGAGTTCCTCACCTCTCCCTCCCTTCTTGCCATTCACCAGGCTCTGTGACCAACTCACGCCTCATTGTCATCTTCAGCAGGAGCTGGTAGTTTCCTACCACCTTCTATAGCCTCCTAAATCTGGAGGGGGCATTGCAGCTCATGGCTTCCCCTCTTTGAGGGGGTTTATTAGGCAGATCTCCTAATATGGTTAATGAGGAGGCCACAGCAGCAGGAGAAAACCCTCCCTCTCCCACTGACACCAGAGGCAGGCACTAAGGTCTAGTATGGTAGCTAGGGAACCCTTAGGAGTTCCTCGCAACTATGTGCTCCAATTATGAGGCTTCACCTAGTAGCATATGGTTGCTAGGGAACCCGGAGGGATGGGTAAGTCAGGCACTTTTCTGGCTTCTGATTCAGAAGACTCTCCCAGGCCGAGCCCTGAAGACAGGAGATGTGGAAGCAATGACCAAATGCGCCCTGAAGGCCCAGGTATTAGTAGGAGGAGTGGGGAAAACTGGCTTATTTTCAACATACCAGATCTGAATCTGGTGTCACCGGAGTCAGTGAAAAGTACCAATAGGCTTCAATGGGAGTAGGGTCAGGATCCTGTATATCAGCAGTATCCTCAGCTCAAAACGTAAAAACATTTATAAAAACCACTTGCTGGAATCCTTCACTTTTTAAGATTGAAATGACAAATTAAGCTAATCAACAACACATGCCTGATTACCTCAGTATGTCCGCACGTGTACCACTGGCAATGGAGCAGAACCACCAGCATGGTTCAAACTTGTAGCTTCAAAATATGACAGTTTGCTGGCATAAAAATATGCCAGGCTACATTAAAAATAAATGTATTTTTAAAATAATTATCCCCGCCCTTTGGCTAGTGAAGATGTATATGGGCAGAGAAAGCATGAGCTGTTTTGCCACCTAGACACATTTAAACCTTTATCTCCAAAGGACTGAGCAGGGACTCCAAAATGGAATGAATCACAATCAGTCAAAAGCCGTTTTTGTTCATAAGAAGTATTCTCTGGTACACAATATTTTTTTTTACAGTTATACTGTAGCTAATTCCGAGAGAGATTATTTCTTCCTTGTGATCTGCTTTTAGAACGTAAGTAAAAGATTAAAACCCTTGGAGGCAAAAAAAAAAAATTCAAAGGAATTGTTAATGTTCAGAAAGTAGTAAACAAAAGGCGGTGAGGGAGAAGGAAAAAGAAACATATCTGGAGGTGTTGTGAAAGTAGTCTGGATGTAGCTTCACTGTCTTTGTTTTGGTTGATAAGTGTCATACACAGTTTTACAGTTCACTCTGTATACAGTTAGCCTTTGAAGCAGCATTTTGAGAACAAATCTGCCATCATTCTTTGATTCTCCATTACCGAGAGCTGTTTTTTATTACAGCAGAATGAGCAAAGAGACTCATTATGAAGAACATTACAAAGCAAAATTCAAAGACTAATTTGGCTAATTTGGGTGAGGAAGTGTTGTGAAAACAGTAGATGAGTTCCTATAGCCCTCATCACTGGACTGAGTGCCTCACAGACAGTGAATTTCTCCTCACAATCCCTTTTGGAGGTAGAAAAATAGCATTGGTCTCATTTTACAGTTGGAAACTGAGGCAAGAAGAGACTTATGTTATTTGTCCAAAGTCACACAGCCAGGAACTACATTCCTTTCTCTCCTCAAACAAAGATTTAAGTGGGATTTAATTGATGCATAGGCCTCATACCGGCCCAGAAATGAATTTCACCCAAGGTGAAGAAACATATGGCATCAATACATCTTGAGACCATGTTGGGTATAAGGCAGCAAAAAAAAAAAAAAAAAAAAAAAAAAAACAACAACAACCCACAAACAAAAAAATATAATGAAGTATTAATGTAGGGTTCCGAAGGGTACAGCTATTCAGCAAAAAAAAACCCAAACCAAAACAAAAAAACCTGCAGGAGCAAGTCTCAGAGCCCAGGTCAACTGACTTGGACTCCTGCTGAGGGGTTACAAATAGCAATGGAGACATTCAGCTTCTGGCTGGAGCCCAGGCTCTGAGACCTTCCCTCCAGGCTTCAGAACCCAGGGTCCAGCCCAAACTGGAATGTTTACACTGCTATTTTTAGCCCCGCAGCAGGAGCCCAAGTCAGTTGACCTGGGCTCTGAGACTTGCTCCTGCAGGTTTTTTTTTTTGCTGAATAGCTGTACCCTTCGGAACCCTACATTAATACTTCATTATATTTATTTTATTTACAGTTTATTTAAAATCAGCGATGAAAATATGCAAATCTGGTCTTTGCAATCTACCCAGGCTCGCAGCTGATTGGGACCACATTGTAAAAGTGTGGTCTGCAGTGCCTCTCTGTGCTCCCTGCTCATGCCTGCACCACCATCTGACAGCAACCCCCTCCTCTAAATAGGGCTATGTTTCACTGCAAAAGGTTGCAATCTACTTTTATCCCATGCTTTTCTTACAAGTTCACAGATATTTGTGAGATGCCTGTAATTGCTATTCCCTTATGCTGATGGCATGGATTAACACCCACACACGGTCTGTAATCCCTTAATAACACTTTGCACTTAGCATCTTTCACCCAGACACTTGGAAATGTTAATTAATGAAGGCTGGAGCTGATCAAAATTCAAAATTTCCGTTCCATGAAAAATCCCAACATTTTAAAAATTTCCTTCTGTACTAAATTATCCAAATTGCCCATGAAAAGAAATTTCTAAAATAAATAATAAAAGTGTTTCAGAAATATCAAAACAACCTTATCAAACCATTTCATCTTTATCATTTTGACATCTATTATGACTAATATAAATTATAATGTGATATCAAAGTTGAAACAAAAAGCACCTCAATAATTTCACATTGAAAATGTTGATGAAATTGATAAATTCCCATGAAATGTTTTGATTTCATCAAATCAAGGATTTTCCAATGGAAAAAACTGTTCTGTTGGGAATTTTTTTCAACTAGCTCTCATGAGGATCTACACCACCACTGGGAGGCAGGTGGCATTATAACCATTTTACAGATGGTGAAAACAAGACAGTTGGCTCCATTCTACCATCCTTACTTGTACTGAGCAGTCCCTTATTTCATAGAATCATATAGACTTTAAAGGTCAGAAGGGATCATTATGATCATGAAAAATCTATTAAATTCAGTGGGATTACTTGCAAAATAAAAGGTCTTTGTGAGAAGCGGGGCAGGGCAGAAACTGGTCAGAAACCAGGACAAGGGCAGATGTGCCTAGTGGTAGAAGCAGGAGTCAAGCCTAGTGGTTGGAACAGGAGTTGGTAGCCAGAAATAGGAGCCCAAGGTCAGATGCCAAAGCCAAGGGTCAGAGTCAAAGCCAGAAGTTAGGAATTGGAGCCAAGGGTCAGAGACGGGTTACCTTGGAGTGAGGCACGGAAGACAGGAGCAGGGCTGGAACAAGGATGGGGACAAGCAGGTGCAGGAGCTAACAGCCATGGGCAAAAGCTTTGAACAGCCAGTGAACTGCTGCTGCTGAGTTTAAGAACTGGTCAGCTAACTCTGGTTACACTACCTGAGTGGGGGGAAATCAGGCAGCTGGTGTACTACAGGCCAGCTGTGCACATAAGGTTGCCCAGAGATGGGCTCTACTGCAGGCCCTGATTCCTGGACTCTTAGAGATTAAAAGTGAGTGGACACAAGTCAGAGTCAATGGCACAGCCAGAAACAGATAATAGGAAACATACTTTGCCTGGGGATCTAACCACAGTGAAAATGAATCCGCTTCCACGTTCACCAGTGAGAGTCCACTGAGTATAGTGAAATGACTCCTGATTTACACTTGTGTGATGCCACACAAGTGTTTGGGCATATGGCTATCAAAGGGAAAAGAAATCCCCAATATCAGTGCAACTGGTTATTCTGGCCCTCTTTTTGATTTCATAAATGCAAATTAAAAATACTTATCTGCTGTAAAAAGACTTGGCATGTTTAAATAACTATTATCCTTTAAATATATTCCAGTGATGTAGGAATCATTATTCTAACAGATAGAATAGGCATTAAATCCACAGGGGAGTCATTAAAAGATGGCTATTTCTCTCTGTTTGACCAAAGCAGCAGTTATAATGTATTTATTCAGGATTTACCAAATGGAATTCAATTAGAAATGAAACGGCATTAAACTGAGTAATTCCTATTGTATTTATCTGACAGACAGGAATGGCATGACCTGAAAAGTTAAAAGGAACAGTATTCATCTGAGCCATCCGGATTCTGTAGCACTTGTTGACAGAATGTCACTAAACTGGTGTATATCCTGCTTAACTTCTTAATCACCTGCTTAACACCTGTAGTAAAAATAGGGACCACACAGGTTTATTGATATTATGTGGTGAAGTCATACCTTAATATGAATAATCCCCTAACATTCACTGTATTATACTCATCGTTGAGTCAGGTGCTCAGATATAATTGTATTTTAAACAACAAGGAAGAATTATGTACTGTACAGTAACTTGTTTTTCTGGTACTTCCCTCCAGCCCCCGCCAAATGATAGTGAGATTTCATGGGACTTAAAGCAATTTGCTCTGTTTTGGTTTGGTGCTGGAATGAGTGTGTGTGTTTATACAATATTTATATTTATACACACACTCAAAATATACACATACGTAAGCAGGTCACATGTCTAAAACATTGTATATTGACCATGTAGGAGTGTATGAGTGAGAGTCACAAAATTATTATTCACAAAATAAATAGCTTCACTATTTTTCATACCACCTCTTTGAAGAGAGCAGATTGTGGGAATTTCCCCTTGACGATCCGAGAGGAATATGTATTCACCTCACTGAGCACAAGATGTCACTATTAATCAACAAAATTCCACCCATAAGGGCATTTACCTGGCTGTAACTAGGCTGTGTCTTTTAAAAAAGGACAACAATTTAGTGATGTTATCTGGCAGATGTTAAATATGCAGGAAAACAAAGTGGCAGTATTGGGCCATCAGATGAAGCGAGTGTTCTGGTAGATTTATGACCTCTATTAAAGAACTGGCCAGCACTCAGTTACCTTACCCATTACTGCAATACTTCCGCAATAAAATATTGTATTAAAGTAGTAATTATAGTAGCAGACCTCATACAAAGCAAATATACCGAGGCGGATTAAGATTTACTGGGGCCCTGAGCACAAAGAACATTTGGGGCCCCCGCACCTCATTACAAACCCATGCCCACCCACTTTTTAACCTGGGCATAGTTTTGGGGGCAGGAGGCCGCATTGCTCCCCCAAACTGCAAGCCCCGGGTAGGTGCAGAGTAGTGCTGGCAGCCGGGGGGGAGGGGGAGGAGGGATGCTCGTTCCCTCTCTGTGGACCCACCTTCCTCTTCCCCCTGAGGCACTGCCCCCTGGGGCCAGGTAGTGGTAAGGGCTGCCCAGGGAGCCCAGGCCCCTGTGGGGAGCCCCAGACCCTCCACATGTCCTGGGTGGTGTGTCCTGGGAGCCAGGACATGGACTGGGGGCCCCTCTTGGGCCCCCGGCCCCCCACTCAGGATAGGTGGAGGATCTGGGGCTCCTTACAGGAGCCCGGGTGGGTCTCACCACTCACAGCTTTGAGCATGGCCGGGGACAGGGCCTCGGGGGGGGGGGGGGGAAGAGGAGGGTGGGGCCACAGAGAGGGGTGGGGCAAGATTCCAGTGCTCCTGCCCCAGGGACCCCCAAATTGGCTGGGGCCCTTGGGCGCAGGCCCCAAGGGCCAGTGCATTAATCTGCCACTGCAAATATGAGTTTCATTTTCTAAAAGCAGCAAGTCATATTTCTTATTTATGTATCTGGAGCACAGAATTACATCAAGGCTCCCTTAGTTTTAATTTTTACTCTTTCCTGTAAGCAGTGCTGATTATCTCCAGAGACCTGATACTGGCAGACCTTAAGCACATATATAACTTTACTCAGTCCAATTAGTCTCCAAAGCTCCAGTTCAGCAAGACATTAAGCACATGCTTAAATTCACTGTTGAATATGAATGAGATGCTGAAATGAAGCCTGATTATAGTGGGATTACTTATGTGAGGAATGTTATGCCCAGGCCTAAGTGTTTGCAGGATTGGGACCCAACTAACAACAAGATGACAATATAAGAACTTGATCCTTCAAATTCTTCCTCACTCTACAGCTTCAAGAATAATTAGGTTTGGTTCCTGGCAATTCTGAAAAATGGAACGAAAAATTAGCTTCAGATCGACCCATAACAAAACATTTGATTTTCAAGCTTTTTAAAAACTATTGAAATGAAGAGTCATTTTGAATTGAAATATTAAAATATTTCCAAAATGCATAAATGAAATCTTAGATCTTTTCAACTTTTTACTTAGGTCCCCCCCAAAAATATTTTGCATATTTTTGGATCAACCAAATCTGCATTTATTGATGGGAAAAAAATTCAGCTGAATAATATTGCCCAGCTCTCCCCTGCATAAATATTCTTTACATAAGAAGTCCCATTGAAATCAGTGAGAGTAAGGGATATTCATGTGAATAAAGGTTGTAGAATCAGTCCCAAAATGCGCAATTGAATACAATTGCATTTTGAAAAAAATCTGGATGAAATTGGTGGTACCAAAAGATACATTAAATAGTATGGGAACACTTTTAAAAAGTCAAGAGACATTCAGTTTTGATAAGGAACAAACTGTAGTAGATTCAAAAGGAAAATAATGCTTTAGACCAATACTTTCATAATAAGAGGAGATATACTTATCTCCTAGAACTGGAAGGGACCTTGAAAGGTCATTGAGTCCAGCCCCCTGCCAGGACCAAGTACTGATTTTTGCCCCTGATCCCTAAGTGGCCCCCTCAAGGATTGAACTCACAACCACCCTGGGTTTAGCAGGCCAATGCTCAAACCACTGAACTATCCCTCCCCCCACAAACATAGCTAATATTTTTGAGTACTCACTTGATTTCCCTCACTTAAAGGAACTGATTTTCACAGAGTGCTGAGTACTCACATGCTGAAAACTGGGTTTGCTTGAAGTATCTCAGATTAGGCACCTAAAATCACTAGTCACCTCTGAAAATCTTAACTTCAGATTAGAATACAATAAATGCCCGGCCTTATATATGAAAGGATAAAATTGTCAGAAAACTTCATAACCACCACCTAGCAACCCCAAGATTTTTTTAAAAACATGTATAAATGAAAGCATTAGTTTAAGGACAAAAATAGATGCACTTGGCTATTATCCAACTATTTAGATGTTCATAAAAAAGGCAAACATATGATAAAAATCCCACTGGACAGTGATGTCCCCTTTGGAGTGTTGAGAAGCAGATGGTGGGTTTTTTTGTTTGTTAGTTTTAAACCAAAAAGAGGGCAAGGAGGCAGATGCTGTACAGTTTCCACAAAAGAACAGTGGTAACCAATAAGTTCAGACAAACTTTTGCTGACTAGTGGAATATATTATTTTTTGTGTAAATATAATTACTTTAAAAATGTGTCTAGGAAATAGCCAGCAGTTTGATTAAATTATTTTTATAACCATCATCCTCTTCACATCAATCCAAAAGCACCTCCAAGACAAAACATGAAACAAAAGCTCATGGGGGTGAAACCATCATGTGGAAACACAGGATAGAAAAACAAATTCTGTACTGAAATGTTTAAGTCAAAACAAATGTGGTTGTGAAACACATAATTTCAAAGCATTAAGAGATGCAATTTTAGATACCTAAAATTATGCATGTTAATTAGTATTTATTCTTTGTCTATAGGGTTAACTGCTGCAGAAATACCAAGATAATTGCTGAACGTTATGTATTATCACCACAAATCTTGCCCATAGACCTTTTTATGCACAATTCATGCTTAGAAGCTGTCTGACATACAGAGAGACCAGAATGACATTTCCTATGTATAATTTAAGAATGAAAAAAACCACACACTTTTTTGCTTTTATAGATCAGCTTGAAGAATTCACTATGGCAAAAGTTTATGGAGTCATACATGGCAAGATAGGGGTAATCACGTTATGCTTTGAGGTGTATCTGATCACAACAGGAATTCTTCACCTCTCATCTTATGGACAGCAACTCATAATTGGCCCGGTGAATTATTGTAAGGGAGGAATTTTCCTCTGGAGCATGAGGCATTGACATGGTATTTGTCACACAATTCCATGAGCAGATATGCTTGGTATAAACTGGTGCAGTTCTATTCATGTCAATGGAACTCTGCCAACTGACACCAAGAATTTGGCCCTATAGTCCTAACATCAAAATTTGATAATGTCACAAACAAGTCATCCTTTTGGTTTCCGTCACAATTGAAATTTAGTTACTACCATTCCAAAACATTCAGGGCAGGAAATGAAGAGTAGCAAATACCACTGAAAGTACAGTGGGGAATTTAATGAGACAAATCTACTACTGACCAAATACAGTTAAAACCTCTTTCCTAGAAAAATGTGGCAGGGGTTTTGCATGTTCAGAAGCCATCAAGGCCTCATTTTGAGGCCTGATCTGAATGCTGGCACTTCTACCAGCACAGGGCCTATATGATGATACCATCTGGGTCAACACCAGGAATTCAAGCAGGGGCCTTCAGAGATGAACACAGAACATCCCTAAAAGAAGGCTGGTTAATCGAACCATTGACTCATCCTTCTGAATTAGTCATGGGACTTGTGTGGACCTGAGGCACTTAAACAGTCAGATTAAGACCACAGCCTGAAGATGAGGTGCTACTGCTGAGCTAAGCCTTTCCAGGCTAACAAGTTACAAAAAACGTACAGAAGAGGGATGGGCCTGGGATTTAGGCCCTGGATAGGGACTCAAGAGAGCTAGATTCAATTCCCCCTTCAGCCACAGACTCCCTGCGTGACCCTGGGGCAAGTCGCAATCTCTGGGTACATCGACATAGTCTGCAGCAGCCGGCCTTCCAGCCCAGGTCAAGGGGCTCAAGCTATCCTGTTAACAATAGCTGCGCAGACAGCGCTTTGAAATTGCAGCTCAGGCTGGAGCCTGGACTCTGAAGTCCACCAGCCTTGCTAGGCCACAGAGCTCGAGGCACAGCCGCAACACAGCTTTCTTAGCATGGTAGCATGAGCCCGAGTCT
Organism: Mauremys reevesii; assembly: GCF_016161935.1. Taxonomy (NCBI): domain Eukaryota; kingdom Metazoa; phylum Chordata; order Testudines; family Geoemydidae; genus Mauremys; species Mauremys reevesii. The sequence continues at coordinate 40,628,276 of NC_052635.1, read as the reverse complement.
GTCAACCCAGCCTGGGAGGCTCGCTGCCATGGACTTTGTAGACATACCCTCTGTGTTCCGGTTCCCCATCTGTAAAATGGGGAGGACAATAATTCCTGGTCTCACAGGGAGGTTGTGAAGATAAACTCATTAATATGCGAGGGGCTTAGAGACTGAAGTGATGGGTATATAGGGAGAGTACATTAGAAAAGGTGCATTTATTAGCCTGGACCACGGAAAGAATGTACAGATGAGGAGCACAATTTTCATGACAGCCGCCCAGCTGCTGCATTTCAACACGACACTGGTTATTTAAATCGAAAAACATTCCCATTTTAAATTTTAAACTAGGTCTTTTACAGGGCACGTTTTACCTTTCCTCCAACAATGCTCTAGTTGGTTGGAATTCTTTTTTTTCCTTTCTTTCTTTTAAATCCCAGTCAAACTTAGATAATAAGAAAGTTGAAAATAGAAAGATAAAGACTTTCTGCTACATTTTTCTTATTCAGGTTGGAAGATAATTTTGTTTACTCGGTTCAGGTAATATTCCAGGTGTATTGCGAGCTGTTCCGGTGGAATGAAAAATTGATTTTCTCCTTTTAAAGTATAGTGTGCACAAACACCTATAATCTTTATACATTTACAATAATATAAAAAAAGGTCATAGTACATAAACATGTCAAAACCATAAAAATTCTATGGGCCAAATTTTCCACATTCTCTCTAAAATATAGCTGTCGCTTTTGCATGTGCAGCAGCAAAACACACTCATTTGCATGTGCAAATGAGGCACTGGTCTATGCATAAAGTACATTTTGTATACCTGTAAGTGCCTGCTCACACAGAGAAATGCAGGGCAACCAATAGGCAAAAAAACTATTTTTGTATTCTCATTGAAAATTTAGCACCCTCTTCTAAGGGTGCCCCTTCCACTGCCCAGTGTGGTAACTCTACCCTGCCTGTTTCCACCACCACCCACTCATAAACACACCCAGGCTGTTTTCTCTTCACCACATGTACCTTTTACGCCACAGTTCTTTTTCAAACAGAACATGATACAGCCATATTCCAGCAAGAATTTTCCATACCATGTCTCTTCTTCACACTGTTCACTCCCTGAGCTCCTTTCTCATACTTCCTGTTCTTCCCACTTCTGTCCTCCCAATTACTGCGGGTTGTATCAATAGCCTAGTAATTACCACCCAGGTGCTTGTAATCCCCCAACAGAAAGTGGTTAACTGCTTCCAGCTCAGCCTGCAGCCTTCTCAGTGGGGAAACATCATCAGTAATCAGGGTGCTGCTGCTAGCACTGTGTCTCACATCCAATGTTTGTCAAGATTTTCAAAAGCGACTAATGATGTTGGGTGCCCAACGTGAGATTCCTTAAAGGAAACTGATTTTCAGAAAGTGCTGAGATCTCACCCTCTGAAAATCCAGCCCCTGTAAACTGTCTCAGGTTAGGCACCCAAAACCGAGACACAAAATCACAGTCGTTTCTGAAAATGGTGGTTACGGGCTATATTGTTTCTTAAGTGTTTTATCCAAAAGCAACCAAATATTGTTTATCAGCTTAACCACGCAGAAACAATATAACAGATTTTTTCCCCCTGACCTGCCAGATTAATTGCTTTGGAAAAAATATGGTGAGGGTAGCACTAGATTTTGCATATTACATATTTGAGCTTTTTATTAATATTTAGTGTGCTTCTGGTTGTCAAGTCGGCTGCTTTTGACGAAGCACCTGAAGTAACAATCTACTTCATGATTTGGCACTGAATCTTTACATAATGCTGCTTAAATTATTTATTTTTTAGGTTTGCTCTAGATGTATTTTACAAGTAAACAGACTTGGAAGCAGTGCAGATGGAAAACTGGTTCAGGTAAAACAAGAACCTCGTTTGGAACCTAGCATTTTTAAAGTTCTGAATCATCTGCTAAGGCTTTGTCTACATACAAAAATGGTACTGGTTTAATTACACTGGTGTAATTAAAGCAGGACAACTGCATGGGGTGGAAGACACTATACCGATATAGCTTATTTCTGTAAGAGAAGAGGAAATAAGCTATACTGGTATATAAGAGTATACATGCACCCACACTAACGTTGTAGCAATAAAACTATTTCAGTAAAAAAAAACCACCCATACACCTAACTGAAGTACAGTAGTTAGAGCAGATATGGATCAGGTTTTAGTGTTTGTTCACTGTCTGCAGTGGGAAATGAAAATGCTTTTTTTATGGCATTCCACAACAGGTCCAAGAAATGCACATTCCTTAAAGAAATCCAAACACTAAGAATGCCTACGAGCATAGGTGCTGGAACTAGGGGTGCTGCTGCACCCCCTGGCTTTAAGTGGTTTCCATTATATACAGGGTTTACAGTTTGGTTCAATGGGTCTCAGAACCCCCACTATACAAATTGTTCCAACACCCTTGCCTAGGAGCAACTGAATTCTCCAATACAGTGACTTTGCCTCTGGTACCATGGCAAGGCAAATGTACGTAAGCTATCATATTACATATGCAGATTCTGTGGCTTTGGATGGTTCAGATCAACATTCAAGCTTTCCAATCCTTACCCAAACTGATAATTTTTTAAGGTTCGCTCATTCCTAGGACTTAAATCCTGCATCAATAAAGTCCATAGCAATTTTGCCACTGATCACAATCACACAGGAAAAGATTTTGGATGGTCCTCATGCAGGTGCATAGCGATGGGGGAAGAAGTAAGGAGCCTACCTTCACCTTCTGCAGGGCATGTGAGATCCAGACAGAACTTCAATATGTGTGTGTGTGTGTGTGTGTGTGTGTGTGAGAGAGAGAGAGAGAGAGAGAGAGAGACGGGAGGTGGGGTGGCACAGATCTATTACCAAGATGCTCCCAAAGGAAAGGGACAGGAGTAGACAGAGCCACGTTCCTGTCTCCTCACATGCCAGCTCGCTGAAGTACATTGCACCTCTTTAAAGGGTGTAAGAGTATGTATGTTTGGCCACACACCAGGAAACTCCTGGAGTGTCCAGTGGCAGAACGCTGCCAGTCCTTCCTTTGAGTGATGCAGCTCTGCCTTATCCCCAGCACAGATATGTTCCTAAATGATACAACCTACCCAATGGGAACAGGAGCAGGCCTAAGTAGTAGACAGAGAACCCGATACTTTGTCTAGAGGGGAAAATTAGCTGGCATAATTATACCACTAAAGTTATACGGGCCTAACTCCCCACGATTCACTTGTATTCCAGAAAAGGAATACCTTTTTCCAGTGTCACTTATGTCACTTTGAAAGGTACAATCATCCTAGAATAGTTATGCCCGTAAATTTGCCCCATGTAGACAAGCCCTTACTTTACATAGGCTTGTTTATTTCAGGACCAAACATTACGACTCTAGGGGTATGTCTTCCCAGCCCACGTCAGCGAGTCTCCCAGCTCGGGTCAACAGACTTGGGTTAGCGGGGCTCGCACTGGCGCTCTAAAGGGAGCTGTGTAGGCAGCACCTGGAAGTCGTGGCCTGGGCTGGAGCTCAAGCGCTGAAGCCTCGGGAGGTGGGTGGGCTTCAGAGCCTGAGTTGCTACTTTAGAGTGCTGTCTGCGCAGCTATTTTTAGAGTGCTCCCGTGAATCCCACATGCCCCAGTCTGTTGACTCGGGCTGCGAGGCTCGCTACTGCAGACTGCAGAGACATACCCTAAAAAGTACAATTCTTTCATGTCCTTGTTTGGCAAGTACTGCGGGTTTGATGTGAATATTGCTTGACATATTATTCAATCAATCAGTCTAAAATGCAATTGTTTTCCTTGAACTCCACTCTTAGTGCCATGTATTTTCTTTGTTAAATTCTTTGAGTCACAAATATTAACTACCCAATCAACTAATATTACAGCTACTTTGCATTTCACTGCCAGATGATATACGCTTGCACCAACCACAAGACAAACACCTATCCTGTTTCCCAGAAAACTGGTCACTTTTCCTGCTGACTAATATTCTTTGCCTTTCGTTTCTATTCTAATCCCACAAGTGAATTCATCACCAAAAGGTAAGTATTATACAGTTTGGGGGTCTGTTATTTTTCAAATAGCATCAAGTTATATAAAGTACATACCCAAATGTAGGCACTACATAGACAATTTTAAAGAATTTCCTTATAAATTATCCATGGAGATATGGAATGAAACCGGTGACATAAATTGCCTGTGGCAGCAGCTTCTTTTTGTGCCTATTTGTTTCAGCAAATAGAGGCTGAAATATAAAATCAGATGCTTAAAATTTGTGCATTGCAAGCAATTTTATATCCAGGCTCCTTCAGTATTTTGGATGCTGGAGAGAGCTGATTGAAGGGAGAAAAAATTGATCGTTCTGTTAAAGATCTGTAAATTCTAAACACAAAGTGAATACCCTGCAACCTTAAGCAAAAAGGAAACTAAGAGTGTATATGTCTGAAAGAAGTCAAAGGAAATTAATGCAATCTGACCAAGATAGAACATGCTTGAGGTCTTTTTCCCCCTTAACCAAGGTATTCATAAAATTCATGTGCTACCAGTCATAGTGCATGGATGCCGCATCGATTTTGTTAATCTGAAATATTTTACTTTCACCGAAACCACACAACTATATTAAGATAATGTTAAAGGTCTGACATCCCACAAAAGCAATGATTGCTAAACTGCTTCCTGAACTCACCTCATCATCAGGTCAGCAAATGAAATAGTAATGCTGACACTTTGCACTTATGCCTTTCATCAGAGGAGCTCAAAGAGTTTTATAATGTTGGGCAGCTCTTGCTATCCCCATTTTGCAGGTGGGAAAAATGAGGCACAAAGTGAGAAGATCTTAATCTCAGTAGCAGAGCTGGGAAGAGGGTCCTGGCTCCCAGAACCCTGCTCTAAGCAGTGGGCGACATTGTTTCTCTGACAACCCCTCCCTTCTCCCCACCGTGTATGTAAATGAGGAGGGTGGGACAACTCTTTACCTGATAGCTAGCTAAGGAACAGCCTTTCTCCCACACAAGTTCGTATCTCAAGTTCCCCCGACCTTGCATTTCAGTAAGTCAGGTATAGCACATTCCCTCACTTGAGAGGGGAGAGAGCTCAGCAGCAAACCTTTGTTCTCCCTTGCTGCTGCACCTCCTCCTCACTGCAAGGAGGAAAAGAATATAGGGGAGCTGTAGTGTATAGTAATAGGGTAGCATGCCTTTAAATAGTTTGAACACACCACAAATGATTTAAAGGGATATCACACAATTCCTATACACTACAGGAGAGGATGCAGGCTGGATGTATTCTGGGGAGAGTTCCAAGAGAGGGCAGTAAGAGGAAAAGACAAATGAGGGTGAGAAAGAGATGAGAGAGGGAAAGGAGGTGGGGAATGAATATAGGACAGAGAGGGAGGGGTCTTAAAGAAGAAAAGAAAGAAGTTGCATGAGGAAGAAAGAGTAGAAGGAGAGAAAGGGAGAACAGAGAAATAATCATGTTTATTAAAAAAACCCTTTGTTTAGTATGTTTCAACTGGCCTGTCCCACGATTTACAGTGAGGGAGTGATAAACGACAAAATATCCTGGCCTTTGGCTGGGGTGGTAGTGACTCCCTGTCCCTTGACCCACCTCCCATTGAATACCATGTATCACTCTCATTTTCAGCCCTACTCACCTGCCTTTCCAGCAGCTACTTTCCAGGACTTTGAGGAGACTTAATTCCCTGTTGTTTGTAAAGTGGTTTGGATGAGAGGCAAATGTCGGAGAAACACAAACAATGTAGGCTGCTTGCATACATCCTTCAAGCAGACTGAGGTAATGAGTGGGAGATGGAAAAGACCACTGGGTCCTCCAAGAATAATCGCACTCGTGATTCTTTGGAACCCTAAAGCCAGCCCTTACACTGTGGGCCTGACCTGCAATAGGAGCAATGTGACGTGATGCATTAGCAGCAACTTCAGTGCAAATGCTCATTTTTTAATCTGGCATCCAGGGGAACACACATTGTGACAACACAAAGAGAGGATGACGGAGAGACTCAACATTTTATTAATTTCTTTGCAAATATTATTTGTTCTCCAAGTCTCAAGTGCTACATTTTCTTCCTCTGGAGAAGCTATTCTAGCTTTTGGGAAGCCTAGCTTTGTATAGCATGCCCTTCCACATCCCTAATTGGATCTTTCAATGGAAAGAAATGTTACAGCCATTTTACAATTTCAGCAAGGTGAGAAGTAACATTTTATGATTTAGCATCTTCCTTAGCAGTGTAGCGTAACCACAAGTAAGTGCCATCCATCTCTGGCATATAGACTATAATAGTCGCACCTGCTTGGATATGAATTCATGACCTTCTCTATACATTAGATATTAGGAGTTCTTGAGTGTTACTGTACTTTGTCAAAATAAAACCATCTCCCCATGGAAAAGGGACATTGTAAATTAATATGAAAATAAGAGAGCTCAGCAGCTTTCCAAAGCCAGGACATTGTGACCACAATACACAGTTTCTTGCAACAATAACACTACAAAATAATAGCCCTTTTATATTCAAGGAATTAATAGCATTCAACATGTAGTAACCTCTGTCAATGTGGCTTGTCAGGTATTCTTCCAAAGGCTTACCAGGCAATCTGTGATAGGTTTCAGAGTGACTTTATTTAACACCACAATCACTCAAGCATGGTCTGTCATGAGTTGCTTCTTACTTTTTACTGCGGATGGTTCAACCTCATGGAGTTTGATGTTTTGCAAACTTCTGAAATGCTATATCTAAACAATCTTGATGACAACAATCTTTTTTTTCTTTCTCCAAAGATGAATCACTTAACTCCCCATTTCCATTAAAAAGAAGACGAAGAACAACAACAAAACCCACTGCATTAGAAAAGAAACCTGTGCAATTTACCTATCTTAAGTAATTATATGGTCCCCATTACCACACTTTCTGAGCACCTCACAATCTTTCATGTATTTATTAGGAATACTGGTGTTATGTTCAAAGCATACACACAGAGAAGTTGGATAAAAACATAATATAATCTTTCTGGAAGGTTGCAATGTAACCATACTTCTTAGAATCCAGAACCCTAACATACAAGAACCAAAAACAGAGAGAGGCAAAGCAGGCTGCTCCCTAAGGCAAAAAGGCACTCTCAACCCACCTCACTCTTGACTGGCTCTTTGCAGACTGACTGCTGAAGACCCAGAGTTCCAGAACCTGTAAGGAATCCCCTTAACTTAAAGTGATGCACAGTTTTCAATATACAGGAACTGTTTCAAAGCTAGGATATCACAGATTAGTTCTGTCTCCCTTTCTCTGTATATAAGGTCAGATTTTTAAATACTCAGCACCCAAAACTGAGGCCAGAGTTTCAAAAGTGCTCAGCACCCAGCAGCAACCATTGGCACCAAATTTTCAAGATCACAGCACCCACAATGGATAGCTTTCTAGGAACCTAATCCAAAGACCATTTAATCAATGGAAAAACTCAATTGACTTCAATGGGCTTTGGATTCAGTCCTGGGTCTTCTTCCTTAAAGAATGCTATAGTTATTGTAGCAGTGAAATTCACAGCTATTCCAGTTAGTAAATTTGTGAGTTTATCCTGCTTTAAACTGAACTTGCCCTTTGGAATCCACATTGAGTGCTAGATTTCAGAACAAACCTCTCTCAGAACTGGTGGACTGGCAGCATTGATTTATGGGGGTTTGTATGGTGATATACAGTGGTGATATTTATGGGCATGGATGGCCGACAGAGATACAAGCACATAGCTGAAGGTGAGCAGCACTGATTAATGGCATGGATTATTAAAGCAGGTCAGGCAGCAATATTCATAATCAGTAACAACATAAACTATCTTCTGGAAAAGCATGAGGCTAGGAATCAGTGCAAAGATGGGTTTCTTCATTTCTAGCTGCATAAGAAGTAAAATTGTCCTAGCTTCTCATGCATCAGTTTGCCAACAAGAGATAGCTGGATAGTCTGGTCTGAGGTCAAATACAGCTATGGTAAGCTGCTTCTCCTCTCTTGCTACAGTAATAAAAAAGGGTCTGGAGTAAGAGCTGAATTTTCCAGATTTTCAAAAGAGCTCAGTTCCTATTTACACTCAGCTCTTTTGAAAATTTGACTACCTAGTTTGTTGCCTAAATGGGAGCTGACCCTATTTATCTGATCTGAGATATCTCTCTCTATATATATATCTTGTGTACCTTCCAGTCAAATGTGTTTTAAAACACATTTTTTTTAAAAAATGGTTTGCCCTAAAACCTCAAAAATGCGGTGTACATTTCTTGGATATAATCATGTATAATTTGACAGGAAAAAACTTATGTTTAAATTGTCTAGAGCTCCATCTGGATTTTCTTTAAACACAGGCACAACAGAGGCAGATGCCTCTAGAGAATGTTAGTGTCACTTTTGCCTTGCCTCTCTGAATTATTCTGAGTGCATCATGGATATATCTGAGGCTCTGATGCATATTAAAGGAAGGAAGGCCTCCTTTCGGGAAACGGTGGATAAAAGAGCTCTCAAGTGGCCAAGTCTCTGGTTCTGAATGAAAAAGAAAGAAAAAGCTCATTAATCATCTATCTGCAACTTTGTCAATAACAATCATTCTTGGGCCATGGATCAATAGGCAGGGTCACAGCACTTACGTCACTCATCACCGTCTTCCTTTCCAAATACTGGTCTACAAATGTTACTTCCAGAAAACTTGGTTAAAAAGAGTAATTAATTGTGATTTGAGAATGCATCCATCCTGGCATTTATTGTGTTATGGGACACACACCTCTACTATTGTATCTTATGTAGCAAAATTACAAAGTGCCCAGGACTGGCCCAGGGGGAGGAGTGGCACTATATGTTAAAGAAAGTGTAGATTCAAATGAAGTAAAAATCTTAAGCGAATCCACAGGTTCCATAGAGTCTCTATGGATAGAAATTTCATGCTCTAGTAAAAATATAACAGTAGGGATCTATTATCGACCACCTGACCAGGACAGTAATAGTGATGATGAAATGCTAAGGGAAATTAGAGAGGCTATCAAAATTAAGAACCCAATAATAGTGGGGGATTTCAATTATCCCCATATTGACTGGGAACATTTCACTTCAGGACGAAATGCAGAGATAAAATTTCTCGATACTTTAAATGACTGCTTCATGGAGCAGCTGGTACGGGAACCCACAAGGGGAGAGGCGACTCTAGATTTAATCCTGAGTGGAGCGCAGGAGCTGGTCCAAGAGGTAACTATAGCAGGACCGCTTGGAAATAGTGACCATAATACAATAGCATTCAACATCCCTGTGGTGGGAAGAACATCTCAACTGCCCAACACTGTGGCCTTTAATTTCAAAAGGGGGAACTATACAAAAATGAGGGAGTTAGTTAGACAAAAGTTAAAAGGTACAGTGTCTAAAGTGAAATCCCTGCAAGTTGCGTGGGCCCTTTTTAAAGACACCATAATAGAGGCCCAACTTCAATGTATACCCCAAATTAAGAAAAAAAGTAAAAGAACTAAAAAAGAGCCACTTTGGCTTAACAACCATGTAAAAGAAGCAGTGAGAGATAAAAAGACTTCCTTTAAAAAGTGGAAGTCAAATCCCAGTGAGGCAAATAGAAAGGAGCACAAACACTGCCAACTTAAGTGCAAGAGTGTAATAAGAAAAGCCAAAGAGGAGTTTGAAGAACGGCTAGCCAAAAACTCCAAAGGTAATAACAAAATGTTTTTTAAGTACATCAGAAGCAGGAAGCCTGCTAAACAACCAGTGGGGCCCCTTGACGATGAAAATACAAAAGGAGCGCTTAAAGATGATAAAGTCATTGCGGAGAAACTAAATGGATTCTTTGCTTCAGTCTTCACGGCTGAGGATGTTAGGGAGATTCCCAAACCTGAGCTGGCTTTTGTAGGTGACAAATCTGAGGAACTGTCACAGATTGAAGTGTCACTAGAGGAGGTTTTGGAATTAATTGATAAACTCAACATTAACAAGTCACCGGGACCAGATGGCATTCACCCAAGAGTTCTGAAAGAACTCAAATGTGAAGTGCGGAACTATTAACCAAGGTTTGTAACCTGTCCTTTAAATTGGCTTCGTACCCAATGACTGGAAGTTAGCTAATGTAACGCCAATATTTAAAAAGGGCTCTAGGGGTGATCCTGGCAATTACAGACCGGTAAGTCTAACGTCGGTACCGGGCAAATTAGTTGAAACAATAGTAAAGAATAAAATTGTCAGACACATAGAAAAACATAAACTCTTGAGCAATAGTCAACATGGTTTCTGTAAAGGGAAATCGTGTCTTACTAATCTATTAGAGTTCTTTGAAGGGTCAACAAACATGTGGACAAGGGGATCCGTGGACATAGTGTACTTAGATTTCCAGAAAGCCTTTGACAAGGTCCTCACCAAAGGCTCTTACGTAAATTAAGCTGTCATGGGATAAAAGGAAAGGTCCTTTCATGGATTGAGAACTGGTTAAAGGACAGGGACCAAAGGGTAGGACTTAATGGTAAATTCTCAGAATGGAGAGGGGTAACTAGTGGTGTTCCCAAGGGTCAGTCCTAGGACCAATCCTATTCAATTTATTCATAAATGATCTGGAGAAAGGGGTAAACAGCGAGGTGGCAAAGTTTGCAGATGACACTAAACTACTCAAAATAGTTAAGACCAAAGCAGATTGTGAAGAACTTCAAAAAGATCTCACAAAACTAAGTGATTGGGCAACAAAATGGCAAATGAAATTTAATGTGGATAAATGTAAAGTAATGCACATTGGAAAAAATAACCCCAACTATACCTACAACATGATGGGGGCTAATTTAGCTACAACGAGTCAGGAAAAGATCTTGGAGTTATCGTGGATAGTTCTCTGAAGATGTCCACGCAGTGTGCAGAGGCGGTCAAAAAGCAAACAGGATGTTAGGAATCATTAAAAGGGGATAGAGAATAAGACTGAGAATATATTATTGCCCTTATATAAATCCATGGTACGCCCACATCTCGAATACTGTGTACAGATGTGGTCTCCTCACCTCAAAAAAGATATTCTAGCACTAGAAAAGGTTCAGAAAAGAGCAACTAAAATGATTAGGGGTTTAGAGAGGGTCCCATATGAGGAAAGATTAAAGAGGCTAGGACTCTTCAGTTTGGAAAAGAGGAGACTAAGGGGGGACATGATAGAGGTATATAAAATCATGAGTGATGTTGAGAAAGTGGATAAGGAAAAGTTATTTACTTATTCCCATAATACAAGAACTAGGGGTCACCAAATGAAATTAATAGGCAGCAGGTTTAAAACAAATAAAAGGAAGTTCTTCTTCACGCAGCGCACAGTCAACTTGTGGAACTCCTTACCTGAGGAGGTTGTGAAGGCTAGGACTATAACAATGTTTAAAAGGGGACTGGATAAATTCATGGTGGCTAAGTCCATAAATGGCTATTAGCCAGGATGGGTAAGAATGGTGTCCCTAGCCTCTGTTCGTCAGAGGATGGAGATGGATGGCAGGAGAGAGATCACTTGATCATTGCCTGTTAGGTTCACTCCCTCAGGGGCACCTGGCATTGGCCACTGTCGGTAGACAGATACTGGGCTAGATGGACCTTTGGTCTGACCCGGTACGGCCTTTCTTATGTTCTTATGTTCTTACCCTCTCTAGACTAAAACCTGTACTCTGAGGAGCCCTCCCTTCCTACTTCCTTTCTTTTGTTCTTGTCTGAGGGCAAATCTTGGGTACTAGATCCAGAAGAGTGGGTCCCGAATGCTCTCATTTCTTTTCCACAAGTGACATATGGGTGCGGGCCTTGCACTCCCCATTGATGTGGGATGATATAATTGCTATGTGCCAGTTCCCAAATGATACTGCACATTCTTTACTTTTTTTTCTTTTTTTCTTTTTGGTGCTTCAACAATGAAATGTTGCCACATCGCTCACAATACATGGCCCACAGCAATTTACCAGTGTCACTTATATAGCAGTATGAATTTGCATGATGATTTACAAGACAAAAGCCGAGTGCATCCCCCCAGTAAATGGAGAGAACATGCAGTAGGGGAGAATGACAGTGAGAGTGAAGGCAATATAAGAATGCAGTAACTTTGAAGGCTGAATCATGTCTTGATGGTTACATGGTAGGGTTATTTTACACACACACACACACACAAAACTATGGCCTCAGTTGCACTCCGCCATGATATAAATGGCTATAATTATATATGTACTAACAAGCACGAAGGGACAAAAATCAGAAAAAGCTAAGGCACAAACTGAGTTACAGCTAGCAAGGGACATAAATGGCCAAAAGAAGCGGATTTATAAATACATTAAAAGCAAGAGAAAGATGAAGGGAAGTGTAGGTCCACTACTTAGTGGGACAGGAGAGTTAATAACATGACACGAAGAAGGCTGAGGCGTTTAATGTCTATTTTGCTTCAATCTTCACTAGGAAAGTTAATTGTGGTCAGATGCTTAACACAATATGAAGAAGGGGGGAGTAACACAAGCCAGAATAGGAAAAGAACAGGTTAAAGGTTATTTAGGTAAGTTAGATGTATTCAGATAGGCAAATCCTGATGAAATTCACTCTAGGGTTCTTAAAGAATAACCTGAAGCAATCTTAGAGCTGTCAGTGATTGTCTTCAACAACTGATAGATATGGGTGGTGGGTGGCTTCGGGGAGGCTAGCCCCCAGCTCCACCCCTTCTGCTCACCCCCCTCAGTGGCTGGAGCCACGAGTCCCACTTACCCCCCTCAGAGGAGCCGCGAGCACCCCTCCCCTCAGCCGGAGGAGCCCAGGGCCAGCTGCAGCCACGCTGCACCTCCCCTCTCCAGACCCCAAGCCGCCTCAGGGAAAAGCGTCTCACTCTCGTCCCAACAAAGCACATGCAGGTTCTGGGGCAGCTGTGGAGGCGTATTTGCTACTCAGCTTCCTGGGTTCATCAGTAATCTCTCTGGAGTCCAGGAAGATTACTGATGAACCCAGGAAGCTGAATAGCACATACTGCCACCTCAACTGCCCGGGAACTTGAATGGGGCATAATAAAGCAAAAACTTCCCCCAACAAACCCGCAAACAGGGGTCCGGCTGAGCCTCCCCTGGCTTAATATACCCACCGCCCAGACTCATGGAGAACTAGTGTAGTCCCAGAGGATTGGAGAAGGACAAACATAGTACTTGTCTTTAAAAAGGGGAACAAAAAGGATCTGGGGAATTATAGCTCATGCAGCCTAATGTCAATACCTGGAAAGATATTTGAACCAAAGAATAAAAAATTTGCAAGCACTCTGAGGATTATAGGTTGATAAATAAATAGTTTTTTACTTAATCTGTAGCAAGGGAGGTTTGGGTTAGATGTTAGGAACCCCTTTATTACTGTAAAGATAGTTAAATACTAGAATAGGCTACCAAAGAAGGCTGGGGAATCCCCATCACTGGAGGTTTTTAAGAACAGTAAGAAAAACACCTGCCAGGGATGGTCAATGTTTATTCAGTCCTACCTCAGGACTGGGGGATGGACTAGACAGTCTCTCGAGGTCCCTTCCAGCCCATATTTCTAAGATTCTATGTACATATAAACATATATATCTATATATCTATATATACATACATATATGTGTGTGTGTGTGTGACTAGAATGTATTCATTATTTTACACTCCTTGATTCTGTTCTATTCTATATATATTGCTCTCATTACTATAGTATCTGAGCACATATAAGTGAGTTGGAGTCAATCATGGAAGGAGATGCATTTGCACTGCCACAGACAGTGACATGCATTGTTTATGGAATCTTTCCTGTCAAAGTATGCTGTTTTTGAATAGCCTGTTTTAATGAATGCAACCATTACCTGTCAGATAAGACACAGACCTACATGCTACTTCCTTGAGGGAATACAGCTTAATTATTATCATGGTGAAAAACCAACTCTACATTGTAAAAAACAGAGTTGGCATGTGCTAGGCTAGGGTCTGATAAAAATGAAGCTTTGATTTTAAAAGAAAATTGGAGGTGTGACTGTGCATCTAGTGTATGCAAGAATTTATACAATTTCCATCCTGGGGAATCATTAAATTAGTCACACAGAAGTCTGAATTTTTAAAAAAATGCAGGTTGTGTGGTTTTGACTGGTGGTGGGGATGAAGAAAGTAGAGAGCTCACTGTCAAAGCTGGAAAGCAGTAATGCCAAAATGAAGTCATTCTCTTGTTATTTGTTGAAAAATATAAGGTTTAGCTGCATCTTACCATGGAGACAGTGCCTTATTTTGAGTCCTAGTCTTTTTCTAGCAGTTAAAGACTGTTACACTAATTAAGGAAAGTTGGAAATCAGTAGACATGGGCAGGAACTGGATTTTCCATTTTATGAGTTTTTCCATAATTCTGAAGTTTTTTCTGTTCCGAAAAAGAACAAAAAAATCATTTTTTTCAAGAAACAAAGAAAAAAGTCCTTTTTGTATTGATGGAAATGTCTTCTTTTGATAAAACAAAGATTTCATCCTGATTTTGATTTTTTAATATTTTAATAATGCTCCATTCTGATTTTTTTGTCATTACAAAATTTTGTCTAAATTGACGTTTTGTTTTTGATTAATCCACTTTTTTGTTCTTTTTTAACAGAAGAATGTTTTTCCATTGGAAAATTTCTGACCAGCGCTACAATTTAGTTAAAATGATAAATGAAAAACTAGATTCAAATCTCAGTTACAGAAGTGCATAACTGAATTAAGCTCAGTGACTTCAGTAGGCTTACTCTGGATTTTCACCAGTATAGCTGGGAGCAATATTTTGCCCTAGATTTATAATAAAAAATACCAATTAGATCAAGTTCAAACAATCCTCTGAGTTCCAGGTAAGAAAGATAAATAATTGGCATAAAGCGCTGAAAAATATTGCAAAAAGAGAGAGAACTAAATATGAACCTTTGTGGAAAATTTCTCATGGAGTTTAATGAAGTTAACAGTAGTGATTTTAAAAGATGGCACAATCATTTATTATTCTTTATTTGTACTACTTTAGTGCCTAGAGATCCCAACTGAGATCAGAGACACAGTGCTAAGAACTGTGAACACACTAGAGCTGGTAAGGGACTGATTTTTTTTCCCTTCAAAAAGTTTGGGTTTTTGTAAAAAAATCAAATGCTCAAATTTTTCAATGTTTGGCAATGAAAATGTATCCAGTTTTGGCATTACAAAATATATTATTTTTTTGGTTTTCAGTTTTTTTTAATGGAAGTGCAAACATTGTCAATGGAATGGAGATTTTGGGGGGAGAAAATTCCTGTTTAATCAAATAGCCATTTTCTCATTGAAAGAAAATATTTTTGACCAGCTCTAAGAAACACATAGTAAAAGACAGTCCTACCCCGAATTACACACAGTCTAAATAGGCTAGGTAGACAAAGTGTGGGAGGAGAAACAGAAGCACAGAGAGGTGACTTTACCAAGGTTGCAAAGCGGGTCAATGGGAGACCCAGGAGTAGAACCCAGGTGTACTTCCTTCAAGTCTGGTGCCCTGACCACTGAAGCTTGCTTCTGATTAAAATGAGGAAAAATATCTTTCTAGAAAAAGTGGCAGTGAAGTGGATTTTTTTCTCAAGCTTTCAAGAAATGTAATGCAAAAACTGTCTTCAATCTTCTGTAACTATAGGGAATTTCACAGTAATTCTAATGAGGCTGAATGGAGTTTTATCAGAAATATTTCTAAATGTTCAGTAAAGTGCTTCTCTGAGAATTTTTAGCCATGTAGTTTGAAAGCAAGTCACTAGGCTAAATTCTGCCCTTAAACTACAGTGGCATGACACCAGAACGACTCACATCAATCTAGGTGAGAGCAGAACTTGTCCCAGAAACTTCACAACCATAGTTTAGATCCAGGATTTGGGCTTCAGTCTTTTCAAAACCACATCTTGGGCCTGAATCTCCTCCCACTTAAACTAGTTTTACACTCAACTCCAAAGGAGTTACTCCTGGCTTACATACACCTATGTAAGAGGAGACTCAGGACTGTCATAGTCAGGTAAATTTCATTCTGGTGTCTCAGTCTCAGTCTGATACAACATCCTGTTATTCCAGTTTTACACTGTTATAATTTCAAAGTTGCTATGCTGAGATACAATTGGAATAACATAGTCGTTAATCAGGCCCTTGATATTTGAGTGGACTCAGCAACTCCAGCTCCCCCCACCATTCTGTTCATTTATCCTTAGATCACAGAAGTCAGTGATGGAAAACACTTTTTTTAGCTCATGTACTCCCTGTGCAAGGTGCATCTTCAAAAATCCTCATATCACAGTTTGACAATGATATGGTAGTGTTTTCATAGGGAACTGAGAGTGGGGCCAGTTTTGAAAGCCATTGCTTTACAGGTGTCAGAAGGAACATAAGAACAGCCATACTGGGTCAGACCAAAGGTCCATCTAGCCCAGTATCCTGTCTTCCAACAGTGGCCAATGCCAGGTGCCCAAGAGCGGATGAACAGAACAGGTAATTATCAAGTGATCCATCCCCTGTCACCCAGTCCCAATTTGTGCAAACAGAGGCTAGGGACACCATCCCTGCCCATCCTGGCTAATAGCCATTGATGGATCTATCCTCCATGAATTTATCTAGTTCTTTTTTGAACAGTGTTATTGTCTTGGTCTTCACAACATCCTCTGGCAAGGAGTTCCACAGGCTGACTGTGTGTTGACAAGGAACATGCTAAAACATCCTCCCATGATGATGGTTCATTGGAATTAAAATGAAAGCACATAAAAATGTCTCTTTGGTTTATAATATCCTGTTCTAAGTCCATTCAGCAACAAAAACATTCAATTTTTTGATTCATAATTGATGTGTTTTGTAAATGAGGCCAGTTCTTATGACCACAATTGTCTTATCTCCCTCCTTCTGGACTTTGAGATTAACCAATAATCAATCATTTTTGGGTTAATTTGTTAGGTATAATGTGTATATTAGATTGCAAGAAAAGGAAGATTCATGCTAAAATCATGATTTGAATGTGAAGATTAGTGGATGTGGGAGTATTCGGTGTTGCTTTATGTTTCATGGAAGTGATTGCCCAGAAATATTAAAAATACAAAAGGTAACAATCTGTTCTAATATTGCAGTCACAAACTTGCTATTATCTAATAACATACAGATGCTCTTAATGGTGTGATGCACTGACTGCTTGAGATAATTAATTTCCATGTTCCCGCTCAGCTAGAATCCTGAAATTTGGTTCAGTCATTCATTATGGACTGCTGAGTACAGGATTTTTTTTTCCAAATTTGAAAACACATCTTGCCATTAGAAGTCAGTCAGTTTTATCAATGGCTTTCAATTTTTAAGTGCTTTTATTTGCACATTGGGATGGGGAGGAAATCAAGTGTCCATTTTGAAGAAATAAAAGTAATAGGAGGCGATCTAAGGATCAGATAAGAAAATTGTAGAAGATGAGAAAGTATCTCAGTTGTCCACATGCCTAAATAACATACAGACTTATGAACTAATGCAAAATGAGATGAAAACAAAGCAAAAATTGGCAGTGTATTTAACGAACAGATACTGGAGAAAGCCAAGAGCTACTGTAGCTCTGTTTAATTTTGCATTTGCTTGCCAAAAATGATGACAGCAAAAGTGGGAGCCATTAAAAGTTGCCATTTACCTAGAAAATCCTTTAATCCTTCTTTGCAATACTTCTTCATTCTAAATAAAAGGAATATATCAAATACCATAAACAAGGTAAAAAAAAATCAGGGTGCTCACTTTATTCAGATTAATTTCCACAGCATGTATAAGCTCAGCCAGCAAAATTTATAAAATTTTCACCATGGGGAGAAGAAAATGTCATGGGACAAATCCATAGCATACAAGTGATGAAAATATTTCTATTTCTGCAGTGTACTGAGAGATGATACTTTGTTAAGGTGATGCTAAGGCCAAGAATACATACCACTAACTTAAAGGAAAAATCATTCTGAGAACATTATATTTTAATAATAATGATACCTAGGAAAATTTAGAGATAAGGTTAAACCCATTTGAAAATTGGGCTTTTGTGCTGTTAGCTTAAATAGAATAGTGAAAGCATACTCCAAAGCATGTCAGATTGCAAGCAAATGTCTTGCAGCTGCTAGGATGGGATAAGCAAGTTATTGCTAGGTACCATAGGTTATGATAGTACATTGTACATCTCAAACAAGGTCAGTAATGATCATTCCTTTTTTTTTTATGTCGGATGCTATCGCCACAAAATGTTGGCTTCATACATTATCCAAACTGGTATTAAAACTTCAGCCAGCCTCCTTTGATGAGCTGACCCATGCTCAAATGCTGACTCTTGGCAGTGGGCCCGCATCAGTGTTCTAGGAATCTAATTTTAAAAACACACTTTGAAACAGTGCAGTGGGAAATGGCTTCCATCAGCTGAAGAACACGAATGTGCATGATAAACATTACTAGTAGGCTGGGCTCTAAGCACCCAATTTCCCCGGAAGCTTCAAAAACCAGGTGGAGACACTGAACTATTTCCCATGGGATAATCATGATGTGGATTAGTCCCTCCTGAAGGCAGCAGAGGCATGGCTTTGACATGATCTTAGAGCCTTAAAAATGCAGCAGTGTAAAAAATTGTAGATGTTTGTTAGCTTCTTTTTCCAGCCCTCTCTTCAAAGCTTGCAATAGTAGCTTAGTGGGTGTCAATTGCTGGTAAATAGCAGCCCCTGGCTGGCATGGCTCAGGAGCAACAGGACATGGAGAAATGGGTAATTGTCTCACCCCTGCATATCCAGAGATCAAGATTTGTTACCAGGGCAGTTTGAGGAAACTGTGCCACAGGTAGGCAAGAGACACTGAAGTATGTAGATAACATTGCGCAAAATCAGCAGCTTCTGTCCAAGAAAATATAGCAAGCCAGGATTCAGCTGTATTTTAAGAAATGCTTAGAGAGCACTAAGAATTGCACTACGCTTCACTCTAGCCTTCTATTTCAGGCCCTGCTTTTAAAAGCTTTATCCATGAGTAGTGTCACAGTTATAGGGTTAGCTGCACCTACCTCTCCTTCCTCTCAGGATGCATCCCCTTTGGTGTCTGGGCTTATACCTTGAGCTATCCTGGGGTGGAATTTTGCAATTCCCCCAGTCTTAGATTGAGCCCTGGGCTTCAGATCCCCGTGTATTGATTGTTCTTACCCAGCAGGTCCAACTGATTTCAGGTGCCTGCAGTTCTTTCCTTCAGGAATCTGTGAGCACTGGTATACAGTGGTCTGGCAACCTTCTTAAGGCAAAGTACTGGTTATTTCAACAGTAAGAACAAAGCATTTAGAGAAGAAAGGATTTAAAAACAACAACAGTCTACATGCATGTCTATCTTCCCCAGCGCTTAATTTGTGCCAGGCCTTGCCGGGGCTAGATTTGACAGTTCATAGTCCTGGCATCTCTGGGTTTGCTGTGGCAGTTATGAAAGTAAAAAAAAAAAAAAATTGCTTGAGCCCCAGCACCTCTTTCATTCCAAATTAAGCACGGATCTTCCGTAATGGCTTAACACCAAGAAGGTAACTTTGGCAGGCCTAGCTTCTTCAGACACCCCCCTTTGGGCGCTGTGTCTCAGTTCGGTACTCCCCAACAACTACTACCCTTCTCTTGAGAGACTGTCCCTTTTAAAACTGATATAGTCTTTGTTTCTTCTGTGTTCCTGGGCCTTGGCCTTTCTGGAGAAAACCAGACCTATAGGCTCAGCAGGAGATTGAGTCAGAGAGTCCCCAGAGCCAATGGCTTTGCCATTGTCACTTAACAGCCCTGAAGTGTTTGCTGATTAGTGGCTTATCTTGAAACATTCTTTCCCCTTCCTCACAACCCCTTCTTAAACTAAACCAATATGTTCATACAGTAAACTTCCCAATTAATAGGTCAACAAAGAGCAATGACAAATTTTTACAGAGCAGCTCCACTTCCATCACAAGTAATACCTTAATCTGTGAGCAGTTAATTAAGATTAGATGGGGCTATTAGAGATTACAGAAAGCCTGCCAATGTTAAATCAAAAGAAAAAGAAGCCTAACTATAAATAAAAAATGTGCCATATCCTGATCTGTTCTATTTATCCACATTTCAAGGAATTCCACTGAAGTCAATGGAGTTACTCCACATTTATAATGGTATAACTAAGATCAGGGCTTGCTCTATGGTTTAACATTTAATTAAGTCAATACTAGATGTAATATTTTACTTCTCCTTTCTCCTTTCTGGCTTTAGATCATAGGTTCTGTAAAAGAAATTCATATACCAACATTACAGGCTCTATACTATATACTATATCATAATAAATGCTATTACTGTGTGGCAGTAGTGGAAATGCTGTTACAATGAATAGCTGAGCAAATAAAAACAACCAATAGGTGGGAAATTAAAATGGGACTTCTGTGTCATTTCTGGAATTCTCCCAATGGTGCAGCAGACAAGGCAGGCTACCTTTTATTGAAAGGGGGATGGAACAAGTCTCGGTTGTTTGAGTTAGCCATGGCACATGTAACAACCGCTTCACATGCTTACAGGGTACAGTTGTACTTTAATTTTAGGAGGATGTAGGTGAGAAGTCTCTTTGGTGAATGGATTGTTACTTAGGAAGAACCAATTAAACCACCCTTATGTTGAATAGTACCTTTTCCACTGGGGTCCTTCTCCTGGAATCAATGAAACAATTCATGGAATAAGGTACTGCTCAGAGGAACTGGGTCAGAATCTGGCATATAATAAATAACCTTTGATCAAAGGTTCCCCCCACCACACCCACTGCTAGTCTCTTCGGAGTACTATAGAACTTCAGTGAAACCAACCTAAAAAGCAACATTATTGTTATAGTCCTTGCGTGAGCACACACGCACACGTATTCATGAGAGGAACACTGTCAGTTTAGACATTTACCTATGTATATCTTGCCAAAATCCTGTCTGAGTCAAAACTTGCATTGAAGCCTCTGGGCAAAATTTTACCCTTACTTGTGCATATAGACGTAAACCTGAAGTAACTCTGTTGGATTCAGTGGCAACCCTTCACGTATGCGTCAACTATCTGAGAGGAGAGTCTAGCCCTTGTGGAGTATTTGGGATTTGGCCCACGATTTGTAACATCCTCTCAGTGGCCTGAAGAACCACATTTCCCCCCTTAGCTTGGGCCTGTTCTATGTGGAGACTATTCATTTTTTCTTCTCTGTGTTTCTCACGGTGCACAGCGAATACTACTCCTTGTTCCTGCATTTCTCTTTATCTTCCAGACTATTCAATAAAGGGCTTTGTGGTCATTTTGTGCTCCATATCCCAAGCTGTAATCCTCTGGTTGGCCTAGTTCCAAACCATTCTGGACTATCCCTGTCCTTGACAGTGACAGCTTCAATACTGTATTCTCTAACCAGACAGAGAAGACTATTGTTGCCTCGCTCAGGAATATGGGTCTTGAGCTAAAGCCCATTGAAGTCAATGGGAAAATTGATTTTCCTGTCCATTTGGGCATATGCTTTGGAGTATATATATGATGGTTTGCAGAGGGAAGTGAAGATTTTTATTTGATTACATTCAGGACTGTTTATGCCACAGCAACACAAGGGCGTACACGCTCAGTTGTGCAGCTTTTCCACATTCCGAAGGCGAAAATGCTGCAGGAATGGTTGAAAGATAGGACCCATAATGGCACCAGATTGGGTTCATAATGGCGGAGCATTCTCCACAATTACAAATAAAGCCATTATGTGATCTCAGGTGTGCTATGCAAACAGCAGCTTTGATTGACAACCACAAAACAGGGTTAAGCCTTGAAAATTACTTTTAAAAAGAAAAAGTCTTGGCAGAAATGAGGACTATGGGTCAAACCTCTGGAATCACAATTTATGCCAAAGCCAACCAAATAAAAGAACAGGCATGTATATGCAATAATAGCAGCATTAATGTGTGCCCATATTCTGGATGTAGGCAGCCCATGACCAGAGTAGAAATATTCTGTCTACGGGGCTGTGGGAAGCCAACCATTTTCACATCAAGGAGAATATGAGTATTACGAAGATGTGGACCATGACTCCTTGGCAGACCCACAACAATGCCTTTCAGCCCTAAGTGCCTACAGAGAGATCTCTTCACAGGCCTGAACCGCTAACAGCCTTGAATCTCATATAGTCATTTACACCTGTGCAAAGTGAGTCTAAAATCATAGAACCCTAGAACTGGAAGGGACCTCGAGAGGTCATCTAGTCCAGTCCCCTGCACTCGAGGCAGGACTAAGTACTATCTAGACCATCCCTGACAGGTGTCTGTCTAACCTATTCTTTAAAATCTCCAATGATGGAGATTCCACAACCTCCCTAGCAGGGCCAGCTCCAGGCATCAGCGAAGGAAGCAGGTGCTTGGGGCGGCCAATGGAAAGGGGCTGCACGTCTGGATCTTTGGCGGCAATTCAGCAGCAACCTCAGTCCCTCTCGGAAGGAAGGACCTGCTGCTGAATTGCCATCGAAGAATGAAGTGGCATGGTAGAGCTGCTGTCGAAGTGCCGCTGATTACGTCTTTATCTTTTTTTTTTTTTTTTTTTTTTTTTTTTTTTTACTGCTTCACCACTTGGGGCAGCAAAAAAGCTGGAGCCAGCCCTGCTCCCTAGGAAATTTATTCCAGTGCTTAACCACCCTGACAGTTAGGAAGCTTTTCCTAATGTCCAACCTAAACTGCCCTTGCTGCAATTTAAGACCATTGCTTCTTGTCCTATCCTCAGAGGTTAAGTAGAACAATTAAAAAATGCTACCTCTGTATGATTGGAAGCACTGTATACCAATTTCACACTCAGCAGTAAATGAAAACACCAGGTGCAAGGCAGTGGAGGACTTTAGGCCCAATGGGTTTTCACAACTGCCAGGGCTGAGGCAGTCATCCTTTTCCAAGCATTGTAGCAACACCATTGGTATTCATGCCATTTAGGAGACACACACAGAGGAGGGCATGTGAAACAGAATTTGACCCCAAGGCTGCACATTTTCAGCCTGTGTAATATTTTACAAATTCCTCTTTTTTTACGACTGTGTTATTTTTTCCCTGGTGCCAATGACTACATTTGGCTTTTTATTTTTATCCTGGCATGATAATTTTGCAGTAATCGTTCATAAATCTCAGTGTGCTCCCTGAAAGTAAATGATGGCATAATTTATCACAATTGAAAATGCATTTTGTAGCATGACAGTATAATTAGGCATTCTTTTCAGGAGACATATTAAGTATATACCAATGTATTAAAGCTACTGTGCTGCAGATCTGTTTTGTTGATTTACTCCTTGTCTTTGGCTAGCTTGCTTTATCATGATAGCCACACAATTGTGCCTTTTCACGGAGGAAAGGGGAAAAAAGCATGAACAAAATTAAAAAGGGTTTCTATGTGTTAACTAATTCATGCTGGAATTGAATGCAATTCAACTGCATTTTTGTACCAATTCATTGCACATTAATTATGCAGTGATCAAAATAATTTCACATGCATAATGCTGACCTCATTCACTAGAGGGCAACAAAACCCTAGCTTAAAAAGCCTCCACCTTCTACTTTCAATGACAGAGCACATTTAATAAGATGCTGCATGGATTTTATAATGAATACCCTATTAATTTTACATAAGTGCAAAGTTACTTTTGAAAAGCTAGTTAGGCTGTTTAATATACATGTTCTAGCCAGGTGCCAGGAAGACATTCTTGCAGTAACTCCCCCCTTCCCTCCCCCCCGACTCCACAGCAGCATGTCAGTGGGTGTGTTCATTTGTTTGAGTATTATTGTTTGACTGAAGTTACCCCACTGAGCTCCATTTAATAAAGCCCTCTCGGAATGTTTTTGTAGATCAAAACATGTGGGTTTAAATGCAGATCACAATGTTGAAACTACTTAAAATTGTAGCAAACGAAAAGTTCCTGTTTACTTGACTGGGTTTTCTATTTGAACTGGGGGGTTCTTTCCTCTTTTTCAGCTGCCTCTTATTGTGTCACCTTAGCATTGTTGCCTTAGGAGAATGCAGATTTTCATAAAGCAGGTGTTTGCTTAACTAACATACAACATCCGACGAAGTGGGTATTTGCTTGCATCCGACGAAGTGGGTATTCACCCACGAAAGCTCATGCTGCAAAGCGTCTGTTAGTCTATAAGGTGCCACAGGACTCTTTGCTGCTTTTACAGATCCAGACTAACACGGCTACCCCTCTGATACTTAACATACAACAGTAAACTTTTGCCTGAAATTTTTTGAAGAGAGATGTTATGAAATCTAAAACAGTTGATATCATCCCTTCCAAGAATCTGAGAACTAATTAATTTACTATGAGCCACCACATTAGTCCTGCTAATTTAATTTTTAAAAGTTCACTCTGCATAATAAAATCTGGTTGCTGGACCTTCTTCCTGAGTTGTAAATAAGAAGTAACTATTACTGCTACGGTCTATTGAGAAAGGGTTTTATATACTATGAAAAAATCATTACACACACACAGACCCATCCAGTTGGAAAATAATTATGTGAATTTGTCTTTTGTCCTTAGATGCAAATAATAGCTAATGCAAACAAAGCCCCCAGTGAACTATTTTCACATTGTTTTTAATAGGACATCTAATACTATAGTTAGTCCATTTGTAATAAATATGTTAAGTGTCGTTTTTTCCCCTGTTACTTGTTATCAGAGGAAATCATTAAGACCAGCTGAAAACATCCATATTATAAAGGGATTGCTTCCATAAACATGTCCCTGGCCTTTCCTTTAAAGTGATTTCTTCCCAAGGGGTGACTGGATACGTAGAAATGCATTGTTCTGTTTCAGAGCAGCGTGAGGTGCGGGGGGGAAGAGATGTACAAATACATTTTTCTATTACACAGTTGACAGCGCCTTGGGAAAACAAGTCTAAGAAATGTGTAACCTTGAAATGTGTGCATGCTGCGAGGGATATTTTCAATGTGAACCCTGTGTTCTTATTTTCAAAGTCCTTAATCATTTGGCTGTGCTGTGCAGGAAGAGCCTACTGAAGATCCTAAAACACACACAGAGTCTGGATTTAGTGTCTTTGGTGTGTGAGAGTCATTTTATCCTTGTGGAAAGGCAGAATGAAGCATCTATGCTGCACCATCTTGCCGATGCAGCGAAGCCTACACGTTGCATGCCTAGTTAGCAGTATTCTCTTCCCCAAACATGCGTGACATGTTCCCCTTCCTGCCGACGTGTTTAACAATTTCCTTTGAAATGGAACTCATTATACAAAAGCAGAACTAAATAAAAAATACTCCAGAGAGGGAACAGATTGCTAGATATAGATTAGATGTGTAGCTTAATCCTTCACAAGAATTAAATATTTAACATAATCACACCGCAGGTGACAGGAAGAAGTATACATTGTTTCATTAGACTTAATTAAGCATAAGGAAAAAACCTACTACTCATTCAGATCTAGGTTTTAAATTGATTACAAAAAGCCCCTCCCTTTTTGAAGTACCTTTGTATTGAGAGAAATGCATTCTTGCTTTCATTAACTGGGTGGGTCTTAGCCTTAGAGTGTTCAAAAGCTATGAAGAGACAGTCTGTTATGTTCAAAAGCCCACAGCTGACTGTGGCTTTACGTCACCAGGTTAAGGACAAGGCAAAAGACCTGACATTTCTAGCATTGCTGACTTATAATGCTGTGATCCTTTTGCTAGAGCTGTATAAACAATTATGCTCAGACATTTTTTCCCTATGATCTTTGTATGTCCTTATTGTTTACAAGAAAATAGATAGAGCATTTAATTATGCTATGGAGCTAATATTCTATAAAAACCATTGCATGCATGGCACTGACTCTGGAATTCTGCTTACAATTCATGTTAATGCTACTAATAGGAAAAAACAGTTTAGAAGAGATGCTGCTTTGTAATACTGGGCTAGCATTTAATATTATGACTCATTTGCTGATAGCATTCTGCACCTCTCCCAGTTAATATTACATTTCAGAACTATACTAAAGTGCAGAGGAGTACATCTGCAATGTACAAGAACTAGAGAAACGTCATGGTGTATTACTTAATTTTACAATCATCTCATTTAATGACACTAGTTGGAACAGCTGGGCGAGGGCCCAAATCCAGCCAGTTTTTACATTCATTGGCTCAAGGCCTAAGCTATTATTTATTCACACACTAGACATGAAATATGTAAAGGAAATACACTAGACGGGATATATGAAAAGAAAAGCAACTACACAAACCCTCATGTTCATACAGGTAAACTATCCAATTCAGTGATCTTCAGCTTTGCAGAACGAAAGCCATTCAATTTTGAAGGGGAGCTGCAAATTCCTACAAAGTCACTACTATGGAAGGTCCTTCTGACATTACAATGCCACCTTCACACTTTTATTGTTCAATGTCATCTTGCTGATGCACTGTTACAGCACAAGCACTGCAACTCCATGAGACATTGCTCCACCCTATTTCAAGGCTCTCTGGGACTCCTTTTGTCCCTCCCTCCCTCTTATGTCGTCCTCCTTGGGCTTCTGGGCTGCAACTCTTTGCATTTATTTATTTATTTATTGAAGAGCAGGAGAACTTGTGTATCTGCTTTTGGGTTCCAGCTTTGACTTATCCAGACAACCTAACCCAGACAACAGGGTTAAAAAACATACACAGTAGACTCTTATTTTATTAAGTTGAAGCTAGTGGTCCATGCACATTTCTGAGCATCTGTTTGCATATGGAAAACCCACGACTGGATGCACAAGTGAGGCATATGTGTGCACACAAATGAATATTAAGAACCATTTGCACGTGCAAATATCTAATTTGCATGCATAATTATTGCTGTATTTTCACATGTGAGACAGAACCTGGAGCCTCAGTTTATGAAAATAGGTCACAAATGCACTAGAGATGTGCCCAAGATGCACATTTGAGATCCAGATTTCAAACACTTGAAAATTCAGGGCATTTCAACTCAGAGTTTTGGTTCAGCCGTTTCTCAGACTCTGCAAAAACTTGACAATGGGCCTCCATGATAACTGGCTTGTGTATCTGGGGACGGGGCAGGGTGTGGGGGAGTGAGTTTCTGTGAGGGGGGTCGTTCTGGACTGTGAGGGGTGGAGGGCACTGGGTAGTGCGGGAGGTTTGTGTGGTTTGGGGTGCTAGGCAGCGGGGGGGCTTTGGAAGGGGCACTGGGCAGTGGGTGAGATCTCTGTGTGTTGGGGCACTGGGGGTCTGTGTGGGGCACTGTGTAGTAATGTGGTGGGGCTATGGGAAAGGGCACTGGGTAGTGGGAGGGGGAGATCTGTATGTGTGGTGCGGAACTAGGGAATGGGGGGTTCTGTGTGGGGTGATGGACAGTTGTGGTGGGACTGTGGGTGGGGGGGGAACTGTGCAGGGTGGTGGTGTGCAGACCACTGTGCATTTGTGATGGTGGGGTTATGGAGGGGCGATGGACATAGCGGGTCTGGGGGGTGTTAGGCGAGGGAGCTGTGTGGTGTAGCATGGGCCCACCCCCAACAGGAAGAGGCACGCTGGCAGCACACGGCCAGGCGGACCAATATGCATCTGGCCATGCCATGCATGCCCATTGACCCTGGATGCCTCCCCCCCCCCAATTCGCTTCCTCACCTGAGGGCTGGGGCAGGGGAAGGAGGTGCAGGGTAGTGGTCCAGGTGGTGTTTACCTGAGGCAGCTCCCGAGAAGCAGCCGGAGGTCCCTCTGGCTCCAAGGGTCAGGGGTGGCCAGGAGGGTCTCTGCATGTTGTACCCACAATGAGCACCGCCCCTGCAGTTCCTATTGGCCGTGATTCCCAGCCAATGGGAGCTGTGGAGCCAGTGCTCGTGGCGGGACCCCCCTGGCCACTCCTCCGCCTAGGGGCCGCAGGGTCCTGCCGGCTGCTTCCCGGGAGCTGCATGGAGCCAGGTAGGTAGCCTGCCAGCTAGGGTGCGCAGTCCAGCCCTGTGCCAAATATCGGGACAAATAGCATCCTGACCGTACATCAGTCGGTACTCAGGACAAACAGCTAAATATCAGGCCATTCCCAATTGTATTGGGACATCTGGTCACCCAAATAAGTAAATGATAATCTCAATCCCTACCCCTCATTGGAGGAGAAGGTGAAAGAGATCAAGACTGTTTGGATCCTGATCTCTAGGTTAAATTGACAGGAGGGAGCTTAGAGTTTCTCTTCCTCTTCAGCACTAGGGTTGGCCTTTGTGGTCCTGTATTGGTGAACCACACTGGACTTAACCTGCTGAGGTGTTAGTGGGCCAGAGCTGTCTGGGATTTCTCCCTCACTTCTGTCCATTAAACACCTGATCAAATTTACAGACATATTTCTCTGTGTGACGTCTCATTCACTGTGGTGTCCTGGCCAAATCAGTATTTATCTGCAGTGAATAATTTGACCTGCTGTAAATATAATACAAACTAGAAGCCTCTGTAAACACTGTAGAGAATAGAGTGGAAGTGTACACGGGCGACAAGAATTTAAAACAATGAACAGTGGAATGAAAACTTAGGCCTAATTTTTCTAATATGGAGAATACACATGAAGGGAAAATCCCTCCAAACAGAAAGTTCAAATGAGAGAGTGGGGATATCAGCAGGAAATTAAACATCAACGCAGAGTGTGAACCTGTAGCATAATGCTAATCTGAGGGTTACATTAAGACCAACCTTGTGAGGTGCTGAGCACCCTCAACTCCCAGTAAACTCAGTGGGAGGTGAGAGCATTCAGCCCCTGACAGGAGGTTGTGGTCAGCACCGTGAAGCCTTGGGACTAGTGTTTGTAAGACCCTGGAGGTCATAATTCTTACTTACGTGAACTTAGCCCAGAGCTGACATGGTATCTTTGTGTTAGGGCGCTTCATTGTAGAAGGAGCATCGATAAACTAGAGACCGTTCGAAAAAGGGCAATGAAAATGATAAAGTGGATACCTCGCATGTCCTAGCAAGACAGGCTGAAGGAAATGATATGCACATATCTATGTAAGTGCAGAAAAGCAGTGACAAAGAGGGGATAAGAGAACTATCAATAACTGAAGTTGAGTAACTGACACCCAAGGGAGAGCGTAGGGCATTTAAAGGGGGCAGGATACAGATTCCTTAGAGCTAGACTGTAGCCCTATGCAAAGCCCTGAGTAAGGGATGCTACCTAAGCTAGTTGCAGGACGTACAGTGACTCAGGGCAGGTCTACACTAAGGGCAGGGGTCGAACTAGGGTACGCAAGTTCAGCTACGTGAATAGCGTAGCTGAATTCGAAGTACCCTAGTTCGAAGTACTCACCCGTCCAGACGCCGCGGAATCGAAGTCCGCGGCTCCAAGGTCGACTCCGCCACCACCTTTTGCAGTGGTGGAGTACCGGAGTCGACCGCGGCGCTTCCGGAGTTCGAACTATCGCGTCCAGATTAGACGCGATAGTTCGAACTCCGAGAAGTCGAACTCACCGCGTCGACCCGGCTGGTAAGTGTAGACTAGCCCTCAGAGACCCTCTTACCTCCAAATCACAATTCCTCCCCTCCTCATTACTTTGGAGGGAGGGGAACAGCAATTTGCTCCTGGCCTTTACCAGGAGGAAATTATAATACCCCCTCTGCCCTGTCACATTGGCTCAGCTGCACTAGCTAGTGAATATGGGGGCAGGAGAGAGGCAGAGCTAAGTTTCCATCCATTTTTGCCCCGCTTTCTACCTGCTCCACACAGAGATTGAGTGGGTGTGCAGCACCTACTTACTCTTACACGCCTAGATGCAAGACACAGGACTGTAATGGGAGTAATTATTTTCCCATACTCTCCTGGGTGGACAGGAAAGACACAATCTGGCCCTTAATTTTAAATCAGAAAAGGGAAAATTCAGATACACTATCAGAAAAACAATCCTATATATATTTCCCTGTGGTCAATCAAGCAACAGAACAATTCACTCAGGGAAGTCATTGCATCTAAGGGTACAACTACACTACCCAACGGATTGGCGGGTAATGATTGATCTATCAGGGATCAATTTATTGTGTGTAGTGTAGATGCAATAAATCGATCCCTGATCATTCTCCCATTTTCTGCTGAACTCCAGCTCGGTGAGAGGTGGAAGCAAAGTCGACGGGGGAGTGGCGGCCGTTGATCCCGCGCCGCAAGGACGCAAAGTAAGTGATTCTAAGTCGATCTAAGATACGTCGACTTCAGCTACGCTATTCTCGTAGCTGAAGTTGTGTACCTTAGATCGATTACCCCCCAGTGTAGACCAGGCCTTAGTGTGTTCAAGGGAACATTAGATGTAACACATGCCTGGCTAACAAGCCAGATGTAACCCTTGCATTCATGGCTGGGAGTGAGTGTCCCTTGGAGAGTATCCCGTTAGATATAAACTTTTGTAAAAAAAGACTGACACATCAATAAAATGATTCATCTTTTCACATCAGTATGTACCTTGGTATTTTTTGCTTTCTACTCTAAACAAATCATTCCCTGCATGGAGACATCAGAGGAGCACATACTGCAGATAAACATTAACTGACCTAGCACATTCTTTTAGAAAATGGTGTCTGTTGACATTTTTTCTTTTCTTTTAAAGACAAGAAGCAAGATTGGATTATCTACTAATCTATAAAGCCAGAAATGTTTAATTAGAATATATTAAAATAAATATTTCTGCTCACAATTATATAACTACATTAGTGTAACTGAATGTTTAACCCAATCTCACTAAACATTCTGGTTGTCTTAACAGCAGCCTCTAGATTCAGGTAATAATTTTAATAATTAGGTGATTTTTTGATATTTTAAAATGTTTAGAAAGTGGTCCCTATCCTGCAGTCCTTACAGGAGGCTAAAATCCCATCCAATGGAAATTAAAATGGCAGAATAATTTGATTACTACTAAGGGCTCAGCTGTGCCAATTACAGATCTTTTTAAACCTTTCATTCCTTATCAGTGTTAGACTGTGAGGCATGAACTATTTCAAGTCTGCATATAACTAAAAAATAAGATTGTCATCAAACCCTAGTCTTTTAGGTCTCACAGGTAAAGCTCCCATTGACTTCAAAGAAGTCAGGATTTCCCCCTTTATGACACTTTATGGCATCACTTTATGGCATCAGCTGAAATGGAACCCACAACCACCAGTGACACTCAGTTGTACAGTTCTGATTTCTTCCAGTCAATAGCGGTGAGGCACAAAGAGACTGGACAATTTCTTATAGTGTAATTCCATTTCACTGTTAAGAGATGTGCTTTAATAGCTATATTTTAAATATGTCCAACATGTTTGCATAGGAGAGAGGGAACTTAGTAATGGTAATGCTTTTCAAATGTGAATGCAAATACTCATCAGTTATTTAATTTCCAGATAAGTCAGAGTGAGAATGTCAAGGATTAGCTGTCATATTTATACCTGGTCTCTTGCTATAATAATAAACAGCACACTTACATGCCTCTCAGACTACTTCCTCTTATTCCAAAGACTCCATTTGTTTAGCATTTCAGAACAATTTAGTTGAATCAGAAAAATAAAAATATAAAAAAAGCTTCTATTTCAGACTTAGTCACACAGAAAGGAATTTGTACATATTATACAACATACTAACGGATTCTGACATCTTTAGCAACTGAAATGCTGGGGAAAAAAACAGTCAGTGGAATAGGAATACAAAATAAAATATATAAATTCTGATGTCTCCACTACGATAAAGGATTCTCATCTATTATACATGATGTACTAGAAAAAGTCTGCAATAATAATGACATCCAAACTACAGAACTTGTTTTGATTACTTGAAAATAGCAAATAGCTCAGAACTTCTTGCTCACCATATCTATGTGAGTTTTCGCTTCTCCCTAAATTTTAACTTCAATCATAATTCTCTTCCTGGTTTGTTCAAGAGCTTGAATTCCATCTCCAGTTGCTTTGGATTTCCTGGAAATAGAAATGCCAGCTAAAATTGAATATAATAGCCTAACCATGGGCTCAGCCAATGGTCTCTGATAGCACAGTGACTTGTTTTAAAGCTTTAAACCTGCAGGGCAAAGGAATAAAGCTCACAAAAGTGAGACATCTTTAAAGCCTCCCATTTAAGCATTTTAGTCACTTAGTTTTCAACCATATTTCAACTGTTGAGTTTTGCACGTGCTAGGACAGATTTTCAAGAGGGCTTAGTAGACACAAATGGGGGCAGAAATTCAAAAGAACTTAGCTCTCATTTAGACACCTAGATTTTCAAATTTGCTCACCATACATCATCTGTATGCAATTCAAAAATGTATTGAGGTTTGGAAAGAACGTAATAAACTCACAGAACATTGCGATGAGGCGATGCATAACGAACCTGATCCAATGCCCACTGAAGTCACTGGGAGTCTTTCCATTGACTTCACTTGTTATACCATCAGACACTGTATCATTTTGATTTAACATGGCACTTTGCAATCCAGAATCTCTTTTAATCCCCATTCTTTCCCCCAAGTGATACAATTCTAACAACGCTGTCGAATGAAAATTCTGTTCAAAACATGATGTGGGTTTGAAAGAGAAAAATAAATCATTGTTAAACAAGCTAGCATGTTAGCATTTCTAAAGCTGTTGAAAAAATGCATGAAGTGTGTGTGTTTGGGGGGGGGGGGTTCCCCTCCAAGAAAAAGTAGCACAACATTATTTTGATGCAGCCACTGAAAGTAGACTGACCTTTCATATTTAGTTTTCTTCTTGGAACTAAGGGCAAAGTGAACTTGAAATAATGTGCCAGAAGGCGCACAGTGTTGTGAACATATGTAACTTGATAGCAAAGACGCTTCCTTTATAGACAATGGGTGCATTGAATAGACAAGCAGATAGCACATTTACATGAAGACCAAACTGAAGATATAACACAAAGCTCAGCACAGTAAAATGATGAGACAGAACATCATTACCTCAGGAATTTTTGGTTTGTTTGCATCTCTAGATTCCTCCCCACCCAACAACAACAAACAATGGTTCTTACCTCCGAGACCAAAACACAGCCCCTCTCTAAAAAGACAGGGGAACCCACCAAAGAAGTGATTTTGACAGGAGCCTCAAAGCTCCAGTGCAGAAGGGAATTTCTAGCACTTGGTGATGAATCAGCAAACTGAGGGCTGGTCTACACTAAGGGGAAAAATCGATATAAGATACGCAACTTCAGCTACGTGAATAACGTAGCTGAAGTCGAAGTATCTTATATCGATAACTTACCCGTCCTCATGGCGCGGGATCGATGTCTGGGGCTCTCCATGTCGACGACGCCACCGCCGTTTGCGGCGGTGGAGTTCCGGAATCGATAGAAGCGCGTTCGGGGATCGATATATCGCGTCTAGATGAGACGCGATATATCGATCCCTGAAAAATCGATCGCTACCCGCCGATACGGCGGGTAGTGTAGACGTAGCCTGAAACTACAAATAAGCCCATTGACTCTTACAGAGAGACAGGAGTGAGGAGCATGGCCTGTACAATAGGTAGATTAATATTACCCAATAACCACTGCAGAGAAACTTGGCTAACAAAACTCATTCCACCAGACAAATGAGCTGACAGAAGTTTCAAAGGGTGAAGCGATGTTGCCTATTGTAAAATAACTCTTGCATAGATGAGGTATCAAAGCAGCCAAAACACATGGTAATACACAGATAGCACGGTGGAGATATGTAATGCACACCAATGCCTTACACAGCCAATATCTGCACAAATGTCAAATATGGAGGAGGAATTAGTGTATTTAGTCATATTATTTTGTTTTGTTTGTTAAGGATGTAACTAAAGTTAGTTTAAAGCAGCTGAAAAGAGCAGCCCAAGGCTTTTTGCTTGCCAGGGCAGAAAATGTTTTAGGCAGAATGGCTGAGCAAAAAACCCAAAAACAAAATGGGGAGGTGGGAGGGGTGGCAGGCTGGCCAATCCAGATAAAAAAATAAAACTAATCAGTGACTGAGACAAAAAAAGATACGAAGTTGGTGACCAGGACAACTGCCCTTGCCCAGCCCTAGAACGGGCCCTGGCATCTGAGGAGAGAATGAAATACGCTTGGGGAGTAGAAATAATTAGAAGTTATACATAATACAATGATCATGGTAGAACCAAATAATTTCCCGGCTGACAAAAAATATCAGAAAATATAAAGTGCGAGACTTCTAGACCTCAGCATACCCACCAATCCCCATGTTCAGGCCAATGATGCAGTTTGCTCTAGAAGAGCACAGATGAGCCATGCATCTCTAGAAGGATATGCATTAGTCACAAAGGATATCTTAATACTGTGGTTTCTATAAGGGCCTGGTCCAATGCCCATTGTGATCAGTGGGAGTTTTTCCATTTACATCAGTGGATTTTGGTTCAAGCCTTGTATAAATAAATGAGTCAAAGCAAGCATTTAAGGGGTATATTTTCAGCCAGGCCGTCCTTTGCAGGTACAAGTTTTAGGGTGTAAATTGTGCCAGCAACAGAGAACGACCCATCTGAAAATATCATTTAAAGAACTGGAGTCCTGTAACAATCTGCACATCATGGATTTACTGCAAAGATCAGTGGTATTCTATGCTGTCACTGATAACTAATTATGAAACTGAATATAAAACACAGTTATATTATCTCACTGTAAAGCTTTGTGAACCATTTCCAAAATGCCCAAATTCTCCCTCCTGCCCAAAAAACCTGAAGTAAATCTAGGGCTAATCTTATTCTTGACCTGGAGCTCCTTCTATTTGATTGCCTTTGACATCAGAATCCAAAAAAATTCTTGAAAAGCAAAGGAGTGATATTGCTTTATTGTGTTTATTGCCTGGAGCAGCATTTTACTGTTATCAATACACTAAGTGTATTATTTGTCATAAATCTGACACACAAATCTCACCTAAATGAAGATGATTTCCTCTGAATGGAACACAGAACTATTCACATTTTTAATACAAATAGTAAACTGATTACATACATTCAATAACGTTAGACGTTAAAATCAACCATCTTAGCTGCAGATGGTCTATTCCTCACCATGGGCACGATTACAGGCATAACAGGTATAATGGTTCCCATTTCAACAGAAAAGGTAAGTTGCTGATGCACAGAAAGTTAAGTGATTTGTCCAAGGTCATACAGTGAGTTGCTCTTACTGTCTACTGACGATCATTTTCAGCCACAGATTTAGTTCTTGAGAAAGACACACTGGCATGGATTTTCCCATGCAGGACAGTCCCGTAGCCAGCTGACAGAGAATTTCCCCAGCACACACCGCACAGGATGGATATAGGGCGCACACATGCAAGCCCCCCTCACAAGCCTCAGCACAGGGAGCAGGCCAAGGGTGGGGCGAGGAGTTTGTTGGCAGCATAAAGAGCTGTGGTCATTCTGGGCAGCTCTTGGTTCTGGAGCTGCCCACATGTAGCCCAGGTCTCAGGCTGTTTCAGCACCGACTGCAGCCCAGAATCAGAAAGACACAAAGACAGTTTGAAACTGCCCTTGCTCCAGGTCCCCTGGGGCTGTGAGTTCTGCACTGCACCACCTGAAATTACAGCACAGAATCCCATTCACTATTTTTATTTCTTCAACATCAAATCACTACTGGACTCCTTAACTGTCTCCCTAACTGAGGATTACAGGGATTTGGAGATGTCCTGATTGCTCTCTCTGCACCTTCGTTATGATTTCCATATATATCCCAACTGTTTGATTTTTGCGTGGTATGATAGATGGTGGTTTGCCCACTAAGCCATAAGGGGAAATTAGAAAACATAACATCCATTTTCAGAAACTGAAGCTTCTCTGAGAATGTCCATGGTAGAAATAAATACAAAATCGCCCTTATAGACTTAATGATTTGCCCTGTTCTATTCTTCCTCTCCATTCCGTTCCGCTATGCTCCTTCATATTCCTCTCTGCCACCCCATTCAGGACTTGGGTCCTTCTTCTACTCCTAAAACAGTCTCCCTACATCACAGGGCATTCAGTGGGTTTATAGATCTACACACACAGATTTTGCACAAGGACTGATTTGTGCATGCAGAATTCACATATATGCACTCACATTGGGTAGTAAAGTGTGCAATTACTCAATCTCTAACTATAAATACTGGCTTGTATGCTCAGCTGAGGGTTTATGCACATACAAATGGATATATATGCAAATGTAGAGGAAGCAATTAACAATATTGGCTAGATAGGGCAAATGTAAACTTGGCATAAGCAGCTGAAACTCTGACAAATCAATGAATATGGACCAGGGCATTTAATTTATTTATAGATATTAGCTCACCAATATTTGCATGTAGAGACTGCAATTAATATAAATAATTCCACAATAGTTTTATTGGAATATCAGAATAAATTAAAATGTATATGGCACAAGAGTATTGAATACCAGACTTGACTGTTCAAGTAATTAATGAGCCAAGTTATCTGAGGAAGAAAAAACAGAATGATGATTATTAGAAATATTTCATGACTTTGCTACCTGCTGTTTAGATGTACTTACAGGTAGCATTTATAATTAAAACCTTCTCTGTGCTTAGGCATCCATCTCTCTCTCTCTCTCTATTATTTCTTGCATATGTGGAATCCCTTAACCATAGAAAAAAATAAGAAAAAGTTACTTGTAATTAAATTCTTTATGGGGTTTCTGATCAGCAATTCATATAAGGAAATCAGCTGCAGGTGTGAAGATGTAATCTAATGTTCATTATCAGCTGGGTCAGTTTAATCATTGATTTGACTTGTTGAGAGAACACCGGGGAAGACTTATGAGGTTAGGAAAGAATTTTCAAAGGAGCCTAATGGAGTTAAGTGAATTTCAGAGGGAGCTCCCTTAGGCACCTTTGAAAATTCATCTTAATGTGACTGGTGTAGGGGAAAATCAGACTGAATGATTCTACTTAGATTTATATGAAGCCACCATGTGAGACTGGCCTATGTCTCAAGCATAGGATTTCTCAAAACTAAGCCGAGTATCAGTAACCTTTGACTAAGTCCTACCCTAAGTTACAAGCTTGCAATGAGTAGACTGTTCAAGAATCTTCCTTTCAAACTATTTTCCAGATGTTTGCTTTCCATGGGAAGTATTGATTTTTCATCAGAAAACAAAGGTCCAAAACCCAAAATATTTCAGCCAAAAGTGTATATTTGAAAATGCTGCTGCAGAGCCTCATGGGACTTATAGTTCATGTGCCTTACGTTCCCATTCTCCCCAGACAAGGCCTACCATCGTACATGGTGCACCATGCCCAGGGACTCCCATGATGCACTGCCTTCACTCTCCAAGAGGGGAGAATGTGATGCATCAGGGGAGGTGTAGTCCAATTAGGGAACATGGCCTGGAGAAGAGAAAGGGAGCATAGCACTGGAACTACAAGTCCTATGAGGCACTGTAGCAACATTTCCAAATCTAACTATTTTGATTTTCAGCCTAAATATTTCAATATTTGTATTTCCAGTGAAAACTCAAATTTGTTGTTTTTGTGGGGAAATAGACAGTTTTTAACCACTTCTAGCAATGAGTTTTGCCTACTTTCAGGACTTGTGGTGAAAGTTTCGTAAGTAGGGCCCTACCAAATTCACAGTCATAGATTTTAAAAATCGTAAATTTCATGATTTCAGCTATTTAAATTTGAAATTTCACCGTGTTGTAATTGTAGGAGTCCTGACCCAAAAAGGAGTTGGGGGGGAGGGGAGTCACAAGGCTATTGTAGGGGGGTGGGGTTGTGGTACTGCTACCCTTAGTTCTGCACAGCTGAGGGCAGTGGCGCTGCCTTCAGCGCTGGGCAGCTGGAGAGTGGCAGCTGCTGGCTGGGAGTCCAGCTCTGAAGGCAGAGCCACTGCCAGCAGCAGTGCAAAAGTAAGGATGGCCTGGTATGGTATTGCCACCCTTACTTCTGTGCTGCTGCTGGCGGGGCGCTGCCTTCAGAGCTGGGCGCCTGGCCAATAGCCGCCACTCTCCAGCTGCCCAGCTCTGAAGGGAGCATAGAAGTAGTGGTGGCAATACTGTGACTCCCCTAAACTAACTTTGTGACGCCCTGCAACTCCCTTTTTGGTCAGGACCCACAATTTGAGAAACTCTGGTCTCACCCATGAATTCAGTATAGTACAGGGTAAAAGCACAGAAAAGAACAGATTTCACGGAGGGAGATCAGATTTCATGCTCCATGATGCGTTTTTCATGA
Organism: Mauremys reevesii; assembly: GCF_016161935.1. Lineage (NCBI taxonomy): Eukaryota > Metazoa > Chordata > Testudines > Geoemydidae > Mauremys > Mauremys reevesii. The sequence continues at coordinate 40,590,203 of NC_052635.1, read as the reverse complement.
CCATGAATTTGGTAGGGCCCTATTCATAAGCTCTGGTAAGGAGAGATTTCTCTTTGGCGAATGCCCTAACATGAACTGACATTTCTTGTGTCAAGGTCTGGGTCTTTTAAATTTGGATGGTTGTCCCTGAAACTAATATTATTGCTATAGACATAATTGTATTCCTGAAACTGCCTAAGCAGAAACACACTGTGGGCCAGATCCTTATCTCGTGTAAATCAACATAGTTCTATTGACTTTATTGGAAATATGGTGGTTTACACCAGCTGAGGATCTGACCCTGCAATTAACAGATTGGTCTCCTTTGTGAATATAAACACTAACATTCCTCCTCATTTACCGCAAGAAATGGTAAATTCTGCTCTCCCTTTCACTGGTGCTCAAAGCCCAATTGGACACAGCAGAGCTGGTTGGAAATGTCATTAAACTTGTAATTTCCTGCAAAAATGATTTGGGTTCCACGAACTTTCAGCAAATCACAGGCAGAGTTCCACTGGAATCCTGCTTGGTTCCCTGCCAGCTCATCTGGCCTGAGCCCAGCCATGCGGACAGCCACGAGCCAGGCACCCTGGGCTTCCATGGCCTGCAGTTCCAGAATAGCCCTGGCCACACTAGGGCTTCCAGGATCCCTACCTTGGGCCTGGGAGCTTGGCAGATCTAGGAGACACTGCTTGAGCCAAGGCTCTCAGGATTTCCCAGCTCCCAGTTCTACAGCTGTGAGCCTCAACTCTAACTGGTGTCCCTGGTTTGCCAGAAGCTGGGAATGAGCGACAGGTTATGGATCACTTGATGGTTACCTATTATGTTCATTCCCTCTGGGGCACCTGGCACTGGATACTGTCAGAAGACAGGATACTGGGTTAGATGGACCTTTGGTCTGACCTTATGGACGTTCTTATTTTCTTATGGGAGCCTGGAAGCCCCGGGGTTCTCTGGGCTTCCCAGCTCCCTGCTGTGGTGCTGGGAACCTGGAGGGATGGGACAGGCTTCAGAGTCTGTTGATTCAGGGCAGACTTTCCATACAGCCTGCCCTGGGGTTGGGGACCCCAGGGCTTCGAGATTCACAGGCCAGCTGAATCTCATGGCTGCCTGCTTGACAGAATGGATCAAAAAATATCAACTTGACACAGCAGCTGCTGGCCCTGGGGAGCAAAGTTCATTTCAGAAACACCATGGATCGGGATAAGGCCCTAAATTTGGAGGAAACAAACCCAACTCCCCTTTCCATGTGCAAGAGGATTTTCACCCAGTCATTACAATCAGTCAACTGGGGACATTATTTATGAAGAATCATATTTGCTATTTTGAGAGAAATTCTTAAAAAGGCACTGGGAACAACTGATGTGACTTTGAACATGCAGTCCAGAGCCCAAGACTGTGTGCTGGTATCTTCCAAATCACCTGGCATGGCAAACAGAAGGATCACAGTGTGCAGTGAGAGAACCTATTCACTTTGATACCGGACACCTGGTTGTTTAGTGTTTGTGCATCCCCACAGTGGTGGACTGGATTCACAAAGAACAGTAACGGGTTGCAAGAAAAGTCAGAAAGTTTGAGGGGAAAGCAAAAGGAAAACTAAATGAAACAACGTTACTAGAACTTTGCAGGGACAGTCTTATGGAAAAGAACAATGATCGAATAAAGGCGCCCTACTAAGTTTAAAGAGTTCTGCTTGCTTTTCATGTCAAACATGCCACTTCCTCACGTGTCAAGAATGAGCAAAGCCAAAGCTCTGAAGATCTTAATTCTGATGTTAAGGGTTGGGTTTTGCAGCCTAACGATAAAACTTTATAATTATTTTTGTTCCTCCTGGCAAATTACAGAGTGGCAGAATGGTTCTGATTCAGGGCCAGAAATTCTGGGGGTAGGCTGGGTTGACTTGACTCAAACAAGTCAGTGTAGCACAGTGTGGGAAATATATAGACTGGATTTAAAAAAAAATTCCTTTAAGAATATTAGGACCAAAAGACTGATTTTAAAAATGGCTTGATTAATTTAGGGGTCTCTATTTTAGAGGCTCAATAGGAAGAGTCTGGCAGATCTGAATTCCATGGAAGACACTTGTTTGGTACCAAAATCTAACCCCTTTTGGGCCAGAATCTTGGTATTTTGTTTTATGAGCCACTACAGAGGTAAAGTCCCTTTTTTAAAGCCCTCAGTTCCTTGGGCTGCCTTGTCCTCTTCCTTTGAGCTCCTGAAAGGAATCCTTTGGGTCCAAGCTTCTCCATCTCTGCCAGATGTTATCTCATTTTGTTAGGGAGTACCAAGACCAAGAGGGCCCACATCTAGGTCCTGAGGATTCTGCAGTACCCATCACAGAGCCAGTTCAGTCTAAATAGACAAGTCTTAACAGATCATTATTCCTCTTGCCTACAAACAATACAAGCTCAGAAAGGGATGATTTGGGGATAACTTTTCACTGCCTGACCTCCCTTTTGTAGGCATAATTGGTGCCTGTAAAAAACATGCTCCTACATCTTTTGTGCCTGCAGTACAAATCTAACCAGTCACACACCTAATTCTCTGGTGGTGGATGCAAATGAAGGTTACTGGAGTAAGGCCAGAGCCACAAACTTCAGATCAAGTTCTTGTGGGATATTTTGATCCAGGATCTTGATTCACCTCATTGTACACAAAGAAGCAAAACACAAGTTTGGATACAAATCTGGAGCTGAACTTCCTCAAAATTTGGTGATGTTTAGAGCTGGAGTTCTGGTCCAATTACGTCTCATGCATGCTCAAGGGATTCTCTGTGAAACTATTGGGAACTGAAGGTACATATGCAAGATCAGAATGTGGTCTAATTAAACACATAACTTAGAGCACCATGAAAATTCAAGAATCGAAACTGCTTTACAAAGAGATATTATCAAACGTGTCAAGAGTGTGTATGTTACACGAAAGAGATTTACAGTCGTAATCACTATAAAGTTAAATTTCTCTAAAATGTACTAACCTGATGTTTGTTTATCACGATTTGACCCACGATTCTAACAAATGGATAGCAAATACAATAGGCCACCTTACAAGACAGCCAGGGTCTCAAAGATTATTGCTTGTGTAAGCCACTACATATCATGCCAACCACTTTAATAAAGATGCAGCCTATTTGCATAACACTCATTTGCATGATGTTGCTAGTTTGCATACTAGCTCCACCTCTTAACCTCATTCTCTTTTCATTGCAAAAACTTACATCTGCTACGGCAACAGATATCCAACACTGTAGTTAGGAGCTTAGAATTATGTTCTTGCTGAACATTTTATGACCTTGGCTTTTGCTACTGCAACTGCTATATTTAAAGTGTGAAGTTTTCAGCCAAATGTCTATTTTTTCTTGCATCATATGAAATATGTTCCCTTATAATCTATATCATTTTGGTTTCATCCAATTTGCATGTGCAAACCAGACAGTGGTCCCTAGCTTCCCAGAATATGAATAGCTGCCACATGCAAAACAGGATTCTTGCCTACTTTTATGCACATTGCCAGTTGTGAATGAAACTCACTGTGCAAAATAATCAAAACTGAACCCAATAAATGCACTTGTATAGTATTCACTGTATATTTAAATTTAAATCCAAGTTAAGCAACACTGGCGTGAAAATGTTTTAACTTAGGACTAATTGAAAAGAAAACTAACAAATAAAAATGTAGTGTAAAATGCAGTATTCTATGTCTGCTTTGCATAACTTTTTTCTGTTTATTTACAAAAGAGTATATACCACTTGGAGTGATTACTTCATTTGTGTGGCACTGGGTTACAGCACCGAGTACAGGATGTGGGTGTTGGAAAGTTTTACAAAAGAAAAACAAACACACCATGAATGACGTAGCTAGAAGATGTCACCTAAAAGTGCAGCAATTAGAAAGCTACTGAGATTTGTTACCTACCAACCACTTTGATATCTGATATCCATTGGTCACCTACCTATTTGCTACCCACTATGATCTGAATTCCTAGGCTCTTACATGTGTAAAGATGGAACACACCCATTAATCTTCATATGCTCCTTCAAGTCCTCCTGTACTTCTAGAGGACCCTATCAGGTTGATAGCCTAGAAATCAGGAGAGAGACAGAAAAAGTAAATACGATTTGCCCCCTTTTCAACTTCCTCAGCCTCTAATTATTAAATCTTTTCCAACTCCTAAAGTTATATTATACTATCCATCAGGCACTGACTGGGGATTCAGCATCAGTGGAAAAACCTAATAAATCTGAAGACCCTGGTCGCTTGTTCTGGATCAGGGCCCAGGTAAGTGGATAGAATGCTTTCCCTACCTTGATTTGTATGCTTGTGAGAACCTCATGAAAAGCTGTGCAGTGACAGAGATCAGCACTGGTTTAAACAGCTGGTACAGCTTTTCCAGGGGTCACATTCTTGCCCCCTTCCTGCTTTACTGCTTCAGCCACAAAAATCAAACTCAGGGCTTGGCTACACTTGCAAGTTGCAGCGCTGGTAGAGGCTTTCCAGCGCTGCAATCTGCAGGGCACAACCAGCGCTGCAACTCCTGGCTGCAGCGCTGGCTGTACACCTGGCCAGGTTGGGAGCGCTGGTGATCCAGCGCTGCTCATCAAGTGTGGACACACACCAGCGCTTTTTGGCCTCCGGGAATAAGGAGATATCCCAGAATGCTTTTAACTAAAATTACTCCCTTTGTTTTGTTATGCAGCCTGTCTTTGTTTTGTTGTGAACCTGCTGCTTATCAGCTCCTGTTTGCTGTGATCAATCTGTGAACAATCAAATGAGCTCCTCCTCCTGTTGTGAACAGCTCTGTGGAGCTCCTCCGTTGCCGCTGCTGCTATCTAAAAACAAACATAGCTCCTGTTTACTGTGATCATCTGTACCTGGCTGTAAACAATCAAATGAGAGGCAGGCAGGGAAACAGCGGGGAGTCGTGCAGGCTGTTTGCAATTAAGAGTTAAGACTAAGGGGTCAGAAAAATGTTCTGATTTTTCAAGTCAGGAAGCTAAACACACAGTGTTGGCGCCAAAGAAAAGCACGTTGTGGCCACTTGAATGCTGGGATAGCTGCCCATAATGCATCACTCCCAACAGCGCTGGAAATGCTGCAAATGTGGCCACACACCAGCGCTGGTAGCTGTGAGTGTGGCCACACACCAGCGCTGCTCCTACACAGCTGGATGACCAGCGCTGCAAACTACCAGCGCTGCAAACCGTAAGTGTAGCCAACACTTACGAACTGAACTTTCCTATAAGGCACAAGGGTTCGGACCAACTCATTAAAGAGACTGAGGAGAACCATGACATTGCATGGGCATACAGATTTTGTGAAAGTTTGGTTTCAGGTCTTTCTTTGGAAGGAAGTCTCCAAGGCAAGTGGGGAGGCAATCTGAATGACGGTGAGGCTGGACAAGCGGGCAGAGAAAAAATGACTATTGTATTATGCACAATTCAAATGATAACCCCCCTCTCTGGCCAATATGACCTTTCTCTTTAAAGCATGTTAATTTCCCAGGGGGCGTGCGAGTGATTGCCAAATGCACACTTGACTTAACTACCAGTATCTCATTCCTTACTTCCCAGAATACCTAGAGCTACTCAAGCATAGAGCTTCCTCAATCTTCCACAGCACACAGGTGCATGCACCTTGAGTGTGAATTGAAGTGAAAGCATAATGCTTTATTCAGACCAACTGGCAGCAACCTATGGCTACATCACCAGTAGGAATATCCACTCAAAATATCCCATACATTAGCGTCTCAGGAACACATCCTTTCTGGGATAAGGATTTAGCTATAATCAACAAAACTCTTTTCAAACACCACCAAATATAATACATGCTCTGGTTAGTAAGGAGGCTGAGTTGCAGTGTATATGCACCCTGTGCAGTTGGATATTAAATTTGGGGTCTTTGATTTCAGGGGGAAAAAAAGAACAGGAGAAACAAAGGTGATTTCGATCTAAGTTTATATGAAAAATGCAACACAGAACATAATTAATCAAGGATATAGCATCCAATATAACAATAAAGGATTTAATTCCCTAAGAAACCGAGTCAAGACAAACTAAAACCAGTTCATCATGCTGATCTGTCTGGTAATCTGAGTTCAGGGCCAAGTCTTTAGGTAAAAGGCTAGTTCATTAATCTGCTGTTTTTCAGAACAGGCTTAAATTCAGAGTTCAGATTTTTACAAGCTGATTCAAAGAAGTCAGCAAGAGAAACTCCCCTTTGAAATTATTTTTCATCTGAGGCAGCACTGAATTATACCTTTCATGACATTGCACAGCTGTGTTAATAACAGAATTCAGTGTGAGTTCCCTACACTGTTCATTTCCTGGAGAGCTTCTTTTTGTTTGTATGAATGTCCAACTAGTAACGAAGAAAAGGAACAGACTTCTTTTGTAGTGTGGCTAATGAAACCTAGAAACTATACACCATAGTTTCAAGTGGATTTCGGAAGCATACTGAAAAGTTCCTGGAGAGTAATGAGGCATGTGACAGTCAACCATAATGACAACACCGCTCCCAATTGGCAAGAACAGTAATCATAGCAATCCATCAAAATTCGTCCCTTGATAGAGATGGAACTTGAAAGACAAAGCGTTCATAACATTTCTGTGGGGCAGGTAGAGCTGGGCTTAACATAGTTAAAAATACAGTAATTAACGAAAGGAAAGATTTGGTGTGGTGTTGAGTGACCACATCCGTCCATGACATCAGTGGGAATTGTGGGCTCTCAAAACCTCACAGGATCAGCTAGAAAGGGCTAATGTGCACATCACTGATCTCATTATGGGGAAACATTTTCCAATGAGAAAAGACTTGGCTGGCTTTTTAATGGGGTCAGTTGGAATCCACAAAATGAATTGTGGGTGCAATTTTGAGAACTTGTGCTTGCGCCTACATGATTTGCATATGCAGCCAAATGGTTAGAGGTGTCATCACTTGGATGGGGGCCTGCAACTCAGTTACATGAGCAGACAACACCTGCAAGAGGGAGGCAGCTTTGTGGAAGTGATGCCCTTTATGCGTGGAAGTAAATGCTAAAAGCATTCAGATGGCAACAATACACTTTCCCACCTTGGAGCTTGGTATCGGCAGAGCTGGTAGTGCTGCCTAGAGTTAAGGTTGCCCAACACTTTCCATTATAACTAAGACCCAGTTTTCAGTTGCTTATGACTTTGACAACATTTAACATGTGGGCTCAAATTTTCCACGACTGGTGTCTTTCTCAGGCTAGTTCATTTGCATATTTTTAAATTTCAGCTTACATGGCTCAACTGTTTCCAAGGCTAAAATTAGGGGGAAAAAATACATGAAAATCTTCCCAAATTTTGCCTCCAAAAAAAAAAAACCCAACAAAATCCAAACACCATAGTTCACACGTGCTCAGAATTTGGTACCTACATTCTCTGAAGTTTCTGTTCATGCTCCAGTCCAGGACTTGAGGGGTTGAACAGGACTTTCCTAGTGACTGCCAGGGACAACAGTGGCTCCAGGAAGACTATGGAAGAGAAAGTAAGGAGATTGTCTGTCGTGTCCTCTCAAGGCTCCCTTTTCTGGAGCCTGGTTCACCGAGTGTAACAACCTACTACTGTTACTCTGTTAGCCCATGTGGTAGAGGACTGTGCTGTGGAACTAAAGGTCCAAACCCTTCTAATGACTCAAGTTGGGGGTCAATATGATTCCATGACGGAATTGTTTCTTCATTTTTTTTAAATTAGCAATCACTTAATTAAAGACTTTATCATAATGCATATGCACAAGGGGGCCAAATTAAAGTTACACATATGCCCGAATATTTCATTCCGGAATGTCCTAACTTTCGAGTGCTTGACTTTGCAACTTTAATGTTGTTTTAATGTAGAGCTTTTTTACTGTAATATAGCATTTATTTTGATGAATGGAAATCAATGAGCATTAGTTACAGTATGTTTTTCGGGCATATAACAGCACAGCATGTATGACTGAATATTATTATCACAGCAACACAATGCTGCTTTTCAGATATAGATGGTACATGCAATCAGCCCTGAGAGTTTTGCCAATGTTTGATAATATGTTGTGATGATTTTATGGAAGAACAGCAGGACATCAACACAAGTTGTCAACTAATATTTGATATTTTCAACAGTAGAAAAGGAAGAAGTAATTTTTAGTGGAAGAGAGGGAGAATAGTATTCATAAGATTGTACCTTCTTTTTTTGTAAACAATGTAGCTTTGGAATGGATTAATTGTAAAAAAAAATAATTTTTTTTCAGGTACTTAGAACTAACCTGAGTTTCAGAGGTGGAACTGGGGCTATGTAGCACTTCTAAAAAATCAAGGCGGTTGAATTTCACTGCCTAAATAATGGTTTTTGGAAATTAATTTTAAGTACTACATTTGAAAATTTGGGGCAGAGATCTTAGAGTAGTTTTCAACATTTAAAAGAGTTGGTCATACTTTAAATTGAGGTTCTGTTTATAAAAGGACATGATTAATGGATGTTATAAACATATTGCAGACATGAGTGGTGTGTGTTATAAATGGTTGTAAAAACAAGAAAGTGTTATAGATGGTTTTAAGCAACCTATTGACCAGTTGGACTCCAACTCAATTAAACAACCATCTATTAAAACATTAGTCATTTATTAAACCTTTGTAAGCCTTTTGTAAATAGACCCTTAATATCAAGTATGACCAAACAGTTTTTGAAAGTGTAGTGAATCCTTTTAATCCACTATGGATTCAGTGCTATACAGGTGCTAACGTTGTGCACTGAGTCATTAACACTGACTGATTTATGAAGTTTCCAAAGACACTAGTAAGATTTTCATGAATTCCAGCGTATTATTATTTATTGTTTGTATTGCGGTAGCTCCTAGGAGACCCAGTCATGGACCAGGGCTCCGTTGTGCTAGACACTACATACTCAGAAACAAAAGAAACTAACCCTGACTCAAAGAACTTATAAACTAAGAAAGTTTCTGATATATGCTATTATTTTCCTAACTCTATTAACATGGATAGGGTTTTACAGACACTTCCACTGTACTATGACAAGAATGATGTGAACATTTTGTGGTAGCATTTGGAATTAAACAAAGGCATTCTAGTGACATCATAAAAGGGCTCAGATTATGACCTGATTGTGCAATATAGCATAGGCACCAGCAGTGGAAGCCATAGCATGTGTAGGCAACACCTTCATATGAACAGGATAAGCAGCAGCATATCCATCAGCAGCAGAAGTGAGAACAAGCAGATTACCAACATCAGCTGGATACATTGTAACATTTCACATTTTTTGTCACTAAGCCATATGAAGCATTTGCTGTGGAATTATTCTTACATCTCTGCGGTTCATAAGCTACTTAGCAAGGTAGAGTTTAAGCTAATCCGAGTCCTACATGAGAACTGAGATGGGGTTTTTTTTTTGCACCACTATTTGATATTTGGTTACAGCTTTCTGTGCACTCACTGTAAGTTACAGATGTTCCATTAAGGCCCAAATAATGGCCAAGCCAGGCTCACACAAAGGCCCCGTGAATGGGGTATAATTCTCCTGCACGGAAGCAGGAGAGGTGAGGCGATATATGCCTATAATGTGCATCAGGGAGTTGAGGAAGGATTTGCCTCCTTCAAACAGATCCCTCCTTAAGTCCCCCTGGGACAATGAGACACTGTGCTGTGCCCAATGTGGGTCTATGCCTTAATGGCACAATTGGGTGTTATCATAAATCTTGTTTTGAGAGAGAGTTTATCATTTCTGCAAATACCATTGTTGTGGCCACATGATAGAAATTCCATGGGGCAGCCAGCATGTTTCTGTTGTAAGTAATTTTACAAAGTTTAAAATAAACTGGATAGTTTTAAAACTCTGATTGAGTTATAATTTCAAGGGGCTTTCATTTCTAATCAACAGTTTTATAACCTAGTGATCTCTCTTCAACAAGAGACGTGTTTATTCCAAACCATTTAAGAAAGCAGCTGTTTATTAAAGTGCCAACACCAGTGATTGATTTCTGATGCTCGAGTGCATCTGTTTTCTAGCTAATGACATCACTGCAAGCAAGCAGATACAGTATTGCAGGCTGGGACTCTAATGAAGAAATAAAGCAGGCATGCCTTTTCTGTAAAAAAATTGATTTCATTGAGAAAAAGATCTATTAATAAGTCAAATGTTCAAGTAACATTCATGCCAACTGGCATTCTTATACACAACTGGCATTTCTTGAGAAAGAATTTGTGGGTTAACAGTGTTTATACTAAAATCTCTAAAGACGACATCTGTTAACTTACATTCCAAAAGTGGTGATTGATTAAATCACATCTGTACAAGAAAAAATGGCCTGTAGGATGACATCTGTCAGTCAAATACACAACATAGGTTTCTATGATAGTGTATGAAACACTTGAGTTTATTTATCTATTTGTTCATTCACTTTAACATTTTTGGGGGGTGGGATAGGGGCGGGGAATAAAAATGAACTTATTCTAAACCCCATTCAACAGTTGGAGAAGTTACAGAATTTCTAATTTCGCTTTCCTGGACCAGGTCCTGTGCTGTAAAGGAGCAGAGCTCTACTGGCTCTGATGGAGCTACACAGCTGAAGATCTGACCCCTCCAATCTCTAGAGAATGCCTATGCACACAGCCTCTTTACTGTGGCAGTGCCCGGGAGCCCAGAATACGCTCCTTCCTGAGAAACTGTTTATGGTCTCTGTGGATGTTCTCTTTTTAATCCTATGTGCTCTTCGTTAATTAAAATGTAATCAATTTCCTAAGTAAATCCTAGTGCACACAAATAAATAAGCACTGATTTGCTCCAGATGGGGCCTATTATTAATTTATTATTTGTGTTACATGTGGATTGAGTGGGGACAGAGCAGGGCCATGAACTAGCCTTCCTCAGGCTTGGGCACTCCTGGCCTGGATAGAACGTTAGCTATACCAGGGGCTCTCAAACTGGGGGTCAGGAGGTTATTACATGGGGGGGGGTCGCAAGCTGTCAGCCTCCACCCCAAACCCCACTTTGAATCTAGCATTTATAATGGTGTTAAATATATTAAAAAATGTTTTTAATGTATAAGGGGGGGTCGTACTCAGAGGCTTGCTATGTGAAAGGGGTCACCAGTACGAAAGTTTGAGAACCACTGGGCTATACCTTTACAAAGGTGTCTCAAGAGCCGCGTAGCAGTGCACTCCCCCCACTGCTAGCAGAGATAAAATACCTCCCCAGGCTGTTCAGGGCTGCCCCTACTGCTTCCAAGGAGACATAATTGTCCCCTAAGACAGTTTTTCCCTTTGGATGCATGTGTGTTGAGTGAGTGTGCAGTACTGCACATCAGTACAGTGAGGAGGGATTTGAAGAAAAGAAGCACCAGACCTAATAAACCAGCAGTTTAAAATTCTGTACCTTTAAAAACCAATATAAATACCAGGGAAAGTGAGATCACAGCTTGAGCCCCGAAATAAATCTTCCACGTTTCTTGGCTTTTGAGTTCTTTCCTTGGCTCCTGACCTTAGTAACAGAAGTTTCCCAAATTTGGAAACACTGCTTGGTAGCTAGGCCCTGCTTTCTTACTATCATCTCATGGTCTACTCTTCTCTTTCCAGCTCCTGTCTTCCACTGGAGCACCAGGCAGGGAGCATCACTGTTCTCATTTCAAAAAGCAAGAGATGACCTATTCAGAACCTAATGAGCTTCCTCATCCAGGCTTACATGTTTAGCTTGAACACTAACCCTAACCCTACCCACACACTTTTCACCCTTGTTATTTCCAAAGTTTTCTTACATATCATAGAGTTATATATTTTTTTCCTTCTCAGCTTCTTTGACAGGGTTACTGGCTTAGTGGATGTGGGGAAGCAGAGATGTGAGATCTCATGGTTTTAGTAAGGCTTTTGACACAGTCCTACACTACATTCTCATAAGCAAACTAGGGAAATGTGGTTGAGACATATCTAGTGGGGTCATACAGAGATCAGTCCTGGTCTGGTACTATTCAATAATTTCATTAATGACGGATAATGGAGTGAAGAATATGATTATAAAATCTGTGGATGACACCAAGCAGGGAGGGGTTACAAGCACTTTGGAGGACAGAATTAGAATCAAAACAACCTTGGCAAATTGTATAATGGGTCTCAAATCAACAAGATGAAATTCAATAAAGACAAGGGTGAAGTTTTCAATGTGAAAGGAAAAATCAAAAGCAGAGATACAAAATAGGGACTAGCTGGCCAGGTGATAGTACCACTGACAAGGACTTGAGAGTTATAGTCCATCATAATATGCAATAACAATGTGATGCACTTGCGGAAAAGGCTGATGTTCCGGGGTGCATTAAGAGGATTGTCTTATGTAAGACACAGGAATTAATTGTCTGTCTTTTCTTGGCACTGAGGCCTCAGCTGGAGTACTGTGTCCTATTCCAGACACCACACTTTTGGAAACATGTGGACAAATAGAAGCAAGGCCAGAGAACAGCAACACAAATGATAAAAGGTTTAGAAAACCTGACCTCTAAGGAAATTAAAAAAACAAACAAACTGAGAAAAGACGATTGAGGGGGGACCTGACCACAGTCTTCAACTATGTTAAAGGCTGTTACAAAGAGGATGGTGATCAGCTGTTCTCCATGTCACCAAAGGAAGGACAAGTAGTAACAGGCTTAATTTGCAGTAAGGACAAGTTAGGTTAGATATTAGGAAAAACTTTCTAACTATAAGGATGGTTAAACTCTGGAATGGACTTCCAAGTGAGGTTGCAGAATCTCCATCATTGGAGCTTTTTAAGAACGGGTTGGACAAACACCTCTCAGGCAGGGTCTGTGTTTACTGGTCCTGCCTCTGTGCAGAGGGCTGGATTGGATCACTTATCGAAGTCCCTTCCAGCCCTACATTTCCATGGTTCTAGCCCAGCATAATTACAACACACTAGTGTCAGTCCCAATTCCCACTAACTTTATGGACCCAATTCTCCACAGCCTTGCACCTTGTACAGTCATTTACACCTTTGTAAAGTGGATATAAAATGCTACCATATCAGAATGGTAGTATTTTCCATTCACACCTTCTATAGATGCAACTGATACCACAAGGTGAAAGGCTTTGGAAAATCAGGCCCTATGACTCCAACCATCTATCCTCTCCCCTGTTAAGGGGCCATCACATTAGGTTTTTTGGCTTGGATTTTACGCAATACCTTAACGATGCCTTCCTAGGTCAGGAATTTTTTAATTAAACTTTTTTAAAATTGAAAAATGCTAATTCTTCAAAACCAAAATGATTGTAAATCAGGGTTTGTTTTGATGAATCTCCCGTTTAAAAAAATGGTTTTTGTTTCAAATTTGTGAGAACATTATATTTCAAAATGAAAAAAAATATTTTTTCCAATTCAAAATTACTTTTTATTTCAAAATTTAAACTAATAAGACTGAAGAAGGTTAAATAAGAAAACAGGTAAAAATCAAAATGAAACACTTTGATTTACCTGAACCAAAAATGGTTTGTTTTTTCAGTTAATAAAAATTTGAGATTTTGACTTTTTGTCCCAATTCAAGACAGGAGAAAATTTCAAACTCTCAAAAACATTAAATGGATGAGAAAACTATATTTTACACAGAGTTAATCTATATCCCACTGAAGAAAGTAGAAAGATTCCTATTGACTTCAATGGGCTTTGGATCAGCCCTTTATTGCTCCATGAGAGAGATCATAGAACTTAAGTCTACTTTCACTCACAGACTGGAACTTTATTAATGCATTTATTTATCCATTAAAATCAATAACAGAATAATACAAAGTCTGTTATTTTCAGAGGTCTCACAGAGTATGTGAAAACATCTAAGAATGTACAAAAAATGTTGTGTGCACTGGAACAAAAATATTTTACTAAATCTGGATCGCGGGTCATGGATTTGACCTTTTGTCATTTTTTCCCTTGTAAACTAAAATACAATGCACCTTCTTCAGGAGAGATGTTGCTCACAATATCACAGTTACTCTAGAGCCTAGAGGCATTTGTTTACTCATGTGGATATTGTTGACTGACCCTTCATTTTTTCACTCCGGATATTTGGATGGGGAGTATTACCTAGTTGTTTAGAGCTAATAGATATAAACAGGATAGGGATTTTTAGTCCAAAAAGGAAGTTACTCTGTTTGGGAAATTACTTCATTTTTAATCCTGTTGGTCTATGTCTGAAACAGGCAAAATTTGAGTTATACAGAGAGTTTGGATGGAGAGGTGGGGAGATGATAATTTTCCTAGATATTAAATGGTATACAAATGAAGGTAAAAGAAGGACCAATTTTCAAGTGTGGGTTTCTTAAGATGCCCACATCCCATTTTAAGTAGGGTGTTGCAATCAATACTCTACCATACCATAACATGTATCAGCCACAATGTTCAAATGTGGGGCCAAAGGATAGTTGTTTCAAAAGTGCGTAGCGATGGCTTAACTCTGCATCCATTGATTTTGAGGCCAAAGCCACGGTTGAGCATTTATGAAAACTGTTCAACCTTGGGTACCTAAATTTAAGCACCAAAAACCTTATTTAGGCACTTAAATAAATGGCCTGATTTTTTTTTTGGAGGTGCCACATCTGCAGCTCCCATTGATTTGTGAGATATCTTAAAATTTTGGTGCCTAAATGGGAGCTGAGCTCTTGAAAATCTGGCCCTACATATTCAGGAAAGTTTAAGTCCACTAAAGCTCCCCTCTGATCACAGTATAAATATTTAAATAAAAATATCCAAGAAAACTGAAGAAATACATTTACTTTATAAACAATTTTGATCACTCGTGCTGCTGTCAAAAATCAATGCAGCAACTTGGCAATCTTTGGATACTATTCCATCTTGTTTATTAGACCAGCTATTCAATAACGAAAGACAAACTTCTAAAAGCTTTTGAATCAGCAATAATCAGTGTAATTTCCCCATGCTTGTGTTCTGCTTTTTCATAAGTATTTGCACTTCATGATACTCTTTGTGAAAATACTTCTAAATGTGGACTTTTTCTATGGCAACATACTCCATGGGTAAAATGTTTTTGTAAGGATCCTTGACGTTGAATTTGATATCCTAAACATTTTCATTAAGCTCATTCTTTTGGGCATGCATTATCACTTCAGGCAGCAAGTAGCAGTGAATTTCCTGCGGTGGTTATACAAAGTAAGCCATCCAAGGAGTCCATGTTATATATGGTACTGATGCCCGTTGCACAACACTGAGGCAAATCCTTTTTCAAGTTGATTTGGAGAGACTTATTGAACAGCTTGTGAATGTGGACATAACTAGTAATAGAAATAGGAAGGCCACTAAAACCAAGTAGATAACCATTTCAAAAAGTTATCAATATCTGTAGCCCTTTGCAGTGTAGCATAGGATACGTTACGTGGGACTGCAGAAGTATGTCCAAAGGACAGCCACACTTAAAAACAACAGCTGCAGACAGAGCTATAATTCTGGGCAAGTATGTCTTTTGTTAAACTTCTTCTGGGTTTCCAGAATGGACTCCAAAATGAGTGACATCGATGTACATAACCACAGACATAAACTGACTCACTGTGAACATAAGAAGTTTCTGACAGCCTTTATTTATATTTTTATGTGAAGCCACAGTGATGGGTACCAACATTTTCCACAAGATAAAAGATGTAATATTTCTCTAGGGAATCACACTGCATTTTTTATACATACATGGATGGCATTTGGCTAGCTACTCTAAATATAGCCTGCATTTCAACACTGCCTATAGAGAGAAGAACTAATTCCATCATTTCAAAGCTTTAGGGAGGATAATTTTGATGCCCAGTTTCATCTGATGTTGAGGTGGGGAACTGCCAATTGCTCGTAAAGCAGCTGACCAGCATATGCAAACAGATGCATTCAGCATTAGCGCTGTATGCAAGCTTTTGATGTAGCATGTTAAATCTTGAAATAGAAAATGTGAAGGGATATATTGTTGTAATTACTAATTAGTATGTTTTTTGTTAAATGTCAAATAAGAAGAATGTGTAACTTCAAAATGAGAAGAATGTACAACAAGGTAAACATTGGTTTGATCCCTAAAGCACCTAGCACCATATGTACATGTTTCTGAGAGATTCCGCTTCAGTTGAACAACACATAATTTCTTTGATCCTGTTTTGGTCCCTGGAGTAACACTGGCAGGTCACAGTTTAAATGAGGAGAAAATTGGTTATAGATCAACTTAATTTTCAAATGTATTAATCCAAAGAGAACCCAATTTTGTGCATAACCGTGCACTTCGAAAAGAGTACAGGAGAGTAGTAGGAAGAAAGCCCCTTGACTTAAGCTTGAGTCACAGCCCCATTGAAGTAATTTCACCTCTCTTTTCTTTTCCAGGTTTCTGTATATGTGAAATGCCACAGAATGTTAGAATTACCTTTAAACACAGGGCTTTAGAAAAAGTAAAGCTGTTCAGACATTGTTTCTTTATATTTTCTGTGAAAATTAATGTGATGAAGGGTTGAGCCTCTTTGCCATATAGCTTCAGGTTAAAGTACACTTTAAGGAGACCTGAAATCAGACTTACTGTTGCTTGTAATTTCTGAGATCTTGCTTTTCTTCTGACAAGAGATTATTTTGAACAGGAGGAAGGTGACATGGTAGGTTTCAACTACCATGAACCTGGGTTTGATTTTAGTTAAAAGAAGAGCAACCTTCTCACCTCTGATCTGTCACATGAGCCTCTCTTGCATGTCCCTCAGTTGGAAACACCTCTTCCCCTATCATCACCACCAAGAGAGTTCTGCCAATGGAACAAAGGCAGAATATGTCAGTTCTGCACTGTGGAACAGCAAGGAGAACGTTGCCACATAGTAAACTTGGTAGCATCATCTATATTCCTAGGAGGCCACTGCCCACATCACAAAACCACCACACGTAATTCCTCACAATTGACAGTCTGCGCTCAAGAGAAATGACTTGCTTTGACATGATTTCAGAATTTCTCATTGTATTTTCCCTCCATGGACTCAGCAGGGAAGAATTAGTTAATTCCTTGAGGACTGCCTACAATTAATCCAGAACAACAGCTTTTTCAGCTATCTTTTAGGCCCTTACACTTGTGCTTTCAGTTACAGAGAGGGATTTTCACAGGTAAATTCATGCAAGGTACTGACTCCAATGGGAGTGGAGGGAACTGTGCTCAGCATTCCACATATAAGGATGCTCTACCTAGGAGCACTGAACCAGACTAGGTCAATCCAGGCTTCAAGCCTCCTTTTTACATGCCATTTGCCTGTAGTGCTGAGAATCTGGCCCAACACTTTCATAGTCATTTTTTAGAAATGCAGAAAAAAGCCATTATCAGCAGAGCTACCAAATAAATAAAATATAAAGTCCAAGGAAATAAAACTGAGAATTTAAGTCAACACATATATTCAGTTATAAGTAATTTAGATTATGTTGTTAGAGGTCAAATTCTGCTGTCTCTTACACTCATGCAACAGCATCAAAAAATCAGTGGGTTTGTAGTCATATAAGCGGCAGTAGAATTGGTTCAATAAATCCTTCATTATTTTGTACTAATTACAATTTGTTTTTACCTCCAAACACAGTTCCATCCCACGAATATCTAAAAATGACCTCCATCTATGCTTGTGTAACCCATGCCTGCTTGGCATGGCACTCTGTCCCCTCTAGTGGTAGCTAGACCAGCTAGAGATTGACGAGTGCTACAGGCTTGGCTAAGAGACGTATCTTTTAGCCAGGGCTGCCCAGAGGATTCAGGGGGCCTGGGGCAGGGCTGGGTCTTCGGCAGCAATTCAGCAGCAAGTCCCTCTCTGAGGGAAGGACCCGCCGCCGAATTGCAGCCGAAGAATGAAGCGGCGGCGGTAGAGCTGCCGCCGACCGCAGCTTTTTTTTTTTCCCCACCGCTTGTGGCGCTTGTACTCACCCGGCGGCACTCCGAGGCTTCGGCAGCACTTCAGTGGCGGGTCCTTCACTTGCTCCGAGTCTTCTGCTGCACTGAAGGACCCGCCTCCGAAGACCCGGAGCGAGTGAAGGGCCTGTGGCTGAAGTGCTGCTGAACACCCAGAGTGGCTCACGGGGCCCCTGTGGGGCCTGGGGCAAATTCCCTCACTTGCCCCCCCCCCGCTCTGGGTGGCCCTGTTCTTAGCTCATGTGCTAAGCTCCAGAGGTCCCAGGATTGATCCTGGCTGCCAATGACCGGGGTCTGTCGGTATTACCTTGGACGAAAAAAGAAAACCTACTCATGAAAATCCAAAAGACCCAGGAGGAAAAGGAAAACCAAGGGCCTGATTTTTAGAAGTCCTGGACAACCATAAATCCAAGTTTAGTGAATGGGAGCCGTGGGTGTTCAGCCCCTCTGAAATCTGGCTCCCAATGTCTGAGGGGAGATACAGAAAAGGACACAAAGGAAATATAGATGGAGAGAACACTGGTTTCTCTGAATGAGCCCCAATGGAAATGCCCACAGCAAAATTGCCCAATAGATTTTCTGCTGAGTGAATTGGCAAACTGTGTATTCTTCAGCAGCCTTTGTATATTGCATATTGTATTGAGAGCTCTCTGTACAGGGACTTTGTTTTATTTGTACAGTGCCTGGTACAATGGGATTCTAAACCCTGTTTCACTTCCTTCAGTTCCCACATGTTAGAAATAAGAAATAATACCATCAGGAAAAAATGGTGCTATACTCTGCTAATGAATAGTGTCTTCCTTGGCTTTTATATTTTATCATTGTGTTAAGATCATATGGTATCTTGGTACCTTAACATTCAAACCCTTTAGAAAAAGCTGTTTTCTTGAACGATCATCCTGTAGTCTTTATCCTACCATTGATCCACAGGCAAATCTCCCTACTTAAATCAATGGCGCATTCTGCATACAAATCCATGGTAGAATGTTGCAATTGAGTTCTTGCCAGAGACAAGTACATGCAGGGATTTACCTCATAATGGGTCTCATTCTGGAGGTTGTGACAGCAAGGCGAGTGATACAACTGTTTTCTGGGAGTGTCCTATTTTACTGTTTTCGTTTCTTGCCTCCTGTTCCAATAGGCAGCACAGGCTAGTTGTTAAAGCACAGGACTATGAGTTAGATGACGATTTCTAGTTCTAGTTCTACCACTGCCTTGCTATGTCATTCTGGGCAAGTCATTTCATCTCTCTGATTTAGTTTCCCTATTGAAAAGGGGGATAGTACTACCGCATGGGGTTGTAAGGACGAATTAGGGATTATAAAGGTCTTTGAACATGTACTAAATGAGTGCTCCTAGTAAGAGTAAACATTATGGTTCCTACTTTTCATAACTCAGCACTGCTCAGCCAAGTGTGTGTCCATTGAAGACAATCAAGTCCCTTTGAACACATGTTGTCATCCCTCCATCACATCTCTAATGCAAACAAAATAGTGATAGGTATTTAGAAAAATTTTAGCGAAATCATAAGAGGGTTCTCCCGCCAGCAAGCTAGAATCTTTAGCCAGGTTCTTTGAATATTAACCTGATCCTATACGTAATGCACGATATAGTATGTTAGCGTTTTATTGTAGCTTTTTCTTAATAAAAAAAGTTTTAAATAAGTGTGCTTCTTCCACAGATTTGTAAAACACAATGTACCAGACAAGTTTAAAATTCTTTGGTAAAAACATCTCCTGTTCGGATTAGATGAATTATGAATTACGAAGTTATTTTCTTGAGCATTTGCATTTACAACACTTTCATCTGATTCAGAGCATTCAAATAAAGATTGTCTAGCATACCTGGGGTAATTATGTCTATCAAAGTACATTAGCAGCTATACAAAATGCTTGGAATAGCATGCAGTCTGTGTGTATGAAGTGTGATAGAGAAGTCAGGTATCTATGGTAACAACATGCAGATACTTTAATGTCACTGTACTTTCTGATAATGGGTCCATTAATGAAATAGTTGTTTGATGTTCAATTACATATAATGATAGCTTTTTGCACAATAACTATTCAGCTATACAGATGTGTGCAGATAACTTGTTACAGAAAAGAACACCCCAACCCCCTCCCAAAAAAACCCCAAAACCCAAAACACCACAGGCATAATCATTAGGAAACGTATCATTCTATCCTTGCTTTCTTTGATTTATAGTTCAAATATTTGCAATGCATGTTCAATAACAAAAACAAACAACCCACCCTGTAATTTTAAGGACATTGTGGTTTTCCATATGCTACAGTGTAAAAAAAGTTGATTAAACTGCTGGCAAGGATTTATTTGAGCTATGAAAAGAGATTTTTTGTGATGGAAATAGCTGCTTGATTTTACAAATTAATGCTCCAGTCAAAAATTTCCAGTGGAAATAATGGTTTATGGTCCCCGGTTATGAAATGAAAACGCTTGCAGCTTTCACCTTGTAAACCTGAGTACTAAACCTGTTAAGACAGTTCAAAGTTTAGTCATTTGATGAGTATGATTTCATGAACACACACTGCAGCACATATAGAAGCAGATTTATAACATTCACTTAAATACTCTTGATCACCTTGGATGAATCTTTCAACTTTAGAACTAGTTTGGCCCTGAAATTCTCTGTTTCCCTTAACACATTGGCGCTCACTGCATTAAATTACTCACAGCATGGCTAAATGAGCACAAGTTAGCAAATTATTTTTATAAATGGGTTTTAAGTGATTCTGGAAGGGCTTTCCAAACGAGTGTTCTATGCATTTGGATTTTCCTTTTCCTAAACCATTATAAATCCAATCACAATTTTACCTGCTGCAAAGGAAAATTTATCTTCAAAGACATAGGCCAAGTCTTCAGCTAATGTAAACTGATGGCACTCCATTTACTATAATAAAGATAGGCCAATTTACATAATCTGATAATCTGGGTGATACTTTGGGGCGGGATTTTATTTACCACAATATTTTATCTTGTTTTACAATGATTCTTATTATTTTCTCCCATTCCATCAGACCATAATTTACCTGTTGGTAAATTCAACTAAGAGATACTCACATTCTGATCAGAATGCTTGGCTGTTTGGGGTTGTTTAGTCAGCTCCTAGACATGATGGGGCCAGGACATGAGGTAAACAAAGATCCTCCTTTCTTTCTTTTTATTTTTTTTAATATTGAAGGAGGAAGAAGCCTAGCTTCTTAAAGTTTTGCTCAGCACTGTCCCTGGTCTACAGGGGAAGCAGCATTGAAATTCTCAATGGTCGCTTACTTTTGAATCAATATACATTAACCAAAATGTTAGAGGATGAGTTCATTTTCACTTTTCTCCGCCCCCAGAGCTAATGCCCTCATTTTTCAAAGAGAAGGCGTTTCCTAACTCCTCAAGCTCTACTATTGAGGAACAGAGAGGCTCATTATGTATTAAGACAGCGATCCTGATGTGTAAAGCATAGCAGCTTTTTATCCTCTTCTTCAAATGGACTTAGAACCTCTGTGACAGGCTTTCAAGTGTTTGGAAGTGTTATCACAATGATTTGAGAATCTGGTTTGTTGCAAGAGAAAGGAAAGTTTTGAATGACACAATGCAGATGGTGAAGTCTGAGGGTTATGAAAACACTTTATAAGCTGCCTTTTACAAACATCTGATTTGTGACCTATTTTCCACAAGACACGTTGATAAGGAAGAATTTCCAAGAAATATGTGCAAGTTTTGAAATTTTAGTATGATTTTAAAATTTCAACTTCCACATTTTGTTTCCCATTTTATCCACGTCCCTTCACATCCAGTATGTTATTATCATCCAAAGTGAAACTAGTCACTACTGGCTGACACCATACCCTCATTGTTACTGAGGTCCCATAGCTCTGAACAGGAAGCTGAAGCTTGCAAACAACAGACTTCGAGAGAGAAAACAAAAAGCCGAGGATTGAATGAAATCCGACGTCAACAGCTATTTGTAGAAATGTGTTACGGGGAAGTGCTAAACAATCCGTTCCACCTTGTATTTAGCTGTGACACACTGGGTACAGGTCCCAGACCTGAAGAAGAGCTCTGTGTAAGCTCAAAAGCTTACAAAAGTTGGCCCAATAAAAGATATTGCCTCATCCACCTTGTCTCTACTATTCTGGGACCAACATAGTTGCCACAACACGTGCTATCCTTTTAACTGCATAAGGACACAATAAAACTTTGCATGCCATTCCATAGTAACCACAAGCCAGTATTCCCTGTAAGAACACGCACTGAAATTGCTAAGTCATACTGGTCTATGTCACACCAGGGCTACTAATGGTTTCTAAAATGCATGCAGGCCTTTATAATTGCAACCACAGACTTCATTAATGCAGCACTTTAGTACTGGGTCAAATGAAAAACTTCTCAAAGAAAATACTCACATTCACACAGATAAATTATTTGCAATAAATAATTTGACCAGCTCTAGTGGCAATGCACATAATTCTAAAGCGCTTTTGGACAACATGTTCAATGATCCAACAATGAATAATTTAGACATTCTCAAGCCAACCCCTAACTAAAGCAGTGATGGGAAGTAAACATGCAGCCTATGCATGATACAAGCAGGCAGACTAGAGTTCCACACATTTGGTGCACTTAGCAGCAGCAATATGCATCCCCAGATAGTGCTACCAGCTAACAGTAAAACATGCATTAACTGACAATTAAGCAGGGTGCAACCTTTGAAATATAGGTAACATCCCCAGGCGGATAGAGTGCACAGACAGATTTCTCATCTGCAGTTCTTTTGGCAACTTCGGAGACGTCACATTCTGTTGCTTGTATAAAAGAAAAAGCTCTGTATATTTTACTTCCCACTTCCCACACCAGAGCTAGAAAGAGGCCACATATATTTGCATTTGAACTATGGCACTGTATAATGTTTGTGTGATACAACGTTCATTAAGAAAGGACATGGAAATAAAACAATGCTCTTTGTGTTTGAAGGAGAAAATGCTTTTAAAAAAAAATAAGCATCAGATACGTGTCAATGGTCCACAGGCAAGAAGGGTATGGCTCTCCTGCTAACATCAAAATATCTGCAGTGTTTGTAAATGAACAAAAGGTGGATGCCTTACAATGAATCCATTTTCACCATCAAGTCCATCAACCTTGACTTTGAGCCTAATACTATAATTGATGGTGCACACTCAAACACCAAAAAACGCTTCATACTTCTACAATTTTATAACTATCAGTCCTTGACCTATGTCTACAGGAAGCAACAGAACTAGTAAACACACACACACACACACACACACACACACACACACACAGAGCATTTCTTTTGTTGTCTGAATTTAAGTTGAAATGAGTCAATCTCATTTGAGTAATTACAAAAGACTCTTTTGCAAACCTTTTATGACATACCCCAGAATGTGATTTATCGCACAGAAATAATAAAAAATGCCTCAAAAAATTTATAGCTTCCTGCATGCTGTAAAAACGCTTTTCACTTTTATTATATCTCCCACTAGAAAATGGTTTCCGAGGCATGATTTACTGGAGATGGTTACAACACCTAGACTACTGAGAAGCCTGACTATCATTTGCCCAATTGACAAATTCAGATGTTTCTTGCTACTTGTAAATATTCAGCCATATCACATTTGGAACATTCTCACATTTGAGCCTGAACAACACATTTGCCACACAGGGCAAAGCTAAAGAATAACAGTTCAAAGATATAGTTACATTTGTTGCAAAATCTTGAATTTTAAATTTATTTTTTCCAAATGTTGCATTGAGCTACTCAAAACAGGACTTTCCAGAGAACGGTCGTTGGGCTACTCACTTGACTCCAAATACAGATTTTTTTTTAAAGAATGTGTCATAGAAACAGGAAAGAAACTGAGGCCAGACTGGCAATCTCTTTAAAAACACTGGAGTAGACAAGAGATTGAACCACTACTTTGTTTTTAAGTATGAAAATCATCACACTAACCTGCTATCCTTAAGGACAGAGTAGTTAGTCTACAAGCAGCTCCACAATGGGGCTACTCGAGGAGTAAGTGTACATGGGGTAAAGAGCTACTTAGCATGATCAGGAGTGGCAGAATTAGGCCATATCTGAGTTGGGTAGATCTCAATACAGTATCTAGCAAAAAGTGTTCACACAGCTCACTAAATGCCAGCATGAGCAGCCCCTCTGTTGAAAGAGAAGCCAAGAAACGAATGAGCCTTGGAGACTGAGTTACCGTCTCACTCTACAGGAGGTCTCATTCAGGTCAGAGCTGATGCCTTCTGCAGAAGCCCTTTCAGCTGCAGGCCATGCTATGGGTTGTGCCTTAGACACTTTGCACTGTTGTCTTTTTGGCTAGACAAAGTTGCAGCAGTGTTTATCCTGTTCCATGAATTAAGCAGTATTTTTGTTACTCTCATTACTTCATCTAAGGACATTCTGTGACTACAGAACTTACATTAACAGACCTGGTTAAAAACGGCAAAAAAAAGTTCACAATATTTTGCCAATTTTTTAGCCCAATTTAAAAAAAAAATCAACTAGTTCCAAGCATTATCATTAAAAGTTGTGATGAAAGGTGTGAGAGTGACAAACCATTAATTTTCATCAGAACTAAGTTACCTCTTGGGGAACAAAAAGCTTATTTTTCTAAGCCCAGAAACAGCTACTTTAAGTATTTCTTTGGAGATTAATTGTAATTAAAGCTTTATTCAGAGACTTTATCTGAGCTAAAACAAAACTAAACACCACTCAAATGCCTTTCTTTATAGCAACTTACATCACTTTCTTTACAATACTCTACCCTAAACTCTAATAGTCAGTACTTTACCCTAAACTCTAATCAGGGGCTGTTCTAGCTTTTTTGCCGCTCCAAGCATGGCAGTCAGGCAGCCTTTGGCAGCATGCCTGAGGGAGGTCCGCCCCAGTCCCACGGATTCGGCGGCTTGCCTGAGGGAGGTTCGCCCCGGTCCCGCGGATTCGGCAGCATGCCTGCGGGAGGTCCGCCCCAGTCCCACGGATTCAGCAGCATGCCTGCGGGAGGTCCGCCCCAGTCCCGCAGATTCGGCAGCTTGCCTGTGGGAGGTCCGTGGGTCCTGTGGCTTTGGCGTACCCGCTGCCGAATCCGTGGGACCGGGGACCTCCCGCAGGCAAGCTGCCAAAGACTGCCGCCCTCGCAGGGACCAGCAGGCCGCCCCCCACGGCTTGCCGCCCCAGGCATGCGCTTGGAATGCTGGTGCCTGGAGCCGCTGCTGACTCTAATAGGGAGGATGCTGTTGGTTTTAAGTCCGGTACATAGCTTAGATCCAGACTATTAAATCAAAGCTTTATTAAAGTTTCAGTGCAGCCACACTTATGGGCCTCATTCAGCTAGGCTCAGCATGGTCTGGCTGTAGTAGCGAAGACTACTCAGTGATGACCTTCCAAGTCTTGCCCTTACTGGGTGGCTCAAACCTGCAAAATGGAGACCCTGACCCAGATGCACTGCCCTCTCTTCCGATGTATGTGCATACATTGGGTTGTATGCACACATCATGGGTTTTATGCGTCTCAGGCAGGTGCATGTTGAAATGTGCTCAAAAATAGGCCTGGCATCTCTTTGAATATTTGGGATTCAGAGTGAGCAACAAGGAAATGCTAGCCTAATGGCAAGGGAACGGATAGCTACCAAATATATCCTTTTCACTCCATCGCTGCTGCTAAAACCCTTGTTTATCACGTCTTTGCTCTCTGTTGCCTTGTGACCTCTAAATCGCTGTTCTTCCCCACACCTCGCATCGCCTTTCCTGAT
Organism: Mauremys reevesii; assembly: GCF_016161935.1. NCBI lineage: Eukaryota > Metazoa > Chordata > Testudines > Geoemydidae > Mauremys > Mauremys reevesii. The sequence continues at coordinate 40,564,545 of NC_052635.1, read as the reverse complement.
CTGTCCAAATTCCCTGCTGCTAATTGTCTCTTTCACCAGAACTTGATCATATCAACCTCCGATGCATCACTGCCTTCCTGTCTTTTCCGGCACTATAGAAATAATTAATATTAGTATTATTAATAATATATATATGTACATCTTGATGAATTATTCATAACAAGTGGAACCGCTTAAATTGTTAGACATTATATTCATAATCATATATATCCAAGAAAGATTACCATATATCTTTCAAAGTCAGCTTATTTTTTCTGTTAGCCAGAAAGATTTTAATTTTCACACAGTTTAGGCATACAATTTGATGTGCAGAATGCACACAAAACTGTACCTGTACTTTGCATGTGTTTATCACAATTTTTCCCAATTGGGCAGCTGAGCATACAAAGAGGGAGTTAGATTTACTTGTGCATATAACCAGAGTAATTGTGCATGCAAATTACTCAATTGCATGTACACTTGTGAGGCTATAAAGATATCGTACCCAGTTTAATTTTTTCTTCCATGAATGCCATTTTACCTCATCTAAGTCATCAATCTTTTAACATCTGAAACATTCACCTCACTCATTTTTGTACAACCGTAAATTCGGAAACTTCTTCAGTACTTGAAATGTTTTTCCCCCATCTGCTTCAATTATATTGGGATCCTTTAAATGAACAAAAAAAAAGTGACACTTCCTGCTTCCCTTCTTCTCTGTCTTGTGTTTCAAATCACAGTTGGACTCACTGAGTCTAAAAATGGACTCGGGGGCCAGAATCTCAGCTGTTGAAATTGGCATAGCTCCACTGATTTCAGTGGAACTATAGTTTACATTAACTGACAATCTAGCACATAGAGTTTGTGTTTATGTCAATGCTTTCACATAAAAATACTTAGTTTCCAAGTCCAAAGATCTTATCTACCGGCCCTGAAAACAAAACATGTGAACTTAAAGTCAAGTAGAGGTCTTGCTGGTTCTAACAGCAACTATCAATGATTTTGTAATCAGAACTGAGTTAACACTTCTATTAATTATGTCTGACCCAAAATCGAAGCAAGCTCCCTTCCCACAGTGGTCTCTGAAGCGCTAACAGGAGTAAGACAAAGTACAAACTTGTTTCGCACAGAAAACCATGCAAATATGACTGAATACACACAGGAAGCAGGACTGCTGAGCAATGAAAGTGTCATTGTGCCAGAAGCAACCCAAGATGCGAGGGATGTGGTTTAATGGGGCTGCAACTTTATTAATTTAACTCATCCGGGAACTATCCAGCAGTTACACACTGTGCGGGTCAGCATTCCTTTGTCACTCATTTTCATTTATTTGGGAGGGCTTCCATGAGCCCCAACCCTTCCAACCCTGCTGGGACGCTAATGCCCTCCCCTCCTATGAACGTTTAGGGGCTGGTAAAGGGGGTTATTCTCCACTTTATTAGGATCCCCAACCCTTTCCCCCACTTTTTCAGGGGATACCTTCCCCTAAGTCAACTTCCAACTCTGGTTTATCAGGGAACTCCCACAATGGAACAGGTACCTGCACTGGAAACCTGCCCCCTGCTAAGTTTCAACAGCTTGCATTGTATCTCCTAACCTACCCAACCAGGTCCTGGAGCTGCTACGGAGAAGTCAACCCTTCCCCACCCATCCCAGCCAATCTGGGGGGAGGTGAAAATTGCTTCCCAGAAAAAGGCAACTAGTGCAATGCCTACAGCAGACCACAAATATTCAGTCTTACTCTAATCCCATGGGTGAGAGGATGGGGGCTGCTGATCCAAGCATGAGAGGGCTCCATCCTGCAGAACAGGGCATATATACCCTCCTTTAGGTGTGCAGAGGAGCCAATGGCTTACCTGAACCACTCCAGCCAGCCCCCAGTTCACGTGATGCATTGGAGAGGAAACCCCTAAAGGAATCTTGACACCTTTCTTCCTGCTTGCCCAGACACCTTTGAGATTGTGAGGATTTGCAAATTTTCTATTGGGTTTGGGGCTGCCCTGCCTTGTAGACAGCAAGTGCCACAGAATTGCCATTCGAAGGGCACTTAAACAACAATCCACCTGTTGCTATAGAGAACAGCGATGGGGACACAATCTATAGGTTCAATTTTCCTGTTGGGTTAATTAACTCTCAGTTGGGGACATTTTTTCCAACAGCCTAGCACAGTGGATAATACAGCCTGGCTCATCATAATTGGGTCAACCAATGTAAAATAAGTCAGCCTGAAACCTTTGCGGAGCCAACATTTGTCCAATCACATTGGCAAATCTAATAGATTCCTGTAGTTCTAGTGTTTCTGACAGGTGTCAATTTACTTGTGTGTGTGAGCTCACTCTTGCACACTTTGATTTACTATTACTGAGTTTCTGGCTTTCAGATGTGTATAGCATTCAAGCCTCAAGCTTGGATTTAGCTTTTGGAGGATATTTTACTATTAATTCAAACAAACTTAGAACAAACTCAGATGAGCATCAGCAATTTCACATACTTCTCATTTCTGCTTTGAAAAGGAATCACACAGACCTACAGTATCTAGCTGTCAGTGGATAATAAGAAAAGGGAGAAGTCACTGGGCCAAATTAATCTCTAGTGTACTGGTGATATACCAGTGATGAATATTAGGGTCAAATGTTCACATCGTACAACTGATGTAGGTCCACTGAAGGCAATGGAGCTATGTTGACTTACATCAGTTGAGAATTGGGGCCTTGTAAGTCTTTGTCTGTTGGTGGATTTAATCAAGTGAAGAGTATTTGTTGACATATAGAAAACTTTACTGGGTTACTTTTAGAGGGTGACTCCATTCTTTTATCAGTGTTCATTTCAGGGACTGTATTAACATGACTTATCAGAACAAAGAGCTCTGTTTTTTAATAATTTCTCTTATTACTATAGAAACAGAAGCAAAACAAACAGAAATTATCTATAATTTCCCATTGCTGAAGTTCACACACATGATTATACTGCTGAAGTAAATCCCTAGGAATACTTGAAAAATTATATAATTATCTCCAAAGTGTGCTAATGGCACTAAAGCAAATGGCTTTTCATCGCATTTGCTACTCATGACCTCTTAGCTGAATAATTCAGGAGAAGGTGATTGTAGCCACTTTCAGACTAATGGCTAGGGGTAACTGCTGTGTGATTTGTAGTTATTTCTGGCAATCCCCGACAATTAATTCTCTCAAACAGAGAAAGTGATACCAAATGGAAAGATAGATGGTTAAAGTACTGCTTGGCGCTGGGAAAGCATTACGAGATTAGACTGTGCTTTAATTCAAAGCAGAAAAGAATGACAGCTTTGTGCGGTGGAGTTTAAATATTGCATCTACCTCCAGCACCATGAGAAAGTGAAGTTGACAGAAGAAGCACTTTTTTCTGGGTCTGACAAATTCAGCGACCTTCAGGGTGCCTCCTGAAGAAATCTTCAGAGAGGCTGCATAGTCCAGTACATGGTCGATAGCATCAAGAAAGTTGGATTCTATTCCAATCACCTGCCGCGGGAAGTCACTTGACCTGGCAAGTCACTTCACTTCTCTATGCCTCTGTTTTCCTGTCCATGATTTTTCTTTCTTGTCTATTGAGATTTTAAGCGGGGACAATCTCTCACTATGTGCCTGTACAATGCCTCGCACAATGGGCCCCCGATATCAGTTGGGGCTTTTAGAGGCTACCACAATACAGATAATAAATGATGGAGCATAGTAAATTTTTGACACTGTTAGGCCAGAGCAGGGAGAAATGTGACAAATCATCCTACTGACTTCTATTTTCTTTTTTTACTACAGTGATCCAAATGCTCTGCATACACAACCCTACAGCAAGTTAAGCTGCAGCCAATGAAACTATAGCTGCAAGTGTGTCTGATCTAGAGGCAAACACACACCTGGTTAGAGCCATGCTAGTCACCTTACATTCTGGCTAAATGGAAAAGCCAGTTAAACTGCTTTATGGAGTAACATAGTTGGAAACATTAAGAAGCCACCAGCCAAGACTCTGTACTGAATGACAAGGACTGAGGAAGAACTAATTCATCAGGGAGAATGAGGGGTTTCCCTGAGTGAAAACAAGGGCACCGGGGCATTGACTGGTGGAGCTGCGTGTGCCAGAAGCAAAAACCAGTGAGTAATCCAGAAGAAAGCTGGAGTAGCACTAGCAGTGTAATCCTGGGAGGGTGTAGAAACAGAGCCCCTTGGGGCACAGGAAAGCAAGTTTGCGTTTCTGAACTAGGAAACTGCCTCCTGCTTTTTGTTCTTACTGTTTTCAGAGAAACAGGCCTTCGTGAGCATACTTTGTAAATAAACATGGTTGAACCAAAGAAACACCCGATTCCTATCATCAATTTCTCCTCCTAACAGAAACAACCCAGCAAGGCCCCCAAATATTGGTTAAACCGCTTGAGCCAAGGGGCAATACTTCAGAGTGCTGTATTCATTGACTGAATGTGTAGAACGGACGGTACATTCATTCCTTCTTGCTTAGGTTGTCAGTTGGTCTCCAGCCCCCAACCCATCCTGCACCCTAAAAACAGCAGTGTCAACATGAAACTATGGCACAACAATTGGATTTCATTCTTCTTCTTAATTATTATTGCCTCACGATCAATTCTAAAACTCAAGCTTTACCCAGCGCTCTGAAGTCCTCTTATCTGGTGATATTTTAAGGTGCCAATATAAAGGAAAGCATCCCATTTTGTAGGGCTCTCAGATTAGCACAGGATCTTTGCTGGTTAGTTCTCAATGGAACATTTCATTATAGGAGAGAGATACTCCACAAATTGGAAATGCAAAAAATGCTAACTATTGCCATAAATGTGGGACTAATTACAGTAAATTAGTGTGCATGTGTATATATCTATCACTGTAAAGGTGAGATAGCTATAACAGTATAAATTGGTCCTTTCCTTTGGGATATAGAGGACACACCATTCATCTTTGGGTCACAGGTAGTAGCAGTGTAAACTGATCTACGTCAGAGTGTGGTTGTCCCTGCTCACATGAGCCTTGGATCTGTCTGGCCTCAGTTGGTAGTATTTGATAAGAGCCCCTGCTCAGGATACTAGCAAAGGGCAACAACGGACCCAGCAGATGAGGGCCAAGTTCTCCTAGCAGTGGTGAAGGTGGATAAGCCATGACTGTGGATGCAGTGACTATGTGATGGACAGTGTTTTCTGGTGGCACCACCTGGTGGCTAGGGGGTTAGGCCTCTGTTCACCACACCTCTACTCTTTAACCTGGGCCACCTTCATGCCTGCTAGAGGTCTGTCTTTTAAAATGGTTTGATTCGACCCTACAGTCAGGTTACCTCTCAGTCTTTTCTGTACCCGGTATGGCAGGTTCTTAGGAAGATATGGGGTTTAACTATTCACCCCCGAGGAGTGTCCAATGGCTGACAGGGGGTTCAAAAGATATTTACCCTCTCCTTCCTTCATCCTTCAACCAATGGTATGTGGCAGGAGAGTTTCTGGGAAGGGGGATACTGTCCCCCTTTTTTGCCTCTCCAGTCCCAAGGAAGCAGAATGAATTGAAGGGGCAACCAACCATGACATACCGGAACAACAGCACCAGGGTTAAAGCCCCCACTATTACTGACTCCAGGAGGACAGGCATGTTCGACATGCATAGGATGGGCATGACCCAAACCCGACTTAGGAAAGACACAACCCCAAGGACTGCAACTTCCTGGAAGTCCAAACCAGATCATAGAGGTGTGTTCCATGTCATCACATAGACTACGATAACACTCAGGGACACTGGGTACAAGACAGCTCTTATCTAAGAATTCACCTGTCTCAAGTTTGTAATCGCTTATATCACAGAGGCCCATCTATGGAAGGAGCAGCCTCTCTCCATCCCGGTTGTCCACACTGAACTCAAAGCGTGGCATTTATTACTGGATAACCTTTAGCACAGATTTTCACCACAGAGAACTCCATCTCTCCATGCTTACTCTATGTTCAGTGCCAAAATTATCATGGACACTTATCTGTCATGGTGGCCTATGCACCAACAGAAGATGCAACAGAAGATGCGGAAAAGGATACATCCTAGCATCAACTAACAGCAAAGATTTTGTCAACTCCACTATATGACACACTGCGCGTGCTCAGAGATTTCAATGCCATGACTATCTGAAATCAAACTGGATATAAAACTGTGATAGGTCCCTTTAGTTGAGGTACTCCAAATGACACGACCACTTGTCGTTTGACATTATATGATTGAAAATACATTATGAAAGTGTGCTGAACCATGCAGCTGCTGACGACTGTCCAGAGCTACACACAAACTGCATGGCTGCAGACTCAGAGACAAACACTGATCCTCCATCACTCAAGGAAGTATGAAAGGCCATCCAAAAGTTATGGAATCGATACACTGCTGAACCTGCTGGTATTCCACCCAAGCTACTCAGAGGTGCCTTGTAACCAGTGAGCACTGGCCTGTATCAACTGTTCTTAAGAGTGTGGGCATCAAGCAAAGTACCATCGGAATGGAAAGACAGCATCATATTGTACAAGCACAAAGGATTTTGCACCTAGCGTAGGAATTACAGATTGATCTCATCATCATCAATCCTTGGAAAGGTCTTTGCTCATGTTCTGCTTGGCAGGATATAGCCTCTCCTTAACAGACATCATCATCCATTGCAATCAGGTTTCACTGGTGAGCAGATGACTATGGATGCTGTCCTCACCTCCCAGCTTCTGGCTAAGTTGCACTGAGAATTTAACCGACAGCTTCATGTGGCATATATCAACATCAAAGCGGCGTTTGATTCAGTCAACAAGTCAGCACTTTGAGTGGCTGAAAGGAGTTGGCATTCCAGATGTTATGATTTCTCATATGGAGCTCATGTGGGTACTTTGTGATTCCTCTATGCACAAAAGCAGCCAAAACTTACACCACGGAACAAGCTTTTTAGTTAAATGGCCTCAGAGCACATGAGTTTGGATTCACTTAAGCTTGCTGGCAGGGCACTCGCTTTGCTGCAACTCTGCTGTAGACCAGTAAAAGCCATTATAGCTTTATGACAAAATGATACGAAACGTGTGAAGTCTGACCCTGCTAATTATGTTGCATTGAATATGCTGACAAAAGACACGATCAGCACAGTTAATGTCTCTTGCAATCTCTTCTAACCTGTTTTTAAATGCAAAGAACACAGATAAACATTAAGGGCAACCAAGTTATAGTTAAGCCTTGACATCCACATTTAACCTTAGTGTATTGGTAAACAAGTCCAGAGAGTGCCATGTAAAGATAATGAGACAGCTGTCAATGGCACAAAATCACTATAATCACTTAAGATGACATGGAAGGATGGAGCAATCAGCAGAACCTCTGAGCTAATCTTAATAAAAGATCCCAGTGTCTTTAATTATGTGCAAAATAAAAAGGCCACTGAAAGCGGATTTTTCCTCCCTTCAATTGCTTAATGAAGTGTGAATAAACAACTTATTAGGTCTGTTCCACTGAAGAGATTATTTTCTGTGTTTGTGGTTTTAGATAAGAAATTGAAACCCAATATTAGCAAGCTGCAGTTAACACACATATAGGAAGCTAAGGTTTATTTTCTGGACAGAATATTTATCTGAAGTAAAAACACATACACACAATTCAGGAAGCAGTTCTCCTATATTGCTTGATCCTATAAAGCCTGGAGCATCCTCAGCTCCCACTGAAGTTAATGTAAATAGAGGGAACTTACCACCAAGCAGAACTAGCTCTCAATTGCTGAGTGGCAATTTCATAACAACACCAGGAAAGCTCCTTCTATGCAGATACTGAAGGAGTAGTACAATTTCAGTGGTGCCCAAACTGATCATTATTGCTGCAGAGAGTATGTAGCAATTAGAGGGAGCTAGTCAAAGTATTCATGGCAAATTACATGTATTGTGAATTTAGGGTCCCCTCCCTCCCCCCGCATTTGAAAGTCATTTGCAACTAATCCTGATTTCCAATAATGTATTTTGAAGTATTGGCCAGATAATGTTTAGGACCAGTTTTCAGTCTATGGCTTGTCTGAACAGTTTGCTTCAGCTCTTTCATTGATTATCCTACTCCTGCCCCTCTCCCCCTTGTATCAGGGGTTGTGACTGCAGGTCTCTGTTACCAGCTCCCTGGCTTTATAGAAGCCCTGCTTGTTTCTGCCCAGGTGAGCTTCATCCTCAATTAAGCCTCATTGCATCCTAGCTCCCCTCCAGGTGCAGTCTATGGCTAATTAGCCTCTCGTGCTTCTAGTAACCCTGTCAGGGCTAGTGTGGGGTGAATGCCCCATCACACTGCTGCAAAGAGTTTACAATCTGAAAAGACAAACAAGTATTGTCAAAGCGAAGCGGACTGGGGTAGAGGTTACAGGCAAAGAGATCAAAGTGATGGTTAGAAGGGCTTGATAATTCTATGTATTAATTATTATTATTTACAAGGGACTGTCCCTCTATTTACCCAACTGTCCCTCTATTAAGCCGTTGTTACCTGGCTAAATTCTTACAGGTGTTACACTAAGGCAATGTCTACACTATGAGTGAGGGGTGTAATTCCCAGCTCATGTGCATAAACTCATGCTAGCTCTCATCTGAGCACAGGCTTGCCATCCCGAGTGCAAACCCTCGTGAATCTCAGGGTGCATACTCGGCATGGCTAAGCCATGCTGCTGCTGCTGCTGCCCATGCTACCATGGCTACAGGCTGTAAGGAAAAACAAGAAGGAAGAAAACAAACTGAATGAAGGTAAGCTGCTTCTCCACAAACACTTGGGGGTTGTTGAGAGACAATGCCAAGACAAGAAGAGGCAGAATAAACAATACTTTTCTTTTCAGAAGACTGTTTGGTCATTATATACACTACTGATCATAGAGTCCCAAAGATGCTAAACCCAGTTGGGCCTGCAGGTGAGCACAGATACACAGAGAAAATCATATGATTCCACCCTGAGATAGGGATAGGGCTGAGATGGTGCACTCAGAGATACCAGAAAGGGGACAGAAGGGCAGTTAACCATGCAACTGTGACATATAAACTTTCACATTAGTTGCCTTTTACGATTAATCATGACTAACTAGCACACTTTCAATCACCACTGTCTTGACACTGGGTACTAAGTGGTCTTTAACAGATGTCTAACAGCATTTTAACTGAACAGGTTTTCTAACACAACTCATTTTCCCACTGTAGAAAAACTTGAGGTGAGTGGACTTGTGAACCCATTCAGGAAGGAATAATCAACAACTGTTGAAAATGGATAGGAGATGGTTGTAGGAGAAGTGGACAAACTTGAGGTGGGTATCACTGGTGGAGTGGGAGAGTTAGGGGTAAAACTCCTATGATCTCCTTAATGGGCCAGGATGTTAGTGGATATATTGTGTTGTTGCGATTCCCCCTGAGACCTCTTTCCACTTTGTGTCCCAAGAACTTAGTTTGACTTCAGATTTTGTCATTCCGGCATTTTTATTTGGCAAAAGCTATGCTGAATTGATCAGAATGAAATGCAAGGGGTAGATAGCCAGTATATCACAAATCCAAAATTACACAAAAAAACCCTCTTCCTTTATACACATTTACCCACACACATTGGATTACTATACATTACATCACCTACTTTGGGATTGGCTTGGTTATTTTGTAGGAACAAATCCCTGTCCAGCATGTTCTGTCCCTGTCCACGCACAACCTCCTCTTAACCTCATTTTATCCTATGTTGTTCATTGTTATCTAGACCCTTGTAAATGCTTCCCTGAGATGCGCAATGGGTGGAAGAGATAGGTAAACAGGGACTTTCATGAGTCATCCCTATTGAATGGGAACAAGAAGTTAAAGCCACGTGAGAGGATGTCACTGAAAGACCAGGTGCAGAGAGAAAAAAGAAGGGAAGTCAGAGCACTCTGGGGGCTCCAGGAAAGGCAAGCGAAGGAAAGCTATTGTGTAATATTGTCAAACAGTATATTCCAGGAGGGTAGGGAATTTTATCTCATAAAATAAAAAGTCATTCAGTAATTAAAAAGATTGGAATGAAGAAATGTGATTTTCCGCTAAAATATGCACAACATTTCTCTCTCTGTCTCTGCTTATAATTTTCTACCACATCAGATTCAGTTTCAATGTCTCCTTTTTCTAATAAATAGAGATCTGTGGAAGTTAGAAATTTGGGGACTTCTGTCAAGAACTAACATGCACAGTAATCAGGGATAATTTGGGAAAAAGTGTTTTGATTTTAACTTCTCTTTCATAAGCACTTTGTCTATATTACTAAATTCACTCTATTATACTAAAGAAAACTCTCTTGAAGTTCATCCTTTGTGTTATTTAACCCAACTTTTGGACACTGCAAATATGTGCTTTGGAAAATTGTCTCTCACATCATTATAACATTCAGTTTTCACACATCATATATTTTTCAGGTGCAGTTCTTCTTAATGACAAGATTTGTATCATAGACAATAGCCTTTCCTAATGTCATACATGTCACAATCATTATTCTTTAAATTCACAAATATAAATCAAGTTATTATTGTAGCTTGGATATTACATATATTTTCATTAAAAAAGGGGACTTCACTAAAGCAAGATTCAGATAGGTTGCTAAAGCCTCCACTTCAATCGAGTGCCTAAGAGTCATGGTAACTAGAGCTGGTCATAAAACAGAAAAGCATTCCATGAACATTTTAACAAAAATGGTGTCCCTGTTCTCCAGTGAAAACTTTTGAAAATTTTCAGCCAGCTATACAAAATATAGAAATTTGTTCTTCAGAAAATATGTTTAACAGGCAGATGTTTTAGGCCATTTCACACACAAATGCTGGTATAATCCCTGTGCACTCTTGAATATCTTGCCCTAAATAATTAATCATTTGATGCCACAAATAAACACAATGTGAAATTTAGGGGTCCAAATTTGAGGTTCTCACTCAGGCAAAGTGGAAGATAGCCTGAGTGAAGACCTCGGGATTTGGCCCTAGAAGAATAAGAGTGACCAGTCAAATCCAAACATATTGTATTCTTTCACCAATTTACAGAATCTCTTCTTTTCTGAACTGGCTCGTAGCTAAGAGAAGTATGGGACTGCTGTTGACATAAAAACTCAGCATCAAAGGTCTATTACCTTAACACTCGGCTTCTTGTACAGTGGGAAGCCTATTTAAATCATAATGTAATGCTAACAGAATAGAAAGGCCTATTTGTATATTTGGTTTCTAAAATGAAAGCAGCGGTCTGCCTCTCCTATAATTGCTGTCAGGTTTTAAGCTATCCTCCTTTCAGAACACACAGTTTAGTGCAGCTGTGAAAAATTGTTACCAGGCAACGAGCAAGTTCTGAGTCCTGAGAATTCAACAATGATTGACATGAAGACTTCTCAACTAGAGCATGTGAGGCTCTTGCTACTACAATGGGAACCACAACAAGGCCTAATATGATGGTGAGGAGTGGTGTGTAATATCAGTGGGGGATCAGAGGCTAAAAAGCCTCAAAGAATCCTCTGAACATAAATACTGGCACTTAACATTTCTAACTCGTCTGACTGTGAGCTGACCACATAAAAGGCCAGGCATTCATTTATTGTCAAACAGGTTATTTTGTCAGTACTGGGAATGAGGACTGTGGCTGAGCTAAGATGAAGGGAGTTAGAGGACAGTACGTTACACACAATACTTTTTCCACTCATATCAGTGAATCTCAAGTGATCTAGTACAAACAAGCCCTTGGTATATCTGGTTTGTCAGGGAAGCTATCTCACTGTAGTTCCAACAGGATATTCCCCATCAGGAGCATGTCCTATGTCTTACCACATTGCTTACGATCGGTACTAGACTCAATTGTCCCCGCCTGCTTTCAACTGCTATGTCCTAGAGTGGCCTCAAGAGGAATATGTGTCTTCTTTCACTTCTGCCTTGCAGCCGGTGCACTGATGCTCTAGAGCATGGAAACTTACCTAATAAACCTACTTCTGAGAGGCGACTTATGAACACTCTCTACACTGCACAGACTTTTCATTATAAATGGGTAGAAAACGGTGAAAAGACATGGAAGACTAGTCATGATGATATATTTTACGCTAAAAGGAGTGTTTTTAAAATAGGAGCTACAAGGAGTTTAAATCATGTCGATAACAACAGGAGTCACAACCATGGCTCTATAATAGTTCTCTTGTACGAGTGAAAATATATACAGCCTGATTTTCAGAGGTGCTGAGCACTAACAACTCCAGCTAAAATCAATTGGAACCATAGATACTCAGCAGCACCTCTGAAAATCAGACCCATAAAGTTATAGATGGATATATATCAATAGTTTGTTCCTTAGAAAATATATACTACATAAGGGCCAGTCCCATAGTTCAGTAGAATTATTTCTCAGCATCTCTGGTATGATGTTGGATAACTTTTTGAAGCCTATGTTTTAGCCTTCAAAAGAGTTTTGACATCCGTGTTTCTGTGTAGATTGCCTTAACTGAGATCAAAGTTCATGCATTGTATTATGTTAGTAAGAGATTGTTTTGCCCTGACCATTTTCAAAGTATTGTACAGGACTTTGCTGGACAACTTGAGATGCTGCCTAATTCTCACTCTAACCACCATTGGTGGAAATCAGCAGTAACACAGTTGAAATCAATAAAGTTAAAATGGTGTAAGGGATAGGCGAATCCATCCCTCAGTTTTTATTTCTTTCTCTGCTTGCTGTTTACAGAATGCCTAAAGAAGAAGGGGCTGAAAAGATGTGACTGTTTTGAACTGTTTCCATTACTGCATCATCTTCTACTGGCCTTGCTTTTCAGACTAATGACTTTCAGGGTAATTCTGACTTCAATGCCCTTTACACTTATCGTACATGCAGCAGTCTCCACAAGGGAATTATTCTATGCAGGGGATAATTAAGCATCTTTGCTGATGCTAGTCTTTGACTATGGTAGGAATTCCTATACCAGAAGCCTTATTTTCTGACCACTTTGCGTCATTCTTGAATTAGAATTGGGCCCTAAGGTCTTTCAAAAACTCTCTTAAACCCATTTATTGTCAAGAACTTTTTCTATATTTCTTTGCCCATCAGACCTCAGCTATTTAGCAAACTATGTGCCTGTCAACCACAGCTCTCTCTTGAATGACCAGTCTCCTGCTATTGTTTGATTAGCAGTGGGAAGCTGAGACCTGTTGCATAGGGGAGACCAGAGCACTGACTTACTGTAGAAGAAAAGGGAATATTGCTGCCATTTTGGAAGTCACGGGCTTGACTCTGGAGATGCTATGTGTTTCCTAAAGCCTTACATTCACTGAGGTCTATGGAAATCGAGGGCTCTCAGCTTCTTGGAGAGGTTAATTATACCTCAGAGGATCAGATCCAAGGAGAAGTCATGACCCAATCTGTCTCTGAAAAATGGCTGGGGCATAAATCAGGGTACAGAATTGGTTTTAGAGTTCGATCCTGCAAAGTGTGTGCTTTGCTTTATGCACATAAGCAGTCCCAGTGAAGACAAGACCACTACTAACACGCATAAACTTAAGCACATTGTTAAGTGTTTTCCTGGATTGGGCCAGAATGGTCAGCAATTCATAGGATTACGTCTCTAAAGTGGTTTTTTTATGGTTTATACACCAGTTTGTCTATCCCTGACAAATCATTTCTTGATTCTGTTCTGAACTTACTTTCATCAATTTCACATAATATTTTTGTAGGCTAAAATGACCATTCTGACACCTTTTAACCACTTTTAACATCCAAAGCTGCAGCCCAGGGTAGAGTTTAATGCAACTTCACTGCAGAATCAAGCTCCATATATGTCTGTGTCAATATCGCAACGTGTTGAAGAGGGTCTGGGAAATAAGTGCATGGCAGCACAATCTCAACCAAACATTTGCAGAGGAGGGAAAAAATATAAAATTACAACTGGGGGAAAAATGAGTCAACCACCTTTCGACTTTATCACAACAGAACCTTTCTATCCTGCTCATAAAAAACAAACACAGGAGGATATGAAGGAAAATCACCCACTAACAGGCTTATATGCTTCATAAACAGATACCTGAGAGAACTGCAGCTCTTCAACCAATCTGCCTATGACTGACAATGAGTTTATTAAATCAAACAAGATGCTCTTGGCACTTCCAAAACAATTTAAGTGAGAGGGAAAAATGGAGCTGAAAGAAACAGAAATACACAAGTCAAAAAGCCCTGTAAAAACTGTTGTTTTTTCCTATCATCTAGCAATTCATTTTGCTTTAAGATAGGAGAATTTTTTTTTGACAGCCTGGCCATTCTTACCCACTAATGACGTCTCATGATAAAATACAATTCTCCATTAGCCCCTGCCTGCCCCCACCATCCTCAAAAACTAAAATCATTCTGACAGATACAAGAGACATCACCATATTCCTGAGAGAAAACATTGTCTAGACAAACAACAAAATCTTTACTACTAGTGGCTACCCATAAACTTAACATACCAAGGCCCTGATGACACTTTTTAACACACAAAAAAATGTGCACACGAAAAAGAGATGTGTGCAACAAATTTACCACAATCAAGATGCAATAATTACATCCCCTTATTCCACCCCACTAACCACCGCCTTCACTGCAGAGACTGCATTTGGAAGAGTTAGCAACAGTGTTTCATGCATGATAAGATGAAGTCAGG